>NW_025335550.1:2404827-2542327 GCF_004798865.1 Varanus komodoensis | reverse complement strand
CAAAAGGTGAGTTTTTTCATGGGTTTTCTTTTTTAAATGCTGGGGTAATTGGAAGCCATATGGCTAATGGGGCAGGTTGGAAATAATAAATTTCTGGGTTTGTTGGTTGGTTTCTATTCTTTGCGTCAGTTCATTGTTACGACTTTTAATGTGTTCAGTTAGCTTGTGCAGAAAACCTGTTTTCAAATCAAGCCATGAAAAAGTTAACAGATACAATCAAACAAAAACAAACTTTTCTCAAGTTGTCTCTGAAGAGTTTAGAAGAAGGGTTGCAACATTTTGTTGTAGATACATTCATGTGTTGTGAGCCCTCAAATGTTGCAGCATTCTGCAAAGGGTTAGAGGAATATAGGATAAACTTTCACTTGGATTTATCATAAGTGATTTATGGATAGGGCTGCAGCCCAGCAGCAGAGCATATCTTTTGTGTGTAGAAGGTACCAGGTTCAGTCCCTCGCATCTCCAGGTAGGACTGGGGAATACGTCTATGGGAAATCCTAGGCAGCCATTGCAGATCTCTGTACAGAATACTTCTAGATGAACTATTTGTCTGACATGGCATTAAAAAGCACAAAACTCTTTGTTTAATTCCCCAGGAAAGCGCAGAATTGCTCACAAACCTCATTCAAAACCAAAAACCTTTGCTTTTGAGGCAAATCTTCAAGAAAATGGGACTGTTGAAAAATCCAGTGGGGACTCGAAATCAGAGGAAGAGCTTTGGGCCAGACTTGATGAACTTGAGAGGCAAGAAGAGATCCTTGGTGAACTAGAAAGGTATCTTTAACAATAACGTATTGGAATTCTCTCTTCAGAAGAAATAAGAGTACTTAAGATGGAGGTTTGGCCATACTGGGGTCCTGAAGCAGGACCTGGGAATGGGGAGGGATGCTAATGACTCTATCAAGATCTACCCTAGTCTCTCTTTTTGGCTGAGCGACATCTGGTTTAAATTACAGTGTGTTGCGCTCTTGTGTGCCATATTGTAGGGGTGGCAAACTGAGACTGGGGAGCAGCAGGTGGCTCGTTGAGTTTATTTTGTGGCTTGCTGCTCACTGCTGCAGGTGTCTGTGGGCTCCCACTTGCAGCTCTCAAGCACCTGACATTTTCCCTACGTGGCTCGTTTGTTGAGCAAGTCTGGCGACCCCGTCATATTGATTGCGTTTTGTGGATATGACCTTCTGTGATCATAGCTTTGGTCACATAACTGACTCGTGTTGCAGCATTTCCTAGTTCACATTGCAGCAAATGGAAATTTCAATGTCCTCTTTGAAACCTGAATTTCCATAATCTTTCCTTGTTTTTTGGATTAAATAAAAACACAAGAGGTGGATTTGTATTTGCTTGGTATTTGCTTGTTTGGAGAACAACCCACAGCGTGCCCATTGATCATGCTCGTCATGGGTTACTCTCAAGCCATTTTTAGTTCTCTGTGGCTTTTTCCCATTTGCCCCACATTTTTGGAGGTAGCCTTTCCAGTAACAACTGCTCTGAAGTATTCAAATAGCGCATCACAAGGGCTGTCACTGGCTCACCACTCCTGTTCTTTTTTTTTTTTTTTTAAACTCACACCTAAAATGTGCAGTTTTTTCTGGAAGCAACATGAGAATGTTCCCACGAAGGAAATATAAATTGCACCACCTCCCTTTTGTGAGCAAAGATCACTTGGCTTTTGCTTTCTCTTGACAGATCACCTTTTGACAGCTGTCAGAGGAAGCAAATGGGGAAAACACTAACTAGGAAATGTTTAACCTACCCTGGGCTGGGTTGCGCTCCCGCTAAAGGGTAAGGTTTGCAGCTTGCGGGTGCTTCTGGTCCCTGATTCTCCCTGGTTTCTCAGGTGGACTCGGTGGCCAGGAGCGCCTTCTGTCAGCTTCCGCTGATTCCTCAACTGCGTTCCTACTTGGATGAGCAGAGCCTTGCCACAGGGACCCACATGCTGGCAACCTCTCACCTGGATTACTGTAATGTGCTCTGTGTGGGGCTGCCTTTGAAAACAGTCCGGATAGGACAGCTAATGAAGAACAGGGCAGCGTGGCTGCTTATGAGGACTGGCTGGTGGGGACATACTAAGCGGTCCTCTCTCCACTGCATTGCCTCCCTGTCCCAGTCTGGGCCCGATTCAGATATTGTCCTTGACGTACAAAGCCCTGAACGGCTTGCGACCAGGTACCTTGGGACCTGGTGCGCTGCCTCCTTTGAATGTCTCCCCTCGTCAGATAAAGGGGAAAGGGCTGGGAGGAGGGCATTCTCAGCAGTAGCACCTACTGGAATTCACTCCCCAGGGATATACGGCTGGCACCAACGCTCCTTTCTGTTAGGTGCCAGGTGAAAACTTTTTTATTTGAACAAGTTTTTTGTTCATTTATTCATTTAATTCAATTATGTAATTTAATATTTCAATATTTTGCTATTTTAATTTAATTTTGGCTTTAATTTAATTTATTGGCTTTACCTGGTATGCGCGGTTATATTGTATTGAGATTTTATTATTTTGCTCATCTATTTTATCTGCTTATTAATTGTTTTATTGTATTCATTTTTATGCTGTTTTAGCATTTGTAAGCCACCAAGAGAACCTTTGGGTTATAGAGCGGCGTAAAAATGGAATGAAATAAAATAAGCAAGCAAGCCTCTGTGGGCAAAGCGGAGTGGATTTGGATGACATGAACATGCACTTTGCCTATTTACCCAGGGTGGTTCTTTGTGTTGTGTGAGCAAGTTCGGTGGCTCATTTGTATTGTTGACTTGATTGTGATAGTAACATGGATGAACAAAAACTTCTTTCCCTGTTTCAAATACGTCTATTTAGAAATGCCCGGGATTGAACCAGGGATTGTTTGCATGCAGAGTTTGTGATCTGCTGCTAAGCCACAGCCTGTCTAAGGATCCTTAGTGTCTAATCAGACAACAATTCTCATGATTCTTTGGTGCAAGAGGGGATGATAGTTAACATAAAACAAACACCTGTTTATCATGCAGCTGCAGGTTCAGGTTCTATCCCTACCAGCATTCTGGGCTCGAGTTTTTTTCTCTAAAGTAAAACAATTTACATGCTCATTCTTGGACACACGAGGAAGAAAAATTAATGCAATATGCAGGGGAAAAAAAAGACCTAGGCGAGTCTTGAAGATGGGTTTGGATCATAAAGTGGCCTAGATTCCAGGGTTGTGTGGTAACTGGATTTAACATTTGCTGAAATGAGTTAAGATGCTGGTGGACAAAATTAGCAAAATGTCTGCAGTGAATAAATAGATGGATATAGCGCCGCAAACCCCGCATTAAGTTATTTTTAAAAGCTTTCAGTAAGGCAGAAGACAGGAAATTAGTATCTAGGAAAAGGGGCAGCGTCAGACTTTCTTTCATGCCAGTCATGGGAAGCTTTTCATTTTTTGAAAAAATCATTATTAAGGAACAAGCCCGTATGGATATGGAGTGAACCCAGAAGGGAATTGTACTGAGGCCCAATGGGTGACATCACAAGGCTTGGTCTATACTGTGCCGCCAGTCGTGTTCGTTCATGTGAAAGCAGCAGCCAAAAACGAGATCGGTGAATTAGTGGCCTCCGGTCCGTATAGATATACACAAAGTGCAGGTTTTAGAAGGAGCTGATCTGTGAAGTATTGAGGAGCGACAGCGGAAGTGGGCTGTTACCTTCATGGCCTGTTGATGGACCCCCTAGAATCCTCTGATTGGCTGTTCTGTGATGTGAGATGCCATACTCGCTCTAGCACTGATCTGCTTTCATCCATAATGTGAAACCACTTTCCCCAAGTTAGTGCTCTGCAGATGTGTTGAACTACAACTGCCCTCATGCTCCAGCTGCTGGGAGTTGTAGTCCAATGCATCCGGTGGTTTGGGTAGGCTGATGGAGAATATTGTCCGTATCCTCTCATAGGAAAGGCACTGTAGTAGGTGAGCCTTCAGAAGGGGATACTCCAGTGTAGGGTAACCATCATCATTAAACCAGCATTTTTAACCAGTACTTAAATGTTATCCTCACTACCCTGCCCCTTTCTAGGACTTCTGATACGGTTCAGGCAAACGGACAAGACCCTTCCTCCTCTGAAGAAGAGAGAGAAGGAAAGAAGACAGATGTGAATGTAGTTCATGGGGAAGAAGAACCTAATACTCAGGGCAACTTTAAAAAAGAAGTAACCAACTCTGAATTGTTCAGATGTCAGGATAATGGCCCAAATCATTATTGCAGCGATGAAGAAGATGATTTAGCCATTGCCGAGAATGGTGTACCAACAATATATTTCTCACATACTGTGGAACCTAAAAGGGTGTGTATTGCAAGGGTTGTGGCATCCATATTACTGAGTCTGTTGTGTAGTCGGCAAGGTTCTCCTTAATGAAGAAGCTGCTTTTACCTAAGAAGAAAAACGGTTTCTCAGGATTTTAACAAATGCCCTCACCTCTTGAGACATTAGGGTAAATGGGGAAATTTGCATTTCTAATCTAATTTTTAAAATCAGATGTAGAAAGAAGATGGTATTGAGACCCCAATAGTAGCAAAAACTGATTCAAACATTGTTTGGTTTAGCTATTCTGTCAGTGAAAAGTTGGCTTAATAGGGAAGGCATTTTCTAATTCAGCAGGTTTTAGGGGCAAACAGCAAAGGGTTAGCTGCTGTTTAGTCTGAATGTAAGGACACCAAACTTGACTTCCTATCTGAAGTGATCCCTCCTGATTCCAGAATGGGATGGTATATGCAGAGGGACATTAGTTGAAAGTCAAATAAGTACAATATGGGGCAACCAAGTTCAAGTGATAAGAAGTTGGTTGAAGAAACAAGTTACTTCCTCATGGATACCTGACTACTACCTATTTGGGAAATTTTGTTCCACATTATCGCTAGATACTTGGCCAGGGTGGGAGTCCCCCTCCTCTCATATGTGCTGACAAGAAAGGACTTCCTTTCGAATGCAACTTTCCATTGTCCTTCACATGGTATTAAAGCAAGCCATAGGACGCAAACTGCTTTAGAGAGCAGAAGCAGATGGGCTCAGCCAGCCTTTGCAGGAAGAGACCCTTGGGGTCACGGTGGGCAGATTGGAAGCTTTCCCTTTTATTTTCAGCTCAGTATGGGTAATCATTACGTCTGAACCTGGACATACTGTGATAAGTCTTACTTTTAGTCAAGGGAAATAGACCAGCTTCAAACTAGCTTCTGATCCTGGCTTCTTTCTCCAGCATTGTTAAAATCTGAACTGCCCAGAGAGCTGCAGCTATTTGGTGGTATAGCAACTACCAGTTCCAGATAGCACAAATCAGAGTTAGTTGGAAAGAGAAAGTGGGAGGAAACCATAGTTCAAGCATTGCAACTGAACTTAGCCACTAGTTATGAGGGGGCCATGAAACTTACTGTTTGATTCTAATTGGAGTGTCCAGCTGATTAAGGAACAATATTGCACCTTTACTCTTCCATTAAAAGCCTGATTACTCACAATGAACTCGTGCTCCCTCTTTCAGGTACGAATAAACACGGGAAAAAATACTACTTTAAAATTCAGTGAAAAGAAAGAAGAGGCAAAGCGCAAGCGGAAGAATAGCAACGGCAATGGGCACTCAGCTACGGAACTGCCCAGTATCAAAACACCAGCAGACATTTACCGGTACGGCATCCGTAGGGAACACGTGGATGGGGCGTGCCTCTTCCTGTATGCTGCGGCTTTGGGACATGAGTGCTTTGCTGGATCAGGCCAGCCTTCCGTCCTTCCGCCCATGGGATACCCACCAGCTGCACCCTCCTACCCAAGTTCCCCAGCAACTGGTGTACCCAGCAGACCCTTTGGATAGTAGAGGCAGAATTTACTCTGAGGTGGGCCTGATGGTGGCCCTGGTGAGGCTAGGCAGGTCTGGGGCTGGGCTGAGCTTGGAAAGGAGACCATCTGGGAACCGCATGCGGCTTCCTTGAACTCTACAATGGGAGAAAGGTGGAATAGAAATACCGTACATACATACCTATGTATGTGAAGCCATCAAGACATGCAGCCCCCAGTAGCCCCATCTTCCATGAGTGCTTTGAATTCCCTTTGGAGGCCCTCCAAATTGGTGACCTTCTCTACATCTTGTAGTAATATGCTTCATAGTTTAACAACCTTTTATCTGCCCAGAATCTCCCAACAGGCAGCTTCTTGGGATGACCATCTTGGGTCCTAGTATTACGAATGAGAATGGCTCCCCACCCATTTTCTGCATAACATTGTACCCTTCTATTGTGAGCCCCTTTGCTCACCTTTTCCCTAAATTAATCAGTCCCAGATGTTGCAACAATGGGTAAATCTAGCATGAGGCAGAGAGTTGCTGCTATTTAGGTACATATGCTTAATATCATTCATATAGTATATCACCTTTTGAACACCAACTTGCACCTGGTAGGAATAGATCACTTTCTCTCTATCGTTCGCATTTGACAATTACTTACTCAGTGTGAAATGACTCTTAAAATGACTTGGATATTACGACAATTAAAAAAAAACCCCAGTCTGTGTTTCATTTTACTAGTGTACCCAATTGAGGCATTTAACAGATATTGTAGATATTATTATGAGAACTAAACATCTGTCTGGAGGTTAATGCAGGAATTGCCAGGACTGGTAAACTTCAGCATAGTATGTTCCTAACCCTTTCAAAATGGTTTACTTTTTTGGCATCTCATTGCTTTCATAGAAGGACTATTTGCAAAACAGCACATGTGTTTGCATCTTTCTAAACTCACACAGTTCACCTTTGTTAAGAGCAGTTGTCAGTGAGTTTGTGCTGAATTCTATGTTGCACCATGAAGTCATGAACTGAGGTCTCCTTTTCGACCTTTCCCTATTGTTTGTCCTTGGTCTTAACCAAAGTTGGACCTGACTTTTGAACCATATTTTTCATACTTCCATTTTTATTAACTAAATTGGACTTTCATTTGTCTTTGAGGCCCACCAAGGCACAGGGATGGTATCCATGATGAACTACCCCCAAATTAGGAACCATCATTCTAATGTGTTGTCCTTAGTCTCGTAACTGAGAAACAGTCTCGCAACTGGTCACTGGAGAAAATGAGTGTCTGCCATGGCACAGCAATTAGGTATATCTCCTACGAGCAAGAACATGGTTCAGAATATATCAGAATCTTTAAAGGAACAGTATTGTTCCACTGAAGATCTCTGACCCCATCTCATTCTTATTTATGCGTCACCTTCCATTTTTGTTTCCTATGCCTGGAGTTACATCCTAGGAGAAGAGCACAGCTCCATGAAAAAGTTCCTGCTTTTCATGCAGGAGGCTCCAAGTTCAACATCCAGTATCTCCTACCGAGAAAGACTCCTGAAGAGACTCCGTGGGTCGCCATAGAGACAACATTGCAGTAGATAAAATGGCGATCTAGCTCCTTCCCCCAGGCCTTTTATCACAACCTTTCATATGAATAATCATAAATTGTAATCCCTTGTGCTTCATATTTGAAGACAAATTTGGACATCAAAAGCAAGACATATGGCCCTCTATATAATCTTCCATTAGGTCACCCGTTTGTGTGGTAAAACATAATTTCATTAACCCTCTAAAGATGGGCTTTACTTCCAAAGTAAAATTATGGCTAGCCTCTTAGAAGAAGAAGGGTAACAGCGGAGTTACAGACTATGCTCCATCTACACAGCGTCGTTTAAAAGGCTTCAGTTGCCAAGCTGGGTAGGCAGAGTCGTTCTAATTAATTTGTCCTAAAGACAGAGTGAAAATATTGTGAATTTGTCATGTGGTCTTTCCTCCACCCCAAATAGTTTATTAAAGCTAACATTTCCCTTTACAGAATCTTTGTTGATGTTGTGAATGGAGAATATGTCCCTCGTAAATCAATTCTGAAGTCTCGAAGCCGGGAGAATAGTGTTTGTAGTGATACCAGTGAGAGCAGCACTGCCGAGTTCGATGACAGACGAGGAATTCTGAGAAGCGTGAGCTATGATGAAGCAACCTACAGTGATAACAGCGAAGGGATCTTGGAGGAGGAGGAGGAAGAGGAGCAGGAGCATCTTTCCAAGGCTGCACCCTCATCAGGAGCATATGAGGTACAGGGAGTGGTAATTGTTCGTCTTCAGTTCTAAAAGGATGGTTAGGATGAGCAAGACAACTTAACCAAATTTATGTCATGCCTCTCATTGGCATATGGGTAGAATGGCAGAAATGCAGGGAGAAGAAATTGGTTTTTCCCCCCTTTCTAAAAGAAACCCCAACCCTTTCTCTACATTTATATTATCAAAATATAGATGTGACTGCAGTCTAACAGCGTGCTTTCTTGAGCCCAGTGAACAGAATTTAAACACTGCCATGAACCTTGGCACTGGCTTTATGTGAAGTGGCTTCCACTGGTTTGGATTTAGACTTAGTCCTGCTTGGAACAGACCCATTGAAATCAATAGAACAAAGTGTCTGTGCCTCACTCAGTTTCGAGCGATTACAGTAGGTCTTCTCCAAATACGAGTAAGTCCAAATTCACCCCACTGGTTTCAGCTGAAGTCCAATCAGTCAGGCTGTTGGGACAAGGAGAAAATGGAGAGTCCAGTGCATTCCCTTTCTCTTGGTGAGGAAGGGCAAGTTAATAAAAAAGCCCTGGGGAATTGGGTGGGGAAAGGGAACACAGGCAGTTGCTGCTGGTATCTCTCATTGCAGATCTGAGATGATTGTGGGATGCAGTAGCAGGGGGCTTGGAGAGAGCCAAGCTTGGAACTCATCCGGGTCTCGGAGGGCCGCAGATTGCTGTGCGCTGCGCAAACCCCAGGGACAGCTCACACTGAGCAGAGCTGGAGATGTAGCTGGCAAGCAGGTGGAGCTCCCTCTGTTCCCAGCACTGTTCAAGTCCCATTCGCCATGGTGAGAGGGAAATGGCACTCCACGGCATTCCCAACATGGAGGAAAAGGCAAAACAAGCAGGGACGTCATCCTCTAGCCTGCGGGGGGCCTGGTGGGGCACTGTGCAGCATCCCACTTGACCCTGGTTCCCCACCCTGCCCAAAGGCAGCCCATGTCCTCACTCTGTGAAGCAAACTGCTTCACAATAGCAGCAGGAATAGGCCACCCCTGGCAAAGGCCACTTCAGTCTCCTCCAGTTCGTTTCCCCATTTCCCTGGGACCTCACGGTAATGGGCGATCACAGGCCGGGCGTACGGCCTTCCTTTAGGATGCCAAATTGTGACAGTAACGCGTAGATTTATGGAGCACCCTTGTTGGGTGGTCTCCTTTCTCATCCTGGCCCTTAAGTTAGCAGTGCTCAGACATGGCACCACACTTAGCATCTCTTTCTCGCCTTTTTAAGTTCTGAAAGCGCGACTGCTGTGGTCTGATCTGCTCCTTCTGCTTCACTTGATTTAACACGGATGTCTGCTATTTTCCATTCATGGGCCTGATGTTCTTGCCTGGTGATGTCTAATAACATTCTGGTCAGGGGGGCCTGCTACTTTGTCTTCCTTATCTCTGGATTGTGCCCAAAGGACACCCTGGCCTGTATCTTGTGGCAGCGTGTATGTTTTCGATTTAGACTTGCACAGAAGGAAAATGAGTACGGGTTGGGGCATCTCCTTGGCAGTTTTCTTCCATGTAAAAGTGTATTGAGCTTGTTGGTATGATTTTTCTTCTGTGAGATATGTAGGATCTGATCTCTGTGGTGTGTGTTGCCTTGAAGCAATTGAAAAAGGCCATGTGTCAGAGCATGAAATGCAATATATAGGACTGAAATAGTCACAGAGTCCAATTCTGCAATGTTGCCATGTTTGTTACCGGAGATACCGGCATTTTTATTTTCCTGAATCAATGTCAGGGAAGAAACCAGTTTTTGTTGTTGCTTTCAGTTAGCTGTGAATTATGGTCCATAGCACTTTTTAACACACTGGCATTCCTTCTGGTTTTCTTGACAGTTGAGGTTAAGTACAGCTTCCTCCTGCAAGGAGCTAGCACTGGTTAGAGGGCAGTTTCCGTATTTCTGACTTAGAGAAATACTAATGGTAACGAAGGTAGCAAACTTGAATACGCCTGTTTTGCAGTTGGGACTTAGCTGCTTTTTGAAGTCTTCTTTTTCTTGTAGGCTTTCTCGGGAACTGTTGTTGAGAAAGAACCTTTGTCTCCCGCTTCAGCGCCACACCCAGTAATTGCCTATCCTGTCCTTCCCACCATTCTGGAGCGAAAATCTGAAGAAGTTTTGTCTGAACCTTCAGAAGAGGCCACAAAGCGGGTTTCAAAATTCAAAGCTGCCAGAATGCAACAGAAAAGCCTAGGTCATATGTAGACAATGGAAGTTTTGGATTTTCATGTGTAGTGGCACAGTATGTAAGATGGCTTCCATCTAGCTAATAAAACGGCAGACTGTGTTGAGTTGATATTGTTCATGTTTAGACCTCTTGTTGATGGTATTTCTTTAAAAAAAAAAATCTGTGAGCAAAAACTTCAAAATTCTCCTTATTTTCTTAATATCCCTGTATGCAGTCAGCACCTTTGTACATGTTTGCCTTATGATAACAGCACTTGGAATAATTTTCAAAAGAATAATCTTCATAACGCTTTGTGTGTGTGTGTGTTTAAATCTCAATACAGGCAGTTTTGTACCAGATGTGATGTTCTACGTACCATATGGATCGTTTGAAAGTAACTCTGCAACTTTCAAATAGAGCCAACAATTATATTTCATGATTTGCTTTAGCATTTTAAGACTCTCTTGTATCCCCCATTGTTTTGTAGGGTTTCCTTTTAGGTGTCTGTGCTGACTAATCATTTCTTTCCTACTAGCATAAAACCCCTGATAACTTGTATACAATTGATGAAACAGAATGCTGTGTTCACCCACTTTGCAGGGAAGTTTCTTTGATGGAACCCCTCACCCTTCCCCAGTATTTTGTAAAATTAAACTTTTCAAGTAAAAAGAAAATATCAGAAATGTTGAGAGTATTTTCCTTTGGGTCAAATAGTAAAACAGGGTAGAGATGTTTTCTCATTTACAGACTTTCTGAAATGTTCCCTGCGCTTCCCATTGCAAAACCATTCATTCACTTCTTTCTTTTGTAAAAAGCACTTACTAATGTCAATGGAAATTACACGCTCAGGAGGAAAACAGCTTGCCCTTAAACTAAAGGAGCTTTAGCCCTTAGGAGACTGTCCCAATCTTCTGTGTTTCCAGAAGGGTAATTCCAGTGCTGGGGGCTGCTCCAGGAGGAGACTGGCTTCTGCTGTGGTCCAGAGTCCACAGTGCGAGTTCGAGGCACAGCATGGCCCTGTAACCAGAAAGAAGGGCTCTGTCTACTCAGCTTTCAGAAATACCTGAAAGGCCGGCACCATTGCTCTTGAAGCAGCATCCCTTACCAAAGAACTGACCCTCCCAGCCACTCTTGAGTTGTATTTCCATCCTGGCCCAAATGCCCTTAGAAGCCATTTCCACCCCTGTGTTCTGCCATGTGTGGTAGATGGGCTTCTCGGTTTGCTACTTCTGCACCTGTGTGGCCAAGGCACCAAGGAAAGTGTTCTCAGCGGGGACCCCCATTCCGAAGACCTATTTCACGGGAGTTTTGTCAAAAGCGAACCCCATCTGTCTTATGGCTGGAGGGAGCAGACTGGAAAGGATGTGAAATTGGCTTCTCTGAGACCCTAGAAATGGGCCACTAACAAGTGAAAACAGATTGTTTTTCTCCTTGCCATTTGGGTTCCTTTTTCCATGCTTTGACACATGTGAAAATCTGGTGAGGTACCGTATTTTTCGCTCTATAAGACGCACATTTTCCCCCCTCAAAAGTAAGGGGAAATGTCTGTGCATCTTATAGAGCAAATGTGTGTGTGCCTGACACCCGGGACGCTTCTGGCCCGCCTGCACCATGTGGCACCACCTGGCCGGAACGCGTTCGGTGCGTGCTGCTCCGCCCCCCCCCTCCGGCGCAGGTGAGAGCTGTGCCGCTCGGGGAGCGGTGCGGAGGAGGAGGAGCTGCGGGTTTTAGCCCGCCGGCCGCACGGAGAGACGGACTGCTCACCCCCACCGCCCGGGAAGACCTGCCACTGCCGCACTGCCCCGAAGACCACCGCTGGCACGCTGCCGGCCCGGCTGCACCACACCTGGCCGGCACGCGCTCTGCGCGCCCTGCTCCGCCCCCCTCATCCGGCGCAGGTGAGAGCTGTTAATCACAGGTTGGTGTGTGTTTCCAAATGGCAACCCGTCTTTTAATGAAGCCCATGGGGAAGTGATGGGGAATGTGCCTGTGATTATCAGGAAGCTTTCCATGGATCCCTCCTCTAAAAACTAGGTGCGTCTTATGGTCAGGTGTGTCTTATAGAGCGAAAAATACGGTAAGTATCTCCGATGGTCTGCTATGGACCAAACTTGGAATGATCTGAAAATCTTCCTTAGCAGCCACATGCTTCAGTAGCTAGAGGGTTAGGGCAGGATTTAGTAAACTTAGCCTAATTACATCTTAAATTGCCTCAAGTAGCCAAGTGAGGCAGTCAGTTAGCCAGTCGGCTATGCATCTCCATGGACAGCCTTGAATTTAGCCTGCAGGTCTGCAGAACCACGGAACTCATTGGGTTTATTTCTAAGTAGGTAGGCCAAGATAATGCTTAAAAATCCTTGGTGGAAAGTCTAAATATGAGTCAAAAGAAAAATCCATCTACTGCTATTTCTATGGACCACAGTGTCTTTCTTTGTGCATAGCTGGCCAAGCTAAAGACTGGTGTCTCAGAAATAAAATTCAGGCAAGAACTGGTCCAACGAGGCTATGGTGCTATATGCATTCTGATTATGGCTGCCCCTTTGCAATCTAACAGAAGAACTTGGTGAGGCCTAATCCTGATTGCTTCCTTGGATTGGGGGTGATGATTGGGATTGCAACGTACACGGTGTAATTGGATATCACAGACCACATTGGAGGTGTTAATCATTAGCTTGATACATGCTGAAATGTAGATTTTATGGCTCTAAAGCATATTGCGTTAGTACTAAAATAAGCCATCAATGCCAGTCCACCCTCTATTCACGGCTAAATATTTAAAGGAGGTTATTTATAGCTTCTTTAATGAATTCTTGGCTAAACAAAATGAAATTATGTCCTAGAAAAGTAGGAGCTATTTTGTAACCAGAACAGTGCATCTATAAAATATAGTGCTATGAATATGTATTTTAAATAACAAAGGGGTTGAGATCTAATCTAATCTAGCAGAGCTGGTTAATTAGAGAAAACAGGCCACGATCCTAACTGTTCTTACATGGTGCACATCTCACTGATTTTCTTGGAAACTTAACTGCTTTGTGTGATCCTTTTTACTCCTCCTTCCAGCTCCATTATCAGGGTTCATGGAATTTCTCCTGCTGCTGTCAATGGTTGGTAATCACTGAGCCCGGCTGCCATTTTACACATAAGTAACAGGCTCCGGATGGATGTTTAGCTACTGAAAGTTGAATTCTATTTATTAATAGCACATGCATTCTTTTGGGCATTGTGTGCTTCTGAGTAGTCAAAGTGACACCGTCTAAACATAACTAAAATCAAGAGACTTGAGGGACCGCTGTGGTTTGTTGAAGTACAAATTGGTAAGGCAGGCAATAGTGTTGTGATCCATAATACATGCTTGGGAGCATCATCACCTTAGAATAGGCAATGTCATTCATAAATCCTCTTCCTTTTTCCAAGCAGTCAACTAAATGTGCCCCTGAGTAATTGGGCAACACTTTATCAATTACTTTAAATCCAAGTAGGAAGAGTACAAATGGTGGGCCTTCTAGGGTATGCGTCTTCTAACACAAGAATAGACAAAAATGTACTCTGTATCCAGTATAAGATTCCGCATTTCATAGGCACCAGCCTTTTATATGAATTCAGTGATGCTGTTGGGTAGTTGGAGATAATGTGCTCTTACACTCGTATCCCCTCGCTCTCTTTGATGATCATGCATATTACTTCACCCACTTCATTATGTAAGCTAGCCTTGCCACATTCAGAGGTATTTTGGTTCCATCTGCCTAGACTCAAGTCCTGCTAGTGCATGTGCTGGAATCTCTCTCTTAAGAGCCTCTCTTGCTTTTCAGTAAGGTCAGTGACTTTTCATTGCCACTTAACAATGGAAGTAATGTTTATTCTATTACATTTATAATCTGTCTTTTCTCCTGCAAAGAAACCAAGGCAGCCAAACCATAAACCTGGGCCTCTGTTTTATCCACAGAACGACCCTACAAGGTAGGTTAAACTGACAGTCAGTGACTGACCCAGCATTATCCAGTGATATGAGCTGGTCTCATGCACCGCATCCTCTCATCTTTTTCCTTCCCAGCAGATCAAGATGAAAGGCTTCTAACTACAGTTTTTGTGATGTTCTGACTGGCCGGTCAGGGTTGAATTTGTGATACGAAGTGACTAAATGTAAAAGTTGTTAGCAAGAAGCCTCCATCAAGTTAATGAACTTTCTGACTGTGGCTTTAGTGCCGTCCATGCCAGAATTTGATAGCAGACTTAATTCCCCTTCTCCTTTCTCCACCAAACAGAGTTGGCTCCACCTTCAGGGATGTTCATGTTAGTAACGTGAAGGTCTGCCCAGAATTCAGCTCTCTTGCACTTGCTGGACTTCTTTCCCATTCTCAGCCTTGGTCTAGGAAGTGAGCTAAGCTTAGATCATGTCTGAATGCTTGAAAATACTTGCAGGCTCCTTGTTTGTGCTGAAATATTCTCCTGCTAAATATATAAAGCCCACAGATTACATGTGTGGAAGCAGAAACCCCTTGCACAGCAGGCGTGTGAGTGGCATGTGCACAAGCCAGCCTCACTTGTTACACCTGCACATCTGTAAAATAATGTACAACAGTTGGACTTGCTTCCTGCTGGATGCCCACATGAATGCTTGATGCGAATGACTTAGGGAAGAGATAGACTGGGCTGAAGTCCAGGGAGCTGAGCTAAGGAAATCTGACAGATTCCCACTGCCAAACCAGATTTCTTACACGCTGCTAGTTCATGCTGCTTGTGGGCCAGATGGCAGGAGCATTGGATGCTGCTCACTTGGACCTCATTTGACCTGGCGTCAAACAGCTGGACTTGATCTTACACCCTTCCCCCTCTGACTACTTTTCCAGTGTCTCCTGCTAAACCAGGGGCTGTTTGGTTCCCACCAGCCACTTATCTTGACGCTCACGGGTCATGGCATTTCAACTAAGCACTCTGACCCCACCCTTCCTGCCAGTTCAGAGGCAGGTATCCAGCTTGATGGAGAGAGGGTGCCCACTCTCAAGTCCCAGTCTTCTCAGATGGATTCTTCAGATTCAGACGAGCAGGTGGAAAGGCAAAGGCCTTTGTGGTTCCAAGGCTACCAAGAGAAGTTAACTCAGACACCGCTTGAGAACCAACCCACCTTGGAAAAGGTGAAGACATGTCAGAGAAGGATGGGGTAGAGATTGAGGGGGAGACCCTTGAGCCTGTAGAGAGCCAATGGGCAAAGCAAGTGCCGGTCATCCTGGTTGCCTCACCAGTAAGTGGCAAGAACCACCCTGAGGGTGGAGTCCGGGTCTTTCTGAAAGGGAGGGAAGTTTTAATGTGGATTTGGCTTTTCACATGTGGATGCCACTCCCACAGCTCAAAGAGAACATTATGCTGCTTTGTAACTGGTAGAGCTCAAATAAACTGCCTCTAGGATGTTGTCTAAGTCTGCAGGGGTGGGAAAGGGGTGGGGGAGAGACCAACTCATGGTGCTTTCATAGAATCATAGAATAGAAGAGTTGGAAGGGGCCAAGGAGACCATCAGGTCCAACCTCCTGCTGTTGCAGGACACTATGTTTCACCATCCCACTCAGATGACTGTCCAGTTTCTTTTTTAATGTCTCCAGTGTGGGAGAGCCCCCCACCTCTCCAGGCAGCTGGTTCCAATGTTGTATTGCTCTGACTTTGAAGGCTGCATTTTGGAAGTAGTGGGCCCAGTTTCTACCCCCGTTGAGGTTCATGGGTGAGTGGGGGCTAGAAAGTCAGGACTCCAGAGCCCAAGCTCAACAAACTTGCTGTGGCCATTTTTATCCTCCTCCTCCCAGGCAGACCAGGTGAGGCACTTTCCAACCAAAAGGCTGGCTTTGTAGAACAAAAGAGCATTGCAGTAAGACAAGCAGCCAGCCAAGCTGGAATACTAGACATTTGGGAAATGTAGTTTAATGAAAGTTGATTCCAAGCAGAATGCCTCTCCTTCCCTCCAAACTGCCAAGTGCAAATCACATCTTAAGGCTGGGGCCTCCTGATTCAGGTGCAATTGCTTGGAAGGACAAGGGCTTCTCTTAACCTGAGGCTGTATCCTCAGATCAATGATACTGAGTACACACAGAGAACCTGAGACTGCCAGGGTTTGCCTGGCCTCTGGCTTCTGGCCTCCTCTTTGTCTGGTTCAGAATTCACGGCCATTGAAACCTCTTTTATGGAAGGAGTGGTTCCACTACACTAACCACTCCACCAAACTGACTATTAATATCTTGATTGTGGTTCTCCTCAGAGGCAAGGAAGTGCATATGATGTGTGTCTCTCTGCTGTATTGTTTTGTGAAAGAAAGCACCGTCAAGGTACAGATTTGTTTAAAGGGTAGCGCATGGAGGGAACTCCTAACAATGGGGTATTCGTGTTGAGGAACCGTGTCCCCTCCAGTCTTCTTGCCCCATTCTTTATGACACCCTGCATCTCTGCCTCATTTCCTCTTGTCAAGGATGGTGGGCATTCTCACACCATGGTTTGTATTTCCATGGAGCCAAGTAGGGATGTGCGAGAGATCTGTTTTGGTTTGTTTTGAATCAGCATTTGCTCAGTTTTTACTTCCAGGCCAAAACAGGCTCAACATGGGTGCAAAGGTAGCTTGCGCAAAGATGATTTGTGGAATAAAGGGGAACTTGTTCAGTAGCCTGTCTGCATTTGAGAAATGTGCACTTTTGAAAAACATTCACAAACATGCTTTAACCAATGGAAGAAGGATGCACATGTTTCAAATCCACATTGAGTGGTATATTTGGAAAAATCTGAATGGAAATATGCATATATTTTCATGCCAAAATAAAATGGAAAAGCTTGCAGTCTGAAAAGAACTCTAGTTGGAGCAAGGTTTGAGATGGAATATGGAGAAGTTTGGTGAGCTTACGTTTTGCTGATATGCATGTTGCTTGAACCAAGGTTCATTCAGGAACACTGGCTGCCTCTAGACTGGTGGATAATGATAATGGTGATGCACTCTCGAAGCAACTTGCAAACACACACAACTGCAAATGCAAGTCTGTAACTGATAAAAGAGAAGAGCTTCCCAACTCAGTGCTAACCACAGTCTTCCAGAAAAAAGAAGAGAAATAAATGGTACACAACAGATGATTCTCCTTCCCTGCAGCCTAGTTTGAACACCACAAAAGCTGCGCTCGACAAGTGGTTCATTGTTATAGTGGAAATGCGTGACGCACCTGTGCTGCAAATCCTTCCTTCCTGCAGAAAGCTAACTCAAGAGGGTAAAGAGCACTGGATTTGCCTTGACCCCCCATATTCTGGCTTTCTAGGTACATAGCTTTGTTGGTGGGTTTTTATGAGGTGAATCATTCAAACATGTAACCCTCACCTTCCATTCTGAAGTGATGGAATTGCAAGAGGACTGGGCCAAGTGATATTTCCAAATGTGTAGCTCTGCTGCTTTTTTTTTTTTTTTTTAAATTCAAGAGGACCGTCTAATAATAGGTGTGGTAACCAGGGCAACTACAACAACCACAAAAATGGTGTTAAACCACTTGATAAGAATCAAAATATGAAATCTGTGATCAGTATATTTGTGTGTGTGTATTGAGGATAGAGGACGATTGATGCTGAAAAATGTAATTGTTTTTGTGGCAAACTTAAAGACACTAATGTTTTAGACCAGCATGGTCGGAAACAAATTTCCCAGCAGGCGAACTGGTGCAACCAAAGAAATTGCCCTGGAACGTAAGTGCAGTAAAGCCAAAATGGGATCCAAGCTCCAAAATTCAATATCACTCCTGCATATTTGCAGTATGTCAGCCTGTTGGTTGAACTTTGCAGTAGTATGAAGGTAAGTAAAAAAAAGTCAACAGAGGTCAGAAGCCAAGTGGGCACCAAGAGAGGTGTCTGTGGGCACTTTGGTGTCCACCAGGTATGAAATCTGAGCTTTATGGTTTGAGGCTTTGATCTTGCAGATAGCGCTGCCCCTTGTCCCTCCCAGTGTTCATTTGACACACACCTACCTATCTAGTAGGTCTAGGCATGCCTACTATACCTATAGTAGGTATACCATATTCTTCTGGAGGTCCTCCAGTACTGCTTTTCAGGGAGATGAAAAAATAATTGAATCTCGGGTATCTCATCTTATGGAAGTGGAAATCAGTCCATGAAAGAATTGGCAAGAGATTTAGACTTTCCACTCCTGGCAGCCCAGCCAACATCGCCCAGTTTCAGGGGTTATAGAAGTGGCCGTTTTCCATCAGGAGAACATGGAGTTGCCTGCACCTCTAGCCAAAGGAACTCGGGTGATACTGTTTGTAATGCTCTCTGAGATAGAAGCGCCATGTTGAGCAGTTCTTGGCAAGTGCAAATAGTTGCGGGCCCCCAATGCTTCGATGTTATAGCACCAAAGGACGGCCCAAATTCCAACCACTACAAACTATTCACTAGCTGAACAAGCGACCTATGAAGATTGTAGGATTATTTTCCTTGAGGGCTTTGGGAGAAGGTCAAGGAGACATCCTTAGAATGTTCTTGGTATCAGAATGACAAACCTTAAGCTTAGGATGGTGACTTGTGAATTGTCTCCAAAGAAATGCATTGAGAACATTGCTTACATGAACTGTGGACATGTGGTAAATGGGCAGGTTTTGAAACAAGTCTAAGTTAAATAGAAATGAAGCACATCTCTTCAGACTGTGACCTGGTACCTTGTGTGTCTTGCTCGGGTGCTTTCTCCAGGTGCCCTTGAGGAACAGGTTCAAGGCCCAGCTGGCATCAGGTGATGTTTTACGGGAGACCTCGAGTGGATGGACTGTCAGAGAGATGAGGTATTCAAAGTAGAGGACAGCCCCACCTGGGGATGCATGGCCAACCTGCTCCAGCCTGGAGCTTGGATCAATGTTACTAGTGCAGTATTGATGTGACAACTTCCTGGTATGTTAATTAGCTTTTAAATTCATATCTTCAGGAAAGAAGGGCAGTGCTTTCTGAGTAGACTCTACTCAGAAAGGTGGACTATAAATGTCAATATTTTAAAAAAGTAAATAAATTGCTAGCTTCCAACAGCTGTTATTACTGTTCATTTTATCAGTGATTCTTGTTGCAAAATATGAGCTTGGATTAAAAGGAATTGTGTGAGTGCGTATTTCGCATGCAATATTTTTGTATTACAAATAGCTCTGTTCTAACCCACATTAACCCCATGGTATGTGAATTTTGCCAACTCCCACTGTGTCTTTTAAATCAAATCCAGTGCATCACCAAGTGTGTTCTAATTTCTAAACAAACTCATCTTCCAGTGGAAGTCCTTTAATACTGTACTGCAAATTAGACCATCTAAGATGAATGGAGTATCTTTGTTAATTATGGAGTTTAATTGATCAAAACTACTGGACAGGGTTTTATTTATAGTAATTTCACGCTGGATCAGATTCTAAAATACTAACCAGCTTTTAAAATTTTTTATGAAGGTTAAGATGTGCATTTATCCAGATACCCTCATAATCAGATATACAGGGTTTGTGTGGGCCCCAGATTCCATGTGCACTTCCATGACTCTGGATAGGGTCACAGAGGTGGACATAGCAGGGGAAAGGGAAGGAGGCAATAAACTAGAAAGCATTTCACAGATTGGATGGTAGGAATTCTGAGATGTAGAACCTCTCTCCTCAGTGCTAAAGCCAGCCCCAATTTCTTAAGACGCACATCTGGCTATGCCTCAGCTTGTCAGGATAATGCTTCACCCTTTTCAAATGATGCCCCAAATATGTTTTCAGGACCAAGCAGGACGAGACCACAGAAACTGTTCAGCCATACCTTTTATTCAACCCAGCGGGTGGACAACATGGAGCCTCCCGGGTATCTTGGGCTACAACTCCCATTATCCTAGCCACATGAGCATTGGTGAAGGCCCATGAGAGTTGTAGGCCAAAACATTTGGTACACAAGCCGTTCACCCCTGCTTCAATGGGACAAAGAACATTTGAAGTGAGGGGTTTTAATTGGGAAAACAACTTGGTCCTAACCATGGTCTTAACATGGATAATTCTCTCTCTCTCTCTCTCTCTCTCTCTCACACACACACACACACACACACACACAGACAGCACATGTAAATGTGCTTTGCCTAAAGGATTGCCTTGTCTAAGCTCAAACCCCAAAAGAAGCCAATAAAATCAACTCACCCTGCCAACAGCCACCCATTTTTAAAATTCTCCTAAAATTCTCCTAAATTCCTCTAAACCACAGTAACCTCCGGGCTATAATCCATCAATGATCCATCCAAGGCCCATTTAAAACCAACAAGCCCGGCTTGAAGGAAAAGCCCTTGGAAGTCACCCAACCTTTTCTCTGTGCTCAGCTGGTCCTCACTTCAGCTTCACGCTCCTTGCATCGAGGAGACCTCACCAGAACAATGGCCTGCTCCCTGCTGAATTCAGCACAGCTCCATCTGGCGAGCGGCTGCTGGCGTCTTCCATGACCAGAGGAGGAGGAAGGCTCATCTTCTCCTGGCCTTGCCTGCCCAGCTCGGTCGGATCAGAGCCCTGCTATTTGTATGTAATGAATTTTGCATGCCAGTAGGTAGCAGTGGTGAGCAGAAGCAACAACAGAAACCTGCCAGTCAGTGATGATAATTTATTATTCATTTCTGTTATAGGTGGGGTGTGCAGACAGTTACAGTAATAATTACTAAGACCAGAGTGTTTCCTAGGCAACCGGGTTTTTTTCCCCCTCATTCATGCTGTTGCAGAGACTATGCCTGTAAAGCATGACATTGCTCTATTCTGGGGTTTGTTGCCCTCCTGCTGTTTCAGGTTTGAGGTTAGTTACAGCATCATAAGGGGCTCTCAAGCATAAAGAGCTCAGGCTGGGATTAAAGCCCACAGAGAATGCTATCACCCAACCTCCACCTCCCCTGTTTCACTTTTAAGTAACAAGGTTATAAAAATGCAAATGGCATTTCTGGGTGGTTTATAACTAATATTGGTAAGGATTCCTTTAAGTTGGCAAACATCCCCCACTTTTGTTTTTCAAGGGGGGGGGTGGAGAAGCTCAAAGCCCTTTCATTAAAAAATAAAATTTGCAAACACAGCCGCTCTTTCGTCGCCGTCTTGTTCTCCTTCTTTTCCGTCTCGGCATCTTTCGACTAGAGGGTTGATCAAGCTGAAATGTTTAGCATTATAAATCAATGGGAAACTGCTCTGTGGAGCTAATTGTCAGTGGCATGTTCTTCTTGTTTATCCAGCCTTTTATGATAATGGTTCTTAAAGAGTAAAGTAACACACTGTGCCTGTGGGAACGGGGTCCAAAACCTGGATGGGATACATCAGCTACAGAAGCAGCTGCTTCTTATAGGAAATCCATCAATGAATTGTGTTCTCCTGAATCTGAAGGTTTACTCCCTGTGTGTCTCTGCATTTTTAAAGCATTTTCCTAGCATCGTATGATGATGAAATGAAATATTCCTTTCAGCTAAGCGAGCAGAGAAAGGCTTGATACACATATCTGTGGGGTGGGGTGAAATCTGGATCCCTTTCATTTGGAGGTGAGACACCAAAGCAAACTTCAGCTCCAGCGGCAGTTGCATAATGTTGGTTCGAGGCCAGAAGAATCTCCTGCCTTCAGATGAAATATCCGCTTCCTTAGAAGGCCTTAAGATATATGATTATTGCATTTAGATCTCTTTAAAAGGTTAATGGTGGCAAGGAGTATGTGGGATAAATGTTGCTCAGATGCTAGCCCTCACTACATTATGTCCTCTGAGCATTTGTTGTTTAGGAACTTGGCTCCAAAGATTTTCCATAAGGTGGTGATGCTGCAGAATAGTGAATTTTAGGGTCCTTACATGGCAAGGCGAAACGACTCCTGTGGGTCATCCCTGGAGTCTCTTGGCTTTTGTGAACACAATCAAATAAGCTATAATGGGGAGTTAGCTAAACTCTTGGTATGTAATTTGTCTTGCTTTTCCCAGTGGCCATGCCAGCTGGAGATGATGGGTGACAGACTATGGAACCCTTGTTCATTTCTTTTCAGTCATGAACAGACCTCATCCATCTAGCTTTCTTGCCTTGCATCCTCTCCTCTCCTCTCAAGTTCTCTTTGCTCTGATATCTCCAAACCTATCCTTTTTGAGAACCAAGACTGATCCACATCATCTTGAAGGAGCCAAATATTAAAAACCGATATTGATTAAGTCAGATTACTGCTCCACCCAACCCAGCTCCACTGGCTGGGTGCTCTCCAAAGGGATAGGCAAAGTTCTCTCCTTCTGCTTTAGGACCAAGTTAGGCAGAGACAATTCATGCAGCTGGCAATTGTGTGGATGGTGATAATTATGTTTTCGAGCCAAGCCAAGCCAAGCCAACCCTGCTATTTGCATTGGGAGAGGGAAAAAACTCCCTTTAGTGCCAATGGAAGCTCCCTCCCATGTAAATCTCGGCCGTATGTACATGTATGTGCATATGAGAGAGAATGGGGCTATGGCATGGGGCCAAGCATTAACGCTTCCCATAGGGTGTTGATCCAGATCGTGATGGCAGTGATGCACCCAGGATTGGTCCTTGGGGCAAAGTCCAAACGCCAAGTGCTTCGGTGCATGTTCTGAATGGCCATCAAGCTGTGTTGGGAGACAGGTCCCAAACATGTCAGCACTGGGGCTCACAAATCTCAGTTTTCCCTGTAGCCACAGCAGTGCCATGATGCATGTGAGCGCAAAAGGCAGCTCACACATCATCAGAGCATTCCTTCCATTCACTGGTGCATCTTCCTGTTTAGCCAGTCTGGGCCAACACTTCGGTTGCTGCAGCTTTGCTCCATTGTGTCGGCAGTGTAGAAGCAGTTGTCAGGCATGGACTGGCGGTCCAAGGGGAACAGCAGGGGAAGGAATTGTGGTTTGTGTCCTGCACAACTGAAGTAAAGCACGTCCTGTCTAAAGGTAGCCACCTGTGAGACCACTGAGCCCAAGGCCAACATGATCACACTGCACCGCCTCTACTTAAAAAAATGCCACCCACACCACTGCTCACCTGGTTTGGCCCCGAACCATGCCAGGAATTCGACCTGGTCCTTATACAGGCAAAGTGAATAGCTGGCCACTCACAGACCCTTTCCGTGCAGTGCAGAGAAGAGTGTTCCCTTCAGCAGCCTCCAAAGCTCGGCCAACTCGTCCCTCTCCGCCTCTGGCGTGCCCCCTGGTTCCCATTGCATTCCTAATGCTCCACTGGAAACACGCATTTACAGCTCTCGTGCAGCCCTCCGTGTCGCTGGCCCTCCAGTCCACTCATCCAGGAATGGCTTGCTTTTTTGCTTCACGCCTGTGCACATGTAAGGGGTAGAGAAGAGAGGAAGTGGCCCGAGAAAGAAAGAGCCATGCATTGCTTCCTTTTCATGGCATGCCTGGCCCTCCATCCCTTCAGCTCTGCCCCATCCCCTGTTCGCTATTCCAGAGGGTCAGGAATAGTTCCTCGCTGCTACAGACAGCAGGTGTTTTGCCAGTGGAATGGCTCCAAGGACCGAGCACTGGAGGGACCACTGCTTTAAGGCAAGCTTGAAAAAGGCATTCAGTGAATCACCCGCGGTGAGTAAAAATAGTATCCTTTTCCTGTCTTTCGTTGCTATTCCCTCATGCATTAAAGGAATATGCCTGGGAAGATGGTTTAAGTACATCTATAGGCACATTCATTGAGAACTTGAATGGGATCCCAGTGCCCACCAATGTGGCAAAGCGGGGTGGACGGAGCCCAGAACCCTGTGGTACTCCAGGAAGAACTCTGTCTAATGGTTCAGCGCATGGAGGCAGTGGAACACAGCTCTGGGGTCTTGATTCTCATTCCTTCGACACCCAAGGCTCCGATGCAACAGAGTCAAACATCTCAGACCTGGATTGATTGATTGATATTTTTGGAAGCAACCAATAATGTCTTCATGTAATATGAGATGGCACATGTTGAGTGAATTGTGAAGCAAGTTATCTGTTTGAAGAACTCTGAACGCAGTAGAGTAAATCCAAGAGAATTCTTTGGATCTCAGCCTTACTTGGCAAATCCTGAAATCTTGGCTGTGTGTCTGTGAAGGGGAGAGAAGCCCTGGGACAAACACAGCATTGGTAAGTTTAAAGGCCAAGAGTTCTTCTGTATCTTCTAGAATTTTACAGCCACTCCACTCCATCTGAAATTTTTTCCCCTCCTTTTTTTCTGCCTTAAGAGGAAATGTTGCAATGTGCTACTATACATTTTTCTATCCTGATTCCAAATCCACACACACACACACACACACACACTAAAGATTACTCTGCATCCTAGACAAAGGAAATATTTAAACTGTTAAATCTGAACAAAGATACAGTCTGCATATGACTTCTCTGAAGCCCTATAAAAATTCTTTAAAATTGCCTATTCACTCAAATTTACTGAGTGTAGCAAAAATGTCAAAGGCATAAAGTCAGAGAAGATTGAATAAAATAATGCAGAAAGACAGATTAGTCATGCACAGACCCACACAGCTTTTCACAGCACACAATACCACTTTTTATTATCGCTCCAACTTTACAAAGGCTATGCTCTGTACATAGAGGATGAAACATGGTCAGTCATGTAATCGCTTTGATTCGGAGACTCATTTATCTGGGCCCCTTTCACAAAGACATTGATGAGAGATTTCAGTGTTTCCATAGCATTGTTTTATTTATCATGCATAATGGTGACTGGGGAGTGGGGAGCAGAGAGCAGGAATTAGGTCACACTTCCCCAAATAAAGGAGTTCTGCATAGAAGAGGCATCTTGATAAAAGTTTGCACGGAACAGGCTGGCCGAGCCATGAAGCCGACTGAGGCGTCTGACGTCAGGTGGAAGTTGTAGCTTCTGCATAGCCTGAAGTGCCTGCCTGAGACTCCTCTCGGAAGCTAAACAAGTCAGGCCTGGTTGAAAGCTGGATGGGTGACCTAAAAGGTTGCAAACCACCCAGAGAGCTTCAGCTTCAGGCAGGATAGAAATTCAATGTAAACAATCACAACCACAATCATTTCTGTGCATGTCCAGCAATCCAGTGGACAGTCTGGTGGATCAGTGGTCACACCTGAAGACCTTCTGGGACTATGGCAGAAGCTGGGATGATGCTTTTCCCCTTTTCTCCCTGCATTTTTTCCTCCTCCTAGTTCCATTTCCCCCACTTTTTTTCTTTCTTTTCTTTTTTTGTGGGGAGGGAGGGATGGAAAACAGATTCACCAGTTCCAGGGCTGGCTGGTTTCCATTCCAGGTAGTCACAAAGAATGACCAGCTCCTAGCAGGCCAAAGAACCCCCTTCTGCTTTTTGCCTTGGCCACTGGCCATGGGTGGCCTCGCGGGAGACCTTTCCACCACTAGTCCAACAGCCGTGTACAGCCACTTCTCTGTGCTTTGCTTCTCTCTGTCCATGGAAAGGCAGCTCCTCAGGATGCTACGAACCCCGTAACGCTCCCCCAGGTGTCATAGCTTGTCACCCTAAAAGGTGAGAAAAATTGCCTGTCACAGAGGATGCCGTCCCATCGCCCCTGCAGCAGAAGTATGGGAGATGCCAGATTTTGGCGTTTGGCTGTTTAGGTTTAGTGCTGGGGCGGGAAGGTGCCTGGCCTGCTGACCGGGAGCCATGGACGTCCGTGGCCCCAGTCTCCTCCCCTGCCTGCTTCATGCCCTTTTCCCACACCGAGATGCAGTTGTGAGCTGGAGGCAGCTAGAGCCGCTCGTTCCACAACAGGTGCGGGGCCACGGCCCACTCTTTGGAGCCCCGGCTCCACGGGCAGGGCCTTGTGGCCAGGTTGCCGAAGAACCCACTGGCCTCCCAGCCAGTGCCGAGGGATCGCACCGTGACTTGATTATATTTTTTGCCCCTTTGGCAGAGTGGGAATTCTTTTCTGGTTGTTCTGTTCGAGGCACTAGAAGACTTTGGCGATCTTCATCCATTCTCCTTTCTCCCCTTTCAACTCCTTAATATTGAAAACTGTCAGAGCTCTGAGGTGGGGGTGGGGGGGCATTTTCCAACTTGTTTACCACGCTTCACTTGTGCTCCGTTCTTTCCTTTTTACATATAAAGCTGTCTAGAAATTACCTCTTTCCCTCCCCCTGCTCTGCTCTATGTTTTAAATTTGAGCAATATTTTAATTATTTTTAGAGTGGCGTATTTATTATTTATGCATTCACAAAAGAAAAGCGACTATTTGTCAGTCACAGTTTTGTATCTTGCAAATTTAATAAAGAGCAGCCCTTAAGATAGAATTTCTGAGCCTGCCAAGATTGACAAAAGCCAGCTAATGCAGAAATGTCAACAACAGCCCTCCTCGGCCACTCCGCACTGCCTCGCAATCAAGAGAAAGCTGAGGCTGCATGTAAACAAAAATGTGTATCTGGCAAAATACCTATGGGTGTGGAGATGCCGTGGAGAGAATCCATCGGGGCCGATTCTCACCAAGCCAGATCTTGGTCAGAGCTGAACACCTGCAGGACCTGGGCTGAGGGAATGTCACAGAATTTGAACGTTTGAGTTTGGAGAGTCTCCATCGGATGCCCACATTTCTGGACTCTTTCTGGAGGTCCGGCTACGAGGACTGTCACGGTGACCACCGGCCCTTCAGAATCCCTCCCTGGGCAGAATCCATCCCTGGCACGGTCGCTTTACTACACAGCATGGCTCAGCAGCTGAAGACCAACCGTGTTATTGGACCAGCAGAAGCCACTTGCTGCATCACCACTTCCAGAGAAGTATTAACAGTTTGTTTCCTGTATTCTCGGCAGGATGCGGTTTTTCAAGCGAGGTTTTGTGGAAATGGATAACATGGTAGGGACCTATTAGAAGTTTTGTGGATGTGTCACCAAAACAGTTGTAAATTATTTTCTGCCAGGGTGAACTTTGTTTTTATTTGTTTTTCCATTTGCAGGGAAGAGAAAGTGATGTTCTTCCTTACATGTTATAGGAGCTCCTCATCCAAATGGCGTGGGAAGAGGGCAGAACCTCCTAAGGAAATTATGTGGCAAGAAATAACCAGGAAATAGCAACAAAGATGAGCTGCTCTCAAAGATGAGATTCTGAGTTTACACACAGAATTGATTTACATGTGCATGTTTATTACTCGATTTGGTAATTACCTGCTTAGCAAACAGTTTTGGCTGCTCTGAAGAATAACCCCTAGGAGAGGGAGAGGGAGAGGGCAACCCCATTAATCTTTCCTGAGCTCTCATTGGCTTGATACGATAACCACAGTATCTTCTTGGACTAACACCCTGGGCTGCGTGTTGGAGACATACGTTATACTCGCTCTATGAGGCTAATTGTGGAGAGTAGCGTTGGGCGATTATTCTTCAGGTGTTTGGTCTTATGAGGTTCTACATGGCTGCTTCTTTCCCCAACATGGCCACCATTTGTATGGTGCCCCTGGGAGCAGGGGATTTGGAGCCAGGTGCTGTTGGTAGCCAATGCAAAGGTCTCCCTGCAACATCAGGTGAAGCTGTGCAAGTCCTGGATCCATGTCAAGACTCAGAGACCGCTGATGAGGGCTGATGTCCTTCATGGCCCCTTCCAATGCTATGCTATGAGTCTATGAAACCACAGCTGAGTTCTGGCAAGACGGCAGCCCTGTAGGCCCACGTTCCCCAAGCCTTGGAGACAGTCTTGTTGCTGGCTGTGGGTGGGGCTGCAGTCGTCTGAAAGATCAAGTTTGCACTCTTGGGGCACTCCCAGATTCAGTGCTTTCGCTCAGGACTGGTGGCTTGGCATGCCTTTCCCTAGCTTTGACTGAGGCACCCGTTATGGCCTCTCCTGGACAGGGAACGCCTGGCCAGGCAGGACAGAGGTTAACCCCTTTGAGGCGGGACCCCTGCAGTGCAGAGCTCCCCTGGAGCTGGCTGAGAACGGAGAGCTAGAGAAGTTTGGCACTGCCCCATTACGGCATGCAACTGCTTGGCTGCTGATGCCCTCCAACCCACGTTCAATGGTCTGGTACCAATGCATAGTCTGTGCCGCTTTGGACCAAGATTCTGGGGTGCACACTTCACACCTGTCCACCTGCCCAGTCACTGAGGACATCAGACTGGATGGCTTCAGTGCGTCTACCTTGACCTGTGATCCACTGGATTCCACCTGGAGCAGGGCCTCAGTGCAGTGGTACCTCTCCTGTGGGACTCCCTGCCTCCGGATCCTGGCACCAAAACGATGCTGTTTTCAGAGTTTCCTTAACAGATATTTTTAAATGGATCAATATAGCATTTTTTGCCTCTTAAATCTTTTTTTATTGCCCACTGCCGTGGAATCTTTATATGTGGAGCACTATAAATGTTGCAAATAAATATACTCTAAATGACTGAGCGGCATGTGTTGAGTTGCATGTACCACTGAGCTATCGCTATTTAGATGATGGGGGAAATGTGTTTTCTGTTGCTCCAGAGATTAGAAGTGGCGGAAGTGGGTTAATTCTACAAGAAGAAGGATGGAGAAATGGTTGGATCGTGGAATGGTTGGCTTCCGACAGTGGTGAGTGCTCCTTCATTAAGGATATTTATCAGAGGGTAGACACCCGCCTGCCAGTAATAGGGTACAGCATTTTCTACTTTGGAAGGGATGTTCTTTTGAGATTCCTTCCAAAGCGTGGATTCTCTGAAATGTCATAGACTTAACATTCATATTTCCAAACTCCATGGAGTCTGTCTGACTCTTGCATCTTTGAGTTACCAAAGATGCGAATACTTACATATAGACACACCTCTGTATTATTATTTTTAACTTTGTGCTGTTCACAGCCCTGGGTCCTGTCTGGAGGCAGAATGATATACAAATACTATGAAATAAATAAATGTGCATGAGAATGAAGCGGCCCATACTGACTCATCCATATTTCAGCCTTTATTTACTGTGGCCTGAGAAGGCGAGGCAAAGCTATCCTTTGATAAAGATGGTAAGGGGGAAATCTGAAACTTGCATCCAACAAAGAAGCCTATGATTTAATAGTGAAAGACTTCATGGTGGACTGAAATATCTCTTTGTTTTTCTTTTTAAAGGTAAGGAGGAACAATGGCAGTGGAATTTTGATGACTTTGCTCGGCCCAGGAGACAAACAGCCTTGAATAGCCTGTTGTATTTGGCTTTGACAAGTCAGAGTTCTGAATGGGAGCATATTTAAAAAGTTGCACTAAAGAACTTGAATAGGAAAAGAATCTTTTTTTCCTCCCCAAGGGGACAGCCAATTAGATGGAAGTCTCCCCTTAATGTTCTTAGGGAAGCTGAGTGCCCATGGCTGCTATTCTGTCAGTCCCAGGTTTCTCAGCGGGGCAAGGAAAAGCTAATACCAGAACTTTGTTTCAAGAGCAAATGCAGACAATGGCAAGTATCTGAAATGTGGAAATTACTTTCAAGTTGAAAGGGGAGAGGGAGTGGTTATTTCTGCTCGTGGGCTGTTTGGCTGGGGAAAATTTAACTTTTTCACTTCTAGGAGCCTCACAAGAGTTTGCAAAGTTTGGAAGGAAGGGTTCATTTACGTTTTGCAAAGCATTGCTAAGGGTGGGTGGGATGGGCACAGATTCTGCTAACCTAGGTTGCCCAGGGCCAGGGCAACAGATGAGGCATCCACGGGAGCTGGGTGCCACTGTCCTTGCGGGTGTGAAATCTCAGACATGCAGTGTAGCAGTAGATTGCCAGAAGGAGGCTAAGTATGAATCCATGCCCTAAAATGTAGGGCCTCGTTTCTGATAACATTTGAAGGGATCCTGGAATGAACCTTTGAGTGGCCAAGGTGGAGGTGGACTAAAAGGAAGACTAAGGAAGACTAGTTTAGGAACTCTGTACCAAAAAGATGGTAAGGTATAATACTATACATCTCTACTCGGGACCAACACACCCACTCCCACTGCCAGCTCCAACAGTCCTTTCTAAGGTCTTCTCTGAGAAAGGGATGGTCTTCCCACCATTATTTCAACATTTGTGAAGGAAATGTACATCTATGAGTCATTTAAGCATTTTCTCAACAATCCATGCAACAAACTTTTAAGATAGTACTCAATGAGGAATGAAATACTTCTTTCAGTCTGGGAACCGAATGCATTTCAGAGAAGCGCAGGGTGGTCATATTGCAATGATGGAGGCAACGGAGGTTAAAAATCCCCAAAAATCATATTTTAGGGTGAAGCCTTACTGCCAGGAACAGAGCCTTACAAGAGCTCAAATCAAGCCAGAGTTTTCCCTATCAGTGAATACAACAAAACAGTTGGACTTCAGACACATCACGAGAAGGCAGGACTCCCTGGAGGAGACAATCTTGGTGAAAGCGAAAGGCAGAAATTGAAAGGGGAGAGCAAATATGAGCGGAGGCGAAACCACACAGGAGGTCCCCGCCTCCAGCTTGGAAGAACTGGGTCATGCTTCCATGGACAGGACATTCATGGAGCCACCAGAAGCCAGAGATGCCTTGACGGCACATCACCGCCACAACAGTAGGCTAGTGTGAAACTCAAAAGGGTGCACGTGTGTGTGTGTGTGGGGGGGGGGTTTGCCTGTGGCCCGTCAGAGGCATGTGGCTGCCATTGCCCTCCTCCGTCACGCTGCTGAATTTGGCGGCAACGTATTATCACCCTCCATTAAAACAAAACAAAACAAAACAAAACAAAACAAAACAAAACAAAGACTTCCCCACCAAAACAAAGAAGCAGTGCTGCTTTTATCACTATGGGGCACTAAAAGGACAAAGTTAGCTCATCCTGCCAGCCATGGTTTTTTCCAGGGAGGCTCCAGACCGCATAGCTCCTCACCAGCACCCCAAAACTGCCCCTCAGTGCATTAAATATTTTCGAAGGGGGAAAGGATTGGATTGTGCATTTGTCTTCCACTAGTGGAAGGTTCCTTTGCCAAATTTTCAAGGATTCTCTTTCCCCACCGGACCAGGGCCTCAACATCACAGCTCAACTCATCCAGCAGAGCTCCTTGACCCTTTTGGGTTGATTGCTGGGGGCTGGTAGGAAGGAGGGAGTTGAGAAGCCCACTTTTGCCAGCTCAGTTGCTCCTGACTCAGTCCGGATCCTGCCAGAGAAGTTGGAACCTTGCAGCTCATTCTGGTCCAAATAAATGGCAGCTCCTTGTTTGGTTAATGTTTTCCAGGCTGGAGGGAGATTGGAAGACTTGAGCCCAGAAGTACCGATACAACAAACCATTCTATAAATGGGGACCCTAAATAGAAATTATGCATTATGCCAACATATATAACCATATGTTTGGAAGTATGGCTATGATGACTTAATGCATGTGCTACAGTATGAATTTTATAGTGTTATGCATCTGCAGCTGAGATCGTGTTAGGGAAAAAAAATACAAAAAATGGGACGACTGAAATGGAAACTTTTGTTACTTATAATGTTAATGAAACCAGTTTATCAGGCGGTGCAGAGGAAGTAGAATATTTAGTGCCATTTAATGTCTAATCATCAGCATTTCTTTGAATAAATCACATTACATTGTCTAAAACCTGAAAAGAGTATGCTTGTAACACTTTTAATAAAGAGTAGGGTTTTTTATTAAAGGGAAACTCTTTGCTATCTCTGACATGCATCCCTATTAGAAAAATTCTACTTGTCCTTTCTGATGCTAACTTTTGCCATTAGCAAGGCAATACCCTGGGACATTTGGCCTCAGAAGCAAAAGGCTGTGTGTGTGTGTGTGTGTGTGTGTGTGTGTGTGTGAGAGAGAGAGAGAGAGAGAGAGAGAGAGAGAGAGAGAGAGAGAGAGAGAGAGAGAGAGAGAGAATTCTGGCCCATCCCATCCTGCCATTCAAAGGCTCCATTTAGCTTTGGCATGGCTTGGCTGTGAACCATAAATGCTAATTAATGGCCAGCTGAAGTTGGAACACCCACCTGCTTTTGTTGACAATAAAAAAGAGTCAAGGTTGTTTGTTTGTTTGTTTTGTTTTTGTGGTTTAAATGGATTTGGAGATAGAGGAGGTGGGTAGCATGCAAGTGTTTGAATTTTAGCAAGAAGCAACCTTGGGGAGCTGGAAGTACGTGTGGTTGCTCTGAGGTGTACATGATGTTTAGTTGTGTGGTATGTTGAGAAATGATTCCCGGTCAGGTCTACCAGTCTTGTTTACTGCCTGCCGCACTTGTGTACCTGTAAGCAGATGAATGCTACAAAACAAGCACCAGCTCTCTTCGGATCCATATCCTGGGTGGGTCGTGAAGGTAGACTAGGGCAGCAGTCAGACAGGGACCAAGACAAGCTGGACACTTTCCTCCCATGTCCCCAGGAAGGACCATGGAAGGACACTCCTACCAGACTCGATGGAAGCTTCTGCCTTGGGGTGAAAGAAGCTTCAGGAAGCAGCCATTTTCAGTGGGACCACTGCATGGAAGGAGGGGGTTCCCCTTGGCTCCCACGGGACCATGGTTCTGATTCCCTGACAGCATGTGTGGCAGTCCTGAGGTGAGCAGTTCCTTCTGGGGAGGACATCTGGTTGTGTGTGGACAACTATGTGGTTGGTAAATTCATGTGCAAACACACCGATGCACACGCACACACACGTACATATACCCACCCACCACCCACACACACACTCCGCTGAAACCTTCAGTGTCTGGGCTCAACCATAGCCATCGACAGAGGGCTTGGGGCATAAAGTCAAGTTACGCCATTGACGGTTCATCTCATTTTTCATACATACAAAAGAATTAACCCAGCTCCATCTGATGCTCTCTCGGTTGCCCACAGCTGTCTCTCTCACTGTAACATTTAAGCGAATTGCAATGAACCTATAAGTCATCATAAATGAAAATGATGGCCGTCGTCTTCAGGTCCTTTGATTAATGGAAATATGGGCAGTTGGACACAGACTAGATAGTTATAAATGCTGCTGTCAGAGGAAAATAATTATTGTATTAATAAGGAAGTGGTGAGAAGCCGGACCTGAGGAGAAAAATATATTTGTGTTGCACGCTTATTGCCTGTATGAGATTCATCTGTGACCCTTAAAAAAAAATCAGATGCACATTTTAATACAATTAAAGTGGTGTGGGAAGCTTCGTTCCCACGCCGCAGACTTTCAGCCAAAAATGGGTTTTTCAAAAATGGGCTTCATATTCGTTCTGACTCGGTCTTGCACATCGACTTGAGCTGGGATCTTGCAGAGGCAGGGACAGGGAATAAGTCAGGGGTCTTCCTTCCGAATAGATTTGCCCTGGAAGAGGGCTGTTGTCCGGGGGAGCCCGAGGGAAGATGTCTATGTATGGGCGAGTGGGCGTGTGTGCGGGGCACAGCAATGGGGGAAAGAAAAGCGCTGGCATCTCTTATTATACCTGAAACACAATTCTGATATGTACTAAATATTATGACTACCACAAGCCTGACGATAATTGATTCACCCACACAGCCATTTAGTCTGCGAGCTGTTCGTTTTACAAATTCTACAATCTTTTAGAAATTCTTTCAGTGGAGAAGATTGCTCCTTGGCTTCAGATTCATTATGGTGATTGAATCCTCTTCAATAGAGAACTGTTTAAAAGAGGACATCCATGTGTGTCTCACTCAGAGCGAAGGCACATAGGTTAAAAGCTTGTCTGTGTGGCATAATTCACGGCTGCTATGCCAAACAATCACTTTTTATTGTGACCTTCATAAGATACAAAAAGGCAACAGAATAAAGCAGCAGCTTATGTGTATGCATGTGTGTGAGAGAGGGAGTGTGTGCATAGTTTTAGCTAACCAACATCCGAAGTGTCTGGGATTTCTAATTAAATAACCAATTAATAATGGAGAATAGAAAGAGATTTTTCCCTCCCCCTTCTAAATGCATGACCATAATTAATCCGAATACCTAAAAATAAAAACATCCCACCACCCAAACCTCGGCCTGTCTTGCTTTCAGAGGGGGTGCATAGAGAAATGTAGACGAGGGGTTTAAATATTCTGGCACACCTGAACCTCGGCCATCCGTCATTGTTATGACTTAAAACATCGCTGACTAAATTAGGTTTTGTTTGTATAGAGCCGGGGAGAGTCAGATGGCTTGAATGACAAAATTAGAACATGCTCCAATCAGTGAAACAAAACTGCATGAAAGGAGAAGATGGGGAAAAGGAGGAAGATGCCAACTTGGTGCTGAAATCCCTCTCTGTTGTGTTGTTTTGTGTTGTGTGAATTTCCTTCTGCCCCATATTTTCCTCCTGTCTTGTTTCTATTGTTGCAGCAGAAAAGTGTGGCCGTTCCTATTGTAATTGGAAGACATTCACAAACACACACCTTCTCCTGAGTATATTTAGAGACGAAAGGAAATCTTCATTGTTTGACAGAGCACAACTTCTGACTCAGTTGTTAAGGGGGTGCCACAACAACAGAGAGGAGTGCCTGAATACACACATCAGAGCAACCCCAAACCCCAGTATGGTGCAGATGTGTTGGGCTGCAGCTCTTTCCCCATGCCCAGCTGGCACAAAAATGATGGAAATTGAAGTCCGGAGGTACCTGGATGGGTGGGCCAAAGCATGTCTGAACAGACCAGTTCAGTGCCATGAACTTCTGACCAGAAATATAGGAAGTGGTTCTGGGAACAGGGAACACACGAAGCGCTGTTCCATAACCTTTCTGAGTGCCATGTCCCAGTTGGAAGATTCTCCAAGGAGGTTCAATCAGAGGTCTTAATGGAGGATGCTACTGAGGCTTTGCCAGAGTCTTCACCCTGGAAACACCCTCTGAGGTCCCAGTCCTTCAGGAACAGGGATGGTCTTCCCCAGAGCAGTTGAATGAATGAGAGCTCCAGCAGAGGCCATCCAAGTCAGCAAACTCCAACGGAATGTCACTCTGCAGCTGAAACCTACTTGGGAGGAAGAGGACTCCTCCCAAGAAGGACTCTGCAATCAAGGTGAGTAGCTGCAGCTGGGGCTTGGGTGGAGGCTGCATCAGCTCCAGGACAAAAAGTCCAGAAGGTGCCTGCAGGGGCTGCTAGAAGCAATATTAGGGGTTGATTCTGATTCCAGCCTGGGATTCACCTGCCCTGTAAGTGATCTTGACCTGGATCTATTGCTCTTTCTGTCTATCATGGCTTTAGTGTCGTTTGTGAACTATTGTTTGTGTTGCCCCTGTGTTTTTCTTCAGCTGTTATCTTGCTCTCTCTCTCACACACACACCCTGCAATGTTTGAGGGCATGAATACAAAACTTGTTTTTAAAAACCAATCTCTTATTTCCTCAAATCCGAGAAGAAAAGCCAACTGGAAGTCAGATTTTAACTTCTCGGGGAAATATGACTTTAGTGATGTAAAATCTAACACTGGTTTTCCTCTCATTTTCATTAACTGTCCTCACATCATTATCCCATTCTGTTTTCTTCTGTTGCTTTCAAAATGGTGGTTGTCTTTTCTGTTATCATTTCAGCTCAGATCCAAAGAGCTTGCCACGGACTTTAACTTGATACATACATATTCATAGATAGTGCACAATATCACAGGTATTCTAACCTATAATTCTGTTGCATTTAAATATGTTGTGCATTATTACATGTTTTTGACATAAATCAGGGACTGGTATACTCTTTGGGCAATGCAATACAGGTCAGCAGAATATTTTTTATTCCTTTATAGTTACACAACCTACCTCAGAAGACCCCCTGTCCACATAAAAATTGTTATCGTCGTCATAATTTTTGGTGACATTTATAGCTTAAAGACTTTGTGCAATTTTTATCGACAAATCTGCTATGAATCAACATACATGAACACAATAAAATGCATAAAATATGTGCATTAGAATGGGAGTTCTGTCAATAGGGCATCACATCGATCTGTGTTCTGTGGGGCTATTTATGGAACTCTCTGCAGATATTTTGCTAAAGACTGCTTAGGTGCCTGAGAATTAGATGTAGAAGCCTGGATTCCAGCTATTGGACTAAAAACAAAGCTAAATGTTCAGGAATCTTCATTCTGATCCATGCCAGGCAGCAATGTGTGAAGAATCTGATGGGTGTGGGAGAGAGATTTGCTTCCCCAATTTCATTTTGCGTGTGCTGGGGCCAACTTCTTGTTGTTGACCCACCTGATGAACTTCTGCCTGTTGGACGGGCTGTGACTTCCACAGTTTTTTTTTTTTTTAAAGTGCAGAAATGTGCATGAATCATACTAATCTAATTTGCTTAGATGGGCTCCAATGTCCTCAGCATTATTAAAAAGGGGGGCAGATAGTGGCCCATCTTAAAGGAAGATAGCTGTGAAAAAAAAAAAACCCTGGTTTTTCCTGCCAGGATTGCAAGCAGGCAGGGAATTTGTGGAGCTCAAGCTGGATTTTCCAGTGTAGGCCTATCCCTAGTGTCATACTGCAACCAACTGAGAGCAGAAAACAAATCATGTGGACCTGTAAGTTTGGAAAGGCTACCGAAGGTAATTTAGTCCAGATCCTTCCTAGAATGTCAGATCCAGTGGCCAGGATGCAAAGGACCATGCAAGTTGTACAGGAGAAAATGCACACGTGTCTCCAAACGCATCTTTCCATCCCATATGGACATCATATTAAAAACACACAGTTTGATCCTGTGCAGAAAATAGAGATCCTAGAGTCTGTTCAAGTCAACTGGCTTAGCTATGCTGAACCACAGAGCACTGCAGACTCAGGGGACTTGAGGGTGTGTGGTCTCCCTTTAAAGAAAGTCAAAAAGTTGTTTAAAATCCTGCTGTAGATGCCCAAGCTCTAGATCAGAGGGTGCCAGCGGTTCCAGTCCCAGGGACCAGGTTGCCTTCCAGATCCCTTGCAAGGGGTCCAATGATTTCCAGGGTAGCAGTGAAGACTTTTCTTTGTACAGTGTGAGAGATGGAGGAAGAGGCTGCTTAGCACTTGAGAAAGGCGGTTTAGCTCTTGGCAAGGAAATTTGCTCTTTGAGCACTCATTTCTGGCAAGCCTGACCATTTGACCAGTCATGCTGGAGGTCTCTAATTTCCCGTGTTTGCAGCTAAGACAACTCACAGGTGATGGGGAGGACTTCTTTCTGAGACACAGGAGAACTGTTGCTTGTCAGTGGGGAAGATGCTGGGACAGATGGTTCAATAGTCCAGCTTAAATTGGGAGAGTTTCCTCTGTCCCTCTCTCAACCTTGTCCTTCTTGTCTTCAGCTGAATGGATTAGATCTGAAGAGAAGCCAGAGTTTAGCTGCAAAAGCTAGGAATAGGTAAAAGATTCCTTTTTCTACTTGTAAGAACATTATATTTGAACAAAGTCTGCCAGGTTGGATCATCATGGAAAGGTGAACTAACCCAACCATTTCCAACTAATAAGGGAATGAAACAAGGATGTATCCTAGCACAGACCTTGTTTAATTTCTTAATAAATGATCCAGCATCTCAGCTGACCAGTGGAGAAGGTCACAGTCCTAGACTCGGGTTGTGTAAAGTCATACTGCTGCTTTACACAGATGAGACAGTAATTCTCAAACACACATAGATTTGAATCATTTGATTAACAGCTGTGCAGAATATTTGGATAAAAATGGGCTGCAATTAAGTTTCAGCAAATCCAAAGTAATGGTCTTTGCCAAAACATGGGAAAAATTCCTGAAAATTTACAGGGAACAGTGTAGAACAGGTTAACAATTCAAATATCTGGGAATCAATTTTCGTTACAAGAACGCTTGGGTCTACCATTGGAAAGCTGATGTAGCCTGGCTTTCAGATTCTGTATTTCAACAGAGGGAATCGCTATGTGCCAGATGCACTCCAAGTTTTCAGGACCAAAATAATACCCCAAGTATTATATGGTGTCCCTGTTTGGCTAAACATGTTGAATCGTTCAATTGAACGGATACAATCCTCGTTCCTCTGGAAAATCCCGGGACTGCCAGGGTGTGTCCCCCTTTCGTTACTGCATTTGGAGACTGGACAGTCCTGGCTGGAGAATGGCTTGGCTGAACTCCATCAGGTTTTGGCTATGCGTATATTATAAAGCGGATTGTGAGAGCTTGACACATTATCTTGTGCCAGACTCCGAACGTCCAATAGGGATCTCCTCACTTGTTAAGAAATTAGAGCTTGGGTGTACAGACCCTGATCAATTTGGTTTTTTAAGTCAAAGGCAAGCCTTCCAAATGATTAAAAGGAGAAGCTTGGGGAGAGAATTCCAGGAGCTATTGAGTAAAACGTGCTCTCCTCCTCTACATATTCCAATCACAACAGGGCAAGTGGCCATGTTTTTGCCATTCTTAAAGGGCCACAAGAGCGCAGGGTGTATCCTTTGGTAAGATGAGTGCCACGCTGTCCACCCTAATGCCAGGTAGATTCAAGAAGGTGCCATATATCGAAAGGCGCTGCCAATGTGGACGAGGCATGGAAACAACAGCACACGTGCTTTTGGACGGCTCACTTTTCAGGGCGTTCATACCAAGTTTCTAGGTCCAATTCTGATCAACATGAGAGCTTGATCAGACCAGGAAAAGGTCCGACTTGTTCTATCTTGGTTGGCTGACACAGTGGAGAGAACAGCAGCCTTTCTGTGGGAGATTGCTAAGAGTCAGTCTAGTGCTCATTAGCAGTGCAGTATTTGGGGGTATGTCTGTGGGATTGTGCAGATTTGTGCAGATCTGTATTGTATTCTTATGGCAATAAAGGTTCCTTTTAAAAAAAAACCAAACAGATCTGCAGAAGGCAAATAGCTACCCGTATTGTTCTGCAAATGCTTGTGCAAGAGTAGAATAGCAGTCAAGTTGGAAGGGCCTGTGAGGCCGCTAAGGCCACCCCCCTGCTCTGCTTTCACAGGTGGTCTCCCCTCCAGCTGCAGGCCCTGCCTCTCCAGCTAGCAAAGCAGACTCAGCACAGGACCTCGATGGAGAGCTATGCAGGCAGGTCAAGAGCTCATGCAGGGAATTCACAGTGGCCTTCCTTGCAGGTTTAGTAGCACTTCGCGAGTTGTCACCTGTGTAAAGGTCACGCAGCGCTCTGTGCGATCTGAGGCATGTGAACAAATGCACACATTTAGGAGGTTAAATTCACTCTTACCCTGCAATTCTAGCATCAGGTGTGAAAGTGCTGTTTTACGGTGGAAGGTGACCTCGCTCGAGTGGAACCCTCCCACCCAGGTTGGTCCACCCATGAAGAAAGGTGTGGCAGCCACATCAGGTGGCAGAGTGGAAGAAGCTGTGAATTGCACTCCCTCCCCAACCCACAGGGTCCCTCGCTGCCACCTCTGCCCTGCCCCTTCCAGCAGGTGCTTCTGAGAGTGCCACCAACCAGGTCTCCTGCCATGACATTTCCGACAGCAACTGGCAGGGTTGGTTACTTGCAGGAGCAGCTGACTCTCTGCTTTCCTTGTTGGAAGAAGAAGTGGCCTCTGCTTGCCAATCTCTGAGACCAGAGTGGCTGCTTTTGGCAGGTGAGTGGCTCTCTGTAGCAGCTGTGAATCCTTTCCTGTTTCAGGTGGCCTGAGTGCATGCGCCGGGGTGGCAATTCTTTGCACATTCAACAAGTGTACAAGACTCTTTTGGCAAGTGACAATTTCACCCGGATCGAGATTTAAACAGTTGCCAACTAAATCGTAGGATGACCTCCCCTGAATTTGGGCATGATGAATTTGCTCCACTCCCACTTGTGAGCTCCGACATTCACTTACCTTTTTAAAGAATGGTCTTATGATCTCAGACTTGCAACAGAGCTTGATAAAAATTTGCATTTGTTCGGACAAAAGCAGCTCACTTTTAAATGTGATTTAAAAAAAAAAAACCTTCCTGTTTTAGTGGTTGGATGGCGAACAGTGCACTCTTGAAAGTACACAATTTCTGGTTCCAAGTGTATACTTTTCCCAATTGGACAAACTGCCAAAAACATTGGAAAGGAACTGGGAGTGAGCCGAACCGAGCATTGTAATGAAAGGCAGAAAATTTTGGAGAGTGAAAGTGTCTCTGGTTCTCCCAACCCTAGAACGTGGAATGGAAATTGGTGACAGGAAATCAGGCGGCCATTCATATTATTTTGGGGTTGATTTGGTACCTTTCCTGTAAAGTATTCCAAGTTACAATTGCTTGTGCATTAAAAACAGTACGTCTAAGACATCTGAAAATTAGAATTCTGTGTCAGACTGTGAATAGCCCACAAAGCACGCAGCCTTTCATTAAAATCTGTTTGACATTTTTGTTATGCGCAGAGAGCCAAAAGATGCCAGAAAGCTTGATATTTGTGATTACATCCTTCTGCTAATACAAGACGCTCAAAAATTGTATTAAAACATTAGCTGCAAAAGGCTGAGCAGTGAAAATACAAATAAATAAATTTAGCTTTTGTGTTGTTTTTGTGTTTAAAAGGGAAACTAGGCCACATGATCTATTGCATTAAAATTTTCCTAGGCAGTCACTTCTTTAATTCTCTTTTCTCATAAAAGCATATTTATAAGGCATGTGTTAATTTTTTTCTCCCCCTCTCCAAAATGGGGCGGGGGAGAGTGCAAATTTTTAATCGTTCTTTGGGAATCATGTAGTGATCACAAGTCATGTGACCCAGTAGAAAAAGATATTATTTTGTCACAATAACGCAAGTAAATTATCTCACCGGCAACTCGCTTAAAGGTCACGCAGATCATCTGATGCAGAAGATGGAAATTTCTGCTGCCAAAACAATATTGACAGCTTATCAAGCAGGATGGAGAAAATACAATGATATAATAGAATGTAAGGTAAGATAACACTTGCTACTGGAGGCAGAAAATATGACATGGCATTTCAATTTTAAGGTTATGTGCAGGATGATATGGTATGGAAGCTTAGAAACAAAACAGTGTTCCTTGCATGTGAATTTTATTGGTGTGAATGCAACTACAGTATTTTAATGTGCAGAGTGCTTATTACTTGCTGCCTATGGAAAGAAATGGGCCCAGCCAGGGCATCATTTGCAAATAGATTACTGAACATGAAACGGGGATGGATTTTCTTTGTATGATTCTTCATCACAGCCAAACGAAGACTAGGTTGCACAGAACTGGACAACTGAGTTCTGTGTACCGATGAGACTTTGGAGTTTTGTTGGGTCAGCTCACCAGAGACGATGCTTTAGCTCAGTCTGAATTTGCAAAGAACTCTGCACTTGTTCAGGTGTGAATGCAGGTGGGGAAGCGCATTGCAGACACCTCGTCTCCATGTATTTCTGCTACCTGGTATTCTCCAGATGTGTTGCATTCAGGACCCATCCTTCCTGACCACTGGTCAGGCCTCTTGGGGATCACTGGAGTCTGTACAGGTGCAGCACACCTGAGAGGTCATTCAGCGGACCCAGCCATGGCTCTCGTAGGCTTTTATGAATGCTGCGGCTGTCCAATTCCTGCACTGAGTTCAGCAAAATGACCTCCAGGCCCCTACCAGTTGTAACTAATACTTTCTCAAAAGTGCAACATTTTTCAACAGTCCTTTGGATTTCACATCTTTGTTAAGCTGAGTTGCTGCAATTCTTAATGGAAAGCCATTAAATAACCATTTAAACTGGACTGAGGAAAATAGACGTGAAAGCTTTCATCAAAAGCCTAGTTTTATGGCACCAATACACTTCTGTCCAGGCTGTATCATGCTGAATGCAAGTACAGGAGGAGGCTGACACAAATTATCTCCACACAGAAAACTAGCACGGCAGGGGAATGGTGCCTGCTTAGTCTTTTGCCTGACAAACTAGCTTTCTGGGAGAAGGGACTGGTTTTTGTGGACTCAATCTTCCATTATGTTAGCATCTGCTTGTTAGCTGACGTGGTATGACCCAGAATCAAGTTTATTGTGTCAGTGAGAACTAGGCCTAATGAGTTAAGTTTTGTATTTTTAATTTAATTGTCTTCCTCTAACTTGTGTTATGATGAATTATTTTATGGTTTTAATAATTTTTAAGCTGCCTCAAGGGTTGGTATTTTAATTTTTTTAAGAGATTGGATATAAATGGGCAGAGCAGAATAAAATAGAAATGGGGGAAAGCTGCAGGTCAAAGCTGTCTGCTTTCACATAGCTACTGCCAATATTCTTGACTCTGCCCTTATGCAGTTTTGTTGGCTCCACTGTGAACATCCTTTCTGTGACCTGGTTCACACATAACACTAACTCACAGTTCAGGCTGTTTGAATTCTGGGTGGTTGTGATGTATGAACACAGCCACACTAGCAGACTGAGGTTTGCAATCAGACCATGAACAACTCGGGAAGAGAGTCCGTGGTTTGTTTTTTTGGATTGTGCACACTGGGAGGTTTAAGGCATGGGTGGTCGTTACATGCGAACACCGGGCAGAGGGTTGTTCATGGCTTGTTTCACCAGAATGCAGGTGGCAATGGGTAAAACCAAGTAGCCACGCTATTCCCCAGCACTGCCAAGCCATGTGGAGCAGAGGGGAGGGTGGTCAAAGGGGGAAAGAAGCAAAGAAGTTGGTGCTCTAGAAAACAACACAGCTCATTCAGCTGGGTGCCAGATAACCCTTGGATAAAGGCAACAAACCAAGGATCGATCATGAATTACTGTTACATTATGTAAGAACCAGTGTTAACTAGCCAAGGAAACCATGTAGCACCTTATTCTTAGACGCTGCTAGCTTCTCCTCCTGGAGATTCATTAAAGACTGAGCCTGAGCTTAGTGGTTAGAACAACCATGTGTCCTATTACTTTAGAGGACCGTTTTCTAATTGAAAGGCTGGCAGAAGGCAGTCCTCAGTTTGAAGGCACACTCAATTGAAAGGCTGCCTGGCTGACATCCAATTTAAAGAAACTCTATGAGAGAGCTGAGTCTTTTCCACCATGGTGAGGTATAAAGCATTTCCATTTAAATTATCTGAATGATTCTGTAGTTTGTATCTTTATATATACAGTTACATATGCAAATTTTATGCATATTGGTGTCTGCTTACCCCTCCCTCCTCTTTCAGTTTTTCATTTCCTTCTCTTTTGGTGGAACATGCGTGGAAGTGCAGGGGTGCTCCATTTGGTGGGGGAGCCATCAAACAAGGGGAAAGCAGAAAACCAACATGATCTCTGGAGCTGTTATGGAGTACCAAAAGAGTAACATAAATGAGTCCTTGTGTCCTGATGGATGCACGAAAAATCCCTGGGAACATCTAGGCAAATGATCCATCATCCTCTTCTATACGTGATCTGTCATCCTCTTCCATGCTTTCTCTGCACCCCCAGAGCAGTCTGAGTTGCGGTCTGGGTAGGGATACGTTGAGTGATATCATTTCTGGGCTAGGTGTTAGAAGGAAGACACCTGAGGGGATACAGATGGGTGAATGGCAACCATATGTCGCCCCTCCCGCTAGCTGGATATCGTATCTTTAGAACAGTGGAGGATACATTGGCTTTGTTTTTTGCTTTGTGATAGTTTAAGAGCAGGTCTTGTTGAAAGTTTATTGGCCATGGATGGGAGAAAGCCAGCTTGGTATTTGGCCAACGGTGCATTTAGAACAGAAAAGAAGACATTAACTAGGTAAACCTGCCTTAACGATGTGAAAATCAGAAACACAAGGATGTAGAGGCTGCAGCATGTCCATATAGGTGGGGAAGGCAGAGACAATCTCATGTTGTGAGATACGTGTCTGAAGCTTTTCCCCTGCCCAGATCCCATAAAATTAGGAATCCCACATATGTGGCTTACCCAGTTTCTTCTGAATCATGCATTCTCTCCTTTCTGGACCACTACTTTGTCCAAGCCATGGCTTCTTTTCTTCCTACCACTTTCTGTCCTCCATTCACTTTTTGAAGGTAGTTAATCCCAAGTGAGTATTTATTCTAACTGTGAATGAATTAGGAATGTTTGAGAAGAAAACTGTTGTGATATAGGTGCATTTCGGTTGAAATCTGCTTGGTTTGAGAAATCTGACTTACGTTTGCTATAAAAGATTGTCTGGAAACAAGAACAATGGCCTTGCCTGTAATTCATTTTATTTATTTATTAAAAGCTTTTCTATCCCGTCCCCTACAGAATGTCTCGGGATGACTTACAATAAATAAGTAGAATAAACAAAACACAAAAATAAGTAGAATAAAACAAAAACCACAAAAAAGGCCTTTCTTCACTGAGTAGAAACTACTACATGGTTGGACTCTCACAATGTCATCATCCATTGTGAGTGGTTAGCCAGTGTGGCGTGGCTTATTGATTTATTTGCAACAAGCCGTGGAGGGGACTCGTGGCTTGCTCTGGCATCGTCCTTGCCCACGATGGGTGATCATGTCATCTGAACCACAGTGCTGTCAGTCACTGTGATTGCCAACAGAGCCACTTGGCAAAAGCAGCAAAAAAATTACTCCTGTTCCCTTTTTGTGATCTCACCTGTGGCCACTCTTCTTCTGGTGCCAGAATGGCACTTTGGAAAGACTGCAACTTGTCTTCCAGCTTTTAATTTAAGAGGGAGAGAGGGAAAGGAAGAAAGGGAGCCTCAAATGTGCAGTGGAGTTCCATAATTGTTATTTATTTTTCCCCAATCTCTCGCAAGTCTGCTCTTATGACTGTACAATATCTGTGGCCTTGCTTGGACCGTTTCTTGAATGTTTCAGTGAACAAAGGGAAGAGCCAAGTGAAATAGGCAACATAGAAGAAAATTGACAAGATAAGACTGCCTGTTGGCTAATTAGCACACAATTGGAAAAGACCAGGGAGGGAAACCACAGTAAAGGAAAGGAGGGACCTAGTAGTACAAGTTGGAAACCCTAAAAATGAGGTTAGTGGGAGGAGAACTGGAGAAGGGGACAAAGAGGTGCACAAGACGGGTGACAGACACACCTCCCTGGGAGGGTTGTCATCCTCTTGCAGTTAAGTGTTCCGTTGGCAGGGCTCCTCCACATCCTCAAACCTTCTCTGACTCTCCTGCTACCCCAGATAGAACAGCAAGTAGCACCAAGGGTGGTGAGATGTGAGGCCAGGGCTGATGACCACAGCCAGCTCCGGGGCCAATTGGCACCTTGGGTTCTAGTGGGTCTCCCGCCTTCTTCTCGTCAACGAGCTTGACTGGCTGTGCTGAATGGCTGTTGCCGTGGAACTGGACCTTCAGTAGCTGCCCAAGGAAGCCGTCTATTCATGCCGGCCTTGCATATGACCCACAGGCAGCACCAAAAATGTTATTTAAATGTTATTTCTTCAGGCATGAGGAGTAGAACTGGGTAGGGCAGTGGGGTACCCCTCCAGGCCTGGGCCCATCCCCTTAAGTTTAGGCTTTCCTGTGAACATTTGGAGTACGATTTGTGTGTGTTTGAATGCAAGGAGAATTTAAGGTGACGGCAAACCTGTTGTTTCAGGGCTTGGGCCAGTTCACATGCAAGAGGCTTAGCCTTCCAGTTAATTCTGAGTTTTACTCTACTAACAAGTGCCAGCTAGTCTGCTGGTTGAGCTTTTGAATTGACCTGCAATCACTCCCATACAAGTTTTTCTGAAATTAATGGGGAAAGCAAGTTTATGCAGTCCAAACCCTCATGTGGCTGCTCTTTGAATTTATTTATTTTATTTATTTAAAGTTTCAGTTTTTCCATAGAGCAAAGTGGAAAAACTTTTCCCTACCTGTGCATGAAGCTCAGTGGGCAATCCTGGGCCACTCACTCTTTTATCAGATTAAGCTACCTTTAGCATTGCCATGAAATAAAATGAGAAGAAATGTTCCAGGTACCCCACCCGGAGCTCTTTAGAGAAAGGATTGGGTTAAAAACAAACAAACAAAAGGACATAAAATGAGCTGGATCTCCAGTTTCCTCTCTGCTGGATGAAAGTAATCCTGATCATTCCCAGGGCTCTCAATACTTCTCATGGTTGGTGAACTGTGGGATTAGGGATTTCTAGTTCTCCCTGCCACCGTGGGGTTGTGCATCCAACTCTGGGACCTGCTTAACCACCTAACAGTTATCCCTGCTTGGCCCTGGCATCCCATGGTTTAAACAAGGCGTGGATTGCCTTTCCATAAGAAGTGGGCCAGGGGTTAATCTTTCTCTCTTCCCCCACAGGATCTGTTTGGGCTTTCCTACAGCTGTTCCTTGCATAACCCAAATGTCCGTGTTAATTGCATTCACACAGTGTTTCTGTCTACGCTGGCCCAAAGTGAGTATTGGAAAAGCTTTCTTGGTTTTACTGTTTGGCAGAAGTGCTTAAACTGTTCCCAAGAAGGACAAAAGCATGCCTAATTCTACCCATGTGAATCCTAAGAAGAGTGACCATGAACAGCCAGAGTCCAAATAATATGGTTAAGCCAGATTAACGCATGCCACTGAGAACGAAGCCTGGTTCTTTGCTGATGCTAAGCAAACAGTTCGGCTTAATGGCATTGCTGTAAACAGAATGCTTTCCCTTGAAACATCCTTACAAACCATCTTCTGTTTGTACAAAAGCAAATGCCCCAGATTTCTAGAAATGGAAAGTTGCTATGCATTAGAGCAATTAAAAACACACAACGAGTGAGCATGTTGAGAATGTTTGCAGTACTTTAAAATGTCCAACCCAGACATGATTGAGAAGTTTTACAGGAACCCTGTAGGCTAGTTCCGTGCAATGTCCATAACGCTGATCCAGCGGAACAATAGTTTGCCCAAAACCATCCAGTGAAGGGTGAGGTGAGATTTAAGCTAGGTGTGCTTTTGAACAGTCACCTCCTAGCGTTATCAATCAAAAGATATTGATTAGGTTTGCATGGCTTAAATGCTGGAGCTATAACCCTGGTTTGTTGTCTGTGCTGCACCCAGTGATGGTGGCTTGGTGGTGCCCTTCAAAAGTCACCCAGAAACCATAGGCTGTCCTAAGGTTCTGGGTGGGCAGTTAATCATACCAACAACCCACCCTTCGTATGTACAGGTGACACAAAAAGCCAAGGCCAGGACTTGGATATACAGAAGCCACTTGACATACACCGTAAGCCACTGTGGCTTAAATGTGGTCCCATAAGAACTGGCCAATGTCGTTTGGTATCAAAATGGCAGCCTGCATGTCCCCATTTTCAATACGTCCTGATGGTTTGCCTTGATCATATGAACTGGCTCTTTCCCATAATTTTCTTTTGTCAGAGATAAGGCAGAAGCAGCAATAGAAAAACAGCAGAGTTACAAATGGAAGCTGAACATGTGTTTCCCAAATACATAAGGCATTTATTATGTGTTTGTGATTGCTTCCTTTCAGTAGTTTGCTCTTCACAATGATGTAAGAAGATACCAGAGGAGAATGGTACGATTTGGAAATTGCACCACAAAACACTCGCGTATTTTTGTAATTCTGTTGTTCAGCATTGCTGCCTTGTGGTTGTGTAATGGAACATACACAAAGGCAGGAAAAGAAAAACCACTGGGAAAAATTCCTGCCACAAATCTGGAAGCAAAACCTCGGTAAACTGGTGCTTGCAGAGCCTCATGTACAGAACAACAGTGCCTAGATGAGGTTGTAAAATTCTCTGATGAAAGCAGAGTGCTTGCACGATAAAAGCCTCATCTGGGACTGACCTGGACTCCTCCTGGCTTCCAGTTCACATTTAGCCATAATGCTCCTCAGATGTTCCTGAGGTTTCTCACTAATGTAGTAATTAGATGATTGTTTCTAACCTCAATGCGATGATCCTTAGCTTTTCCTTTCTGTTCCCTTCCTATGATGACTACCCAGTGTGGAGAAGTCGGCAGACCATTGGAGAGAGAAATTGGTTTGGTTTCAAAGATTACGACAAACAATACACATGGTGATTGCTGATGTGCTGAGAAGGGCAGGGGGAAAGCCTCCCCGTTTGTAGTGGCATTCATGCGATGGTGGTGTTTCTGTGAATGGGAAAAAGACCCTTCCGTGTGTTTATATAGCTCGGTTTCTTTCCCTCAGCTTTTGAAGATTATGCGTGTGATACCATCTTCAAGTGGAGAAGGTTGCACAGAAGCCTTTTGTATTTCTCTTTTAAGAGTCAGGTATGCCTAACCATTAAAATCATATCATGGATTTTTTTTTTTTTTTTTTTGAGAGAGAGATTCATACCTTATTAAAGCAGAGAGCAACTCAAAGGAGAAACATCAGTCCTTTTTCATGAAAGAAATACTTAGGAGATGACAAACAGCACTTCAGATCGAATCATGATGAGTTAGGTCAGCCAGTGCTTTCCTCGCTAAAGAGGCTTTACTATATTTCGCTATACGTTATATCTCAAGAAGAATAGGGCCATTCAGTGGGGAATTTCTAGCACCAAAAAACAAAGGTTGACCTCCGAGAAGTTAATGGATGGAGTTCTACTTTTCAAACCTTGCCTGCTGCCAGGGAGAGCCCTATTGCATCTTCATTCCTTGACTAAAGAAAGCAGCAGTTTGCCAAGTTATAATATGTGCAGACATATTTATGTGCAAAATAAAACGCAAACAAACAGAACACGGAGGGTTTAACACTTGTTGGATTTGGAATGCTCCTAAATGGGTATGGTCCAAGACACATATGTTGAAATATCCAAGAAGCAGAAAAGAGATTTCTCTGGCAACCAACCTAACATTTTCAGAGTAAGCCAGAAACCTAAAAATATCATAACGGATTTAACAGCAATTAAGAGCTAACACTTTTCTTTCTATTTTAAAAATCTATATAAGGAAGTAGGGTCTTATTTGGGGCCAACCTTGCAGTTTAGCAGTGCAAAGCTTAGGTAGCACCACGAAGATGGGCGAGGACCTGATGAAGGCAGAATTTCACATTTGGGAAGTGGAGTACTTTCTTTTAAAGCACTGGCTACTCAGACTGTGGGCAGTGGGGGGTCATTTGAACTCTGCTATCTGAGCTATTGGCCTTCCCTCCAGTTTGGCTGTTCAGCTAAGAAAATGCATCTTTATTCATGCAGTTTATATTTATACTATCCATCCTCCAGAATGTGCATGGTCCTCTCTCTTTCCTTTGCAACTCCCATGTGAGGTTAGGCTGAGAATCAGTAACCAGGCCAGGGTTGCCCACTTCATGCTTGAGTGGAGATTTGAAGTTGGGGTGACCATTTACCTTCCTCTGTGGAGAACAGTATTTGAAGGGCTGGCAGGAGCAGTCCGTCCTTTGAAATCACTTTCTCTTTACAGGACTGGCTTGTTTGAGTCTGTCTTGAAGATAAAAAACAGAAGAATGGGAGTTGTAGCCTGGTGGTTGTCCAACAAAAGTTTCTTCTGTATTTCATCTCTATGCAGCCCAGTAGCTGAAGGTCACTGGGCAGTTCACCACAAAGAAGGCCATAGCATAGAACACGGTAAAATATAAAAGTTTTAAGTATGATATCAAAATCACAACTAGCAGCAGCAGAAACATTTAAAATAGCCATCAGCTTTAAAGCAGAATTAAAGTATCTGGGAAATAGTTCTAGAGGCGGAATTTATTGTGTAGACTTCCTTCTTTTCCTCATGGTGGTTCATGGGTTCTTTAGATAACATTGTAGTCCTCCAGGGTCACTTCTGGGTCCAACCACTTCTGGGTTCCATGCGTTTTTAGAACATGGCAAGTGTGCTTTTAATTGTGAAAGTGAAGGAAAGTCCACTTTCACTGATTTCACTGCCCCACAGTGACACCTTGAGGTTATGTGGCAGGAAAGGAACAGCTCCTTGCGTAGGTTGCGGATCTCAGTTCTGTGGCAAAATGGCGAGCCGGGGCCATGGATTATCTGCTGACTCCCGGTTTCCTCTAGAAAAGCTTTCTGTGGGAAGTTCTTTCCACAACTGGGGGCCCCCAACTGAAGGGTTGTCTTCTTTAATTACCCACTTACCCCACTTCCTTTGTGTTGGGTCAGCAGACGGCATGTAAGTCACCCCTTCACAGCCATCTCAGCCTTGGTGAGATGGTGTATCATTTCTACTTAAATTTGTCATTATTTCTAAATTTCCACATACATACATGCATGAATTAGCATCTTGCATTTCTTCTGGGAAAACCAAATCCTCTTTTTTGGTGGTGTGTAAATGGCATTCCCAACTACTACACCGCACTGCCTTTTCTTTCAGTGAAGTCCCTGAAGCTGCCGCAATTTGAAGCTAGTTTGGCTTGGTGGGTGGCAGTGGAGAAGAAGGTAGGCCTGTCATGAGTGGAGCCTGTTGGAGCAGGAGGTCAGACTAGATGGTCTGGGGACCCATCTGACTGGCTCTGTTTCTATGAAATGGTCAAGAAGCCCCATTTCCACAGGAATGCCCCTTCAAGCTTTCCTTCAAGCTGTCTTCCCCCCTCTAAGCCCAAGACAATAGGCTGCTGTCTCCCTCCTGCTGCAGAAGCAGGGCTTCTTTTACTCTATTCAGAAATAATAAACTGCTTCTCTGGACCAAGTCTATTTAAGGCAGCGATCAGAATTAAAATGTCACAATGTAATGCTTTAAGCATGTATTTTTAAAATAATTTACCTCACAGGTAGGTTGTGTCTGATGGCAGTGGAAGCGATCCAGGGTGCTGTTAAAGTAAGGTGAGCTAGCAGATACCTTTTGAGGAATGCTCCCAAGGATGCTGGACTGGAAGAAGATTTGTGTTGAGTTCATGGGCGCAGAAGGGAGGGATGGCTCTTTGCTTGCTGCCTCTAACAGTCGGGCAAATTCCGTACCAGGTCTGTTGGGCTGTGTGTGCATGGAACTCTTCCCTGGGGCAGCATCATACTTGGTCCTTCAGCTGGAAAACCCACTCAGCCCTGCTCCAAGGGATGTCAGGGAACGCCAAAAGGGTTCTGCTTTTTGCTGGAAGAACTGCCCTGGTCCGGAACGGTCGCTGCATGCTGTCATCCTCCAAGTCCTTGCCTACTGTGGCCAAGCTCCTAGGATAGCACAGCACAACAGGTGAAAGCAAGCCAGTTTCCACTTGGCTGGATCCTGACTTTACTTACTTTTCTGGTCTGATATTTTGCTACATTCGATTAATATTTTTACAATCCATGCTAAACATAGCAAGATTTTAGGGCTGGATCAGGCAAAATCTTTCAAAGTATGCTTCAAGTTTCCATCAGGTTTTTTTTTAATTAGGTTTTGGCCAGGCTGAGCTTCCAAATACGGGCCCATGCCGAGCTCAATTTCCTACTCCCCTTTCAAGCAGCAGTCTCTCTTTTCATTCCTTTGCGGCCAGTTTTCTGCTCAGGTAGGCCAAAGCGCTTGCTTCTTCCCTATTCAAAAAGAATTCCAAAGTCTTAGAAAGGGCAAACAATAGCTCTTGTTTATTTTTGCAACGTTTTAACTGGTTCACTGAGGAACTAAGCCTTGTTAAAAGGGATTTTACTCCGGGTCATCTAGAGTTTGAGGGGTTCAGCAAGAAAAGAAAAGAGATTGGTTCCCTGGCCCACCCCCCCTCACAAAAGCTTTCCTGCAGCAGTTAAGAGTGCTTAATCCAAAGTCCTGGTCTTACTGGATAGAACTAGTCAATAGGAAAATTGAATTATGAAAACAAGGGAAAGGACCGAGTGGAAATAGGCTCTATGCAAATACCGTATCAGAGAAAACTCCTTAAAAACTTTTGGTTCTTGTAGCATAACTGGATATATTTAGGCTGCAAATTGGAAAATTTTGGGGGGACATCTTGCACAGGTCTCCAGAGCTGGTGAACCAAGGCAGAGTCTTACTATCAACAACCAGAATAGTCCTTGTTCAGGCATTCCCAGTTTAAATGGCTTCTAGACATCACCTCTTAAACCAGGCTGTTCTGGAGTTGCTTTGCTGAATCCTTTGGACAGCCATTCTACATAGAAACGTAGAAAACAGAGCGAGTCAGAAGGGGTCTCCTGGGCCATCTAGTCTGACCTCCAGCACCAGCCATCTCCGCTCACGACATGCCCACCATGTGGACGTCCAGTCGATCCTTGAACACCCTTGAACAGCCTATCCTTGAATACATGTGAGGCCAGAGGACATCTTTCGCCCAAATATGCATTCACACTTGACGTGTGCATATATTCGTGATGGTGGGAACACTGCAAGTGTGACCCACTTAAGGCCAGGCCTAGCTCTCCTTGGTTGAGTACCTGAGCCGTAGGTCACAAATGGTTCCTCTAAAGGCAGAAAGCAAAATGACTGTAAATTCCTTTTCTTCATTACTGTGATTTAATCTGAGCACATAATTTATGTTCTGCAGTGATTGCACAAACTGCTTACCAACCTGAAGGTATTTAGATATTTATTTGCATCAGCTACATGGAACTGCAATCAAACAACTTGAGTATTTTTCCAACAATGGCTTAAAATTCCTTTGATTGTGTGGATTGTGGCAAGTTCTTAAAGAGATGGGAGTACCAGACCATCTTATGTGTCTCTTGAGAAACCTATATGAGGGTCAAGAAGCAACAGTGAGAACTGGACACGGAACCACTGATTGGTTCAAAATTGAGAAAGGAGTTCGGCAAGGCTGTATACTGTCGCCCTGCCTATTTAACTTATATGCAGAGCACATCATGAGAAAGGCGGGGCTAGATGAATCACCAGTGTTTTAAGATTGCTGGGAGAAATATCAACAACCTCAGATATGCAGATGATACCTCTCTAATGGCAGAAAGTGAAGAACTAAAGAGCCTCTTGATGTGGGTGAAGAAGGAGAGTGCAAAAGTTGGCTTGAAACTCATCATTAAGAAAACTAAGATCATGGCATCCGGTCCTCTCACTTCCTGGCAAATAGAAGGGGAAGAAATGGAGGTAGTGACAGATTTTATTTTCCTGGTCTCCAAGATCACCGCAGATGGGGACTGCAGCCAAGAAATTAAAAGACGTTTGCTCCTGGGGAGGAAAGCTATGGCAAATCTAGACAGCATATTAAAAAGCAGAGACATCACCCTGCCAACAAAAGTGAGTATAGTCAAGGCTATGGTTTTCCCAGTTGCAATGTATGGCTGTGAAAGCTGGACCATAAGGAAGGCTAAGCGCTGAAGAACTGAGGCCTTTAAATTGTGGTGCTGGAGGAGACTCCTGTGAGTCCCTTGGACCACAAGGTGATCAAACCGGTCAGTCCTAGAGGAGATCAGCCCTGACTGCTCTTTAGAAGGCCAGATGCTGAAGATGAAACTCAAATACTTTGGCCACCTAATGAGAAGGAAGAACTCACTGGAGAAGACACTGAAGCTGGGAATGATTGATGGCAAAAGGAGAAGGGGGTGGCAGAAGATGAGGTTGGCTGGATGGAGTCACTGAAACAGTTGGTGTGAGTGGATTCCAGGGGATGGTGGAGGACAGGAAGGCCTGGAGAAATGTTGTCCATGGGGTCGCAATGGGTCGGATGCTACTTCACGACTAACAACAACAATCTTAGAAAGCAAAGAGCCTCGCTTGCAACCAAGCATCCTCCAAGAGTTGGTCAGTCATGGATCTCGATCATCATCCAACAATGCGCATCAGCCACTGTGAGTCTGTCCATATCCAGTACCATCTGGGGCTTACGGGAACCTTAGTAGAAGTCCAGGAAAGCACCTTGCTGTCTTTCCACCTGGCTGAGGGATTAGGATCTCTTCTTGCTCCTGCCCATGAGCTTCCATTCAATTCTTATATAGCATTATTTTGGGAGAAAGCAAGTACCCATGGCAGATCTTTTTTCTTCAACTTTGTTTTTTGACCTTTTGAATAGTTGCAGCCCAAAACTCAATAACATAAACACGTTGGGGATACTGACAAATCAGAGATTATATTTCCATACATTTTATTTCTACCCACATCTGTGAATCTAATATTGACCTGGAGTTACAGTATCTGTGATAGAGAAGTTATTAATTTTGACAGATATAAGATAGAAGCTAATATCCTCTCTTTTGCAAACACCTAATATTAATACCACAGGATGGAAATGGGAGCTCCCGAATTCTTTGAGTATTGGGAGAAATGATACTGAATCAAAATGTTGGTAATGAAAGAAGGGGACGGATTAATTTTGGGGAAAACCAATGACCTTGATCAAAGTATGTTTCTTATAAAGCATGTATATGTAGGAAGTCTGACTCACATGTATGCCTTCCTTTTACAATCTCAAGTTGGCCTGACATCTCCCTCAACATGCACAATATAAACTTATTTATATAAAAAGTAACACATTTACTCATATATCCCACTTTCCTCCCAGAAGCTCCAGTTGGCATGCTTGGTTTTAACCTACATGCTTTGTCCTTACGATATCCTGCTTGTGTAGTAAGCTAGGTAGAAAAATGGAGAGGCCCGGTATCACTGGTAGACTTTCAGGCTCAGAATCTGGGACTTCGCAGTCCTGCTCTTAGGTCAAAACTAAAGCTCTGGTTAACTCTGCAGTGTGGAGCTAGTAGTGATACTTGACTGTTGTGGAAGTGTGCGTGGCTCCAGTTTGTGTTAGGACCATGGCAAGGGCATGCCATGTTTTCCTCCTGAAATTTGAGGTCTCCCAATGATGCTCTTAAGTTGAAGATGTTCTTTTTACTGATCCTGCAGCCAGAGTTTCAAAGAGAAATAAACAGATGGTAGGAAGGTTTATCACTCTCAGCTGCTCCAGCATCTCAGCTGACCTACACTGTAGATCTTGGATAGGGCCATGTGGCTCTGCAGCCACTCTTGGACTGCAGCTCCTTACTAGTGGAGATGGGACTTGTAGTCCAACAGCATGTGGAGAGTGACACATTCCCCATCCATGATGTAAGTGCCCTGGGAGCCAATTCCAAGGATAGAGCGCAGAGTCTTTAGCGGGAGGAGGAGACCTGCAGATGGTGGGGAAAAGCCAGTGATGCTTCTCCCATTGAGAGGCATGAGGCAGGCTGGCAAGGGAAGTATAACGCTATAGCCTAGGGCTATAAAGAGTGTTTAACACCTGATGTAACTGGCCACAGCACTGAATGAAGTCCCCCCACCCCCCGCTCCTGGAGAGTACAGCATGTGATGTGTATGAGAAGGCACTGAAAGGATAAGGCTTTTGCTACAGATGACTCCCCAAGGGAGCTGTCCTGTGCGTGCTGGACTTCTGCGTAACAACTCCCAGCATTCCCCTGCCAGTTGGCTGGGGAACCCTGGGAGTTGCAGGACCCTGTTCTTTCTAAACATGCATTGGGTTGTGCCCCAAAGAGTATCTTCAGAACTGTAGAAAGAGAATCTCAGAATGCTGGCTCATGTGCAGATGTTGGCTTACCATTGTTTGTTTGGGCTTTATCCAGATGTGACCCTTGCAGGTGCAAGTGGAACTCTTAAGAGGTGGTTAATGTCTGAAATGAGGAATGCCTGGCTCTGGGCAGGCTTGGGAGCAATGCTATCTAGTATGTTTGGACTGGAGGAAGCTGCTTCCTGATAACAGCAGAGGCAGCTGTACAGACCAGCAGTGCTAGGGGATGAGAGACGAACTTGTTTGGTTCATGTTGTAAGGAAAATTTAGACAGTTTGAACCGATAAGTGAACTACAGCTCAGTTATCCTTTGAGAGCCAGTGTGGCGTGGTGGTTAAGAGCGTGGGACAGGGACTCAGGCAATCCGGGTTCGAGTCCCCACTCAGCCATGGAGCCCACTGGGTGACTTTGGGCCAGTCTCAGACTCTCAGCCCAGCCTACCTCACAGGGTTGTTGTTGGGATAAGATGGAGGAGGAGAATGATGTAAGCTGCCTTGAGCCCTTTGCAGGAAAAAGGCAGGATATAAATCGAGAGAAAAAAGTTAGCTCTTCTACAAATTTTGCAAGGCAAAATTTCTACAATCTACAATAAAAATGGGATTAGGGAAAAGTGCACAGAAATCTGCATACATCAGCACAAATATTTGTAAAACTCGTGCCAACAGAGTAGACCGTGCGAGTGGGTCTGGGGCCCTGCTCCCCCTCAGCATGGGGCTTGTTGGGTGACTTTGGGCCGGTCGTGGACTGTCAGCTTGACTTACATCACAAAGTAGCTGTTATGAGGATACAACCGATAGAACGAGAGCCTTGTAAGCTCTCTTGGGTTGCTGGTAAGAGGAAGGAAGCGGGGTATCAATATAGTGCTATAATATTTGCTCGCAAAATGTGAGCGAGGCAAAATGGCATAGAAAAAGGTTGGTGTGAGGAGAAATACATGGAATGAGCTTAAGCGTGGGAAAACTCAAAAGTTGGGGATGAACTCAGTTTAAACTAGGAAGAATATGAACCTGTAATGGACAGATTTCTTGCTTTGCTCTAAATCATGGAACTCAAGGTCCATTACCTGTAGCAAAATACTCTTCCTGCATTGGTATTTCTCCAGCCTGGCAGCTTCTTCTTACATTGTTAGGATGAATTTCTCAGTTAACTATTCCACTAGCAATGACACAATATGATGTTCTTAGTCACTCTACCATTGTTTCCTTAAAACATTTGTATGCCACTGTTTCAGGACTGATTCCAGGACAATGAAAAGCTTTTATGTAGTGCATATGCTAAACTAAATGTTGACAGTAATGTAGTGTTGCATATAGAAGATGAAGCAGGCCATGGCATTATCCAACTTAAATGCCCGATGGGGCAAGCAATGTTTTATCCTGGCATTGAAACAGTTGTTACATGGGTATCAGGCACATCTCGGCCAGAAGGAGCTCCGTGGTCTGGGTGTTCCCTTTGAGAAGGAACTCACCTTTGCTTTTGTGCAGCTCATTTCTTTCACGGAAGGCAGCAGAGCAGCTCAGCATGTGGGCAAGCTAGCATGGGGGGCGAAGGGGGGGGTGTTCCTTCAAGTATTAGGACCTCAGACTATCTAGAGCTTTACAGGAGTGCCACCTTGAACGGAACTGTGTTAATTAGGTGGGTGGGAGGGACAGACGTCATTGGATACTGTAGAGCAGAGGTTTTCAACCACCAGTCCATGGGCTGGTGCCAGTCCGTGGGAGCTTTCCTGCCGGTCCGTGGGGGGCGCTGCATCCCACTTGCCACAGACCAGCGTGGGGCCTGGCTGTGCTCCGCCACCTCTTCCTCCGTTGGCACAGCGTCCAAGCGGGGCGTGCCAGTGCTGCCGGAGGGGGCTGGAGCGGAGAGAAGGCTCGGTGGGAGGCGGCTGGGAGCCACGTCCCACCAATTTCAGTCTTTTGTTCTTTTGTTGGCATTTTTTGTTGGCTGGTTTCTGGTTGCTTTGGAATACTTCCTCCTCCTCCTCCTCCTCCTCCATCATACTGTGTTCGGAAACTAATACAAAGAATTCTGTGTTATGTGTGTGGTGCCTTTTGTTTCTGCCTCGGTGGTCCCTGAGGTGGGTTTCCTGTTTTCACCGGTCCCCAGCTATGGAAAGGTGGAAAACCACCACTGCAGAAAACAGCCACAAGTTGGTGGCAGGTGGATTCTGTTAGTTAGTATCTTTGTCATTGCAGAGTCCAAATAATAGTGCAGTAGATATTTTTTTGGAGTTTTAAATCCTTAAAAGTTTGAGAGATACAAAAGAAAAGAATCGCCATCAGTGCTTGATTGGTTGACAATCCAAGGGAGCAGAACAGACATGATTGCCTGGCTGGAAGATGGTCAGAAAAGGACTAATGAAATTGCCTTCGCAAGGTTACGTTGATACACACCTAACCATGATACTGAGGAAAAGCGGAGAAACTTAGGGTTGCAGCTAATTGTAGAACATGTTAATTGAATTTCTTGTATACTGATAAGGAAAAAGATGCTAAACAGTTGTAATAATGTATCATTAGAATCTCCACTCTTTGCTCTAGTATTTAATAAAAAATGCAAATGCTTGTCTGTCTAATGAATGAGATAAATTCAGTTTAAAGTTGTGGGCTGGGAGGGGTGCCCTGTTTTCAAGCATAAAAGAAATTAAAAAAAAATACCTTCATTGAAAGACGTTATTACCTGCCAGATTATGGGCACCCTCAAGATTATAACCAGAACCTTGTTTTGCATGGCATCCCCCCCACTTTCTAAAAACTTGTACGTTATGTTCCTTCTCTTCCATAGTGCTGTAGACAAAAATAGCATCAAGAAAAGGAGACAGATGTCCCTTTGGTGATTTTAATAAGCTCTTCATTGCCCTTAAAGTCAGAAGGAATTAATTCAAGAGTCTATTTCTTAATTTTGAGAGGGGAGGTGAGGAGGATGGAGGAAGAATCAGGGTGCCGATGACAGAGCTTGAGCAACAATGGATTATGAAGGACCGCAAGCATCCAACAGTTTGGTCGGGTTTATTTACAGCATCTTACAGTGGCAATCTATGGACAGTGGAGAACCAAACTCCCTCTTTTGGACTACGCAAGCCACGCCTGGATGAAAGAACCCCAGGGCCAGTCCAAGTCAACTTGCTACCTGTGGGCAAGAAAATGGCACCCTCCATCCACCCATGTCAAAATAGGTATCCAAAGCCAGCCAAAGTATTCTGGCATGGGAGGCAGAAAATCTCAGAAGAACCTCTTCCGCTCAACACCACAAACCCATTGCCTGAGGCAGCCAGCAACTTCCGCCTAATCTATGACTGGCCCTGGAAATTTTCTCCTTTTGGGAAAGGCGTGTTTATGTATTAGATTCAGTGCTGTTTTTGTCACAGAACACACTGAAACAGAGTTCTGGCACCTTTTTTCGACAGATTTTCCAAGTTTTAAATGTAACTTTTGAAAATTTGATGTTTGGTCCATGTGGATTTGAATCGCCCTGTTGAGCGTAGCAGGTGAGCGGCAAAATCATTAAAACGGTGCATGCAGGCTGCTTGTGCGTCGAATCCGATGCACGCGCACTTTGTCCGCGCCGGTTGTGATGGCGCTGCTCAGCTTGTGGCGCTGCTTGGCTTGTGATTGGTTGTGTGGTTGCGCGCTGAGTGCTTACTGCAGGTGGCAACCGTTACGTTTTGTTACATATCTGACGTGTGTGCGTGATTACAGTGCTTGACTACATGTGAAAAGTAAATAATTTCATGAGTTCCGGCACCGTTTTTCTTACAAAAAAAGCACTGATTAGATTTATGAATAGGATTAAATGCCACCTTCTTCTTCTTTTTTTAAAGAACTCAAAAGAATTCTCCTGCTCTCAATCTTATCCCCACAACAACCACCTGTGAGGTGGGTTGGGCTGAGAGGCTGTGACTGGCCCAAAGTCACCCAGCTGGCTCCGTGGCTGAGCAAACCTGAGTCCCAGTCCCATGCTTGTAACCGTTCTGGCTCTCATCCTGATGAGTTGCTAGCCATCATGGAGGACTGCCCTGGTCATTTCCTGTGCTATACTGTATTTTCAGCGGCTATGATAATAACTAAGGAGGGAGCTTTTTTTCCAAAAGTGTGAGGAAAATGCACATTCAATGCACTGTCAGCAATGGGGACCCTTAACTTCAGGTGGTGATGTTGGCTGGGAGGCTGTACCTACCTGTCTTCGTTCTAATAGCTTCCCTGAAAAGAAACCACAATGGAATGTAATTTGTTGCCTTAACAGATGGAGGTCTATCCGTCTCTAGGTCCTCCCACTTTCCAATGGGCTGAGTAGAAATTTCTAGAGAATTTTAAGAATGTTCTGAGTGCTCTGAGGGAAGAAACATCAGCACTTAGGAGACGAAGCTGCTGGTGGGATTCAAATCCCTGTTTATCACATCTTTACAGACATTTTCTGGGGCTGAGCATCCGACTGGAGAAAGGTCCCTGCCATGGAGGCATGTTGCTTTAAGCAGAAGCTCCAGTTAATGGTTTGTGTTGGGATGCCACTTGTGGTACCGTTTATGGCAAAGAACTGTAAACACAAGACAGTGCTACTGTAATTGTCTTCATCTGTAGTTTATTCTTCCTGAAAGAAACAACAACTAAGGACAACTTTCCATGAGACAACAGTGTCTCTTGGCAGAAACGAAAGTCCTACGAGTTTGTTGCTTTTTTCCTGGCCACTCATGCTTTATTTATTTTATTAAATTTCTACCCTGTCCATTAGCTAGGAGGACTCTCTGAGCAGCTTACAAAATATAATAGCAACAACATGCACAATAAAACAAAACAATTAAGTATGCAGCAATGCAACGATTAAACTGTTGTTGTAGATGATGTCGTTCTGTATCCCACTTCTGCCCCACGGCCAAAGTTAATTTGCTATTCCGTGGGGTTCCCTAATTTTTAAAACCCTGCCTCATTGCTGGCCTTATGCTGTCTGGTGGCAATGACTTTAGCCTGTTAAATATCTTTCATGGGCGACTTTCCTCCAGGGCTGGCTAAGCCAAGGCCAAGTACCTCAGAGAGGTTCCCACCGTGCTTGAGCAAGGGAGAACTCGTTCGTGTGCATGATGCGCTTTCGGTGCAGCCACGGTCCTCTGCTCAGGTGGTCCTCTGACGCCTGGCCAAAGCCACTCATCCCATGGGGGCCTGACCATGGCTTCAGCTGCTTTGCTGTGCCACCAGCCTGAATGTGCTTTGAGCGCATCGTGTGTGTGTTCCATCCTACAGGACGGTCTGGGGCCCATGGTCCCATGGCCTTTTCCATCTCCTCGTTGCTGTCTGCTAATGCAGCTCCTCTTCGGCAGCATCTCCTTCCCCTCGACTTTCCTTTTGTCTGCCGTCGGCAAATCGCCTCCTTCATCCTCACCCTCCCATTTCCACACTGAAGTGTCCTTGCTTTGCAGCTGGTTCCTGGTGAGTTTGTTGCTTTCTTCCACACCCCCCACGCTCCCCGTGGTTCTGCTGTGTGTTTCGTCCACCGGGCAGTTTAGAGCCATGTCTAGGACCCAGGGTGTGGCTTTATCATTGATTATATGGAGGCAAGCATCCATTCCACTCCAGTACTCTCTGTGGTGTCCACCTGTTTTATTGTCAGATGGATGACTGAGAAATACCCTGCATATGGTATTATCAGCATTATGATCAGAAAAACAACACCTACAAAATCTATTATTCATTAAGTGTAACCAATATATAATTTAAAACAGTGGGTTTTGTCAAATAATGTTAGGTCAGCAAAATTTTCTGCCTATTACTAATATCTATAACATCTTTGCCTTAGTCAGCTCTATTTAAATATGCAATCATTTACAGCTTTTGACTATATTGTGTTCACACTCCCAATTTCCAATATTCAACTACTACAAATTTTATGCTGACATCAATAGCAAACTATTAAAGACAGTATTTCATTATTGGTTTTTCATCCCAAAAGTTATTTACAATTATATACTAAGCACTAATATTAAAGGAAACCATTTAAATGAGGTGCTATCTGCTTTAACAATATGTCTGTCACAGAATGAGATTGTGTTTAAAGATTTTATCAAGAAATGGTTGTTTGCTGAGGTTATGTTTTGTCCATGAAATATGCATTTCATATCTCTTTCATTTCATTAACATAATTTAATTTGTGCTTTGCATTTTGTGCATAATACATATTTGATTTACAAAACAAATATTTCCATTAGAAAATGAATTTCATGCAGGCAAAAAGCAGAACCAAATGATGTATTGAAGGAAAATAAGAAGAAATGAAATGCATTTTCTCAGTCTATTAAAAAATCTATGGCATTGACAGAAAGTGCACTTAGTGCTACATTTAAAAAATAGCACATATGTCAATGTATTAACAAATAGAACTGGAAATACAAATATTTCCCTATATCAAGCCAAGAATCTCTTTATTTTAATTGAGTTGATTTAAAAGCCCCCAACTACAATTTAATTTTTATTTCATCATGTGGTGCAGTGGCTGATGCCATTACATCTGTGCAGGACTGGCAGTCAATATGCACAGAAATTTTACCTTTTTATAAAGTTACCATTGAGAAATGCAACAAATAATGTAATGGCCTGAAAATGTGAAATGATTAATTTGCTGATGGCCTTTGAATGTTAGAATAAATGAGTCTGGATGAAAGTAAGTTTAAAGTTGGGATGAAAGAACTCCTGAGAAGTTATTCTGGCCATTTCCCCATTGCAAAACAATCAAAGAACAGTATGTTGGGTCTCTCCAACAAAAGCTTCTTGCATTTTGCAGATACACAGGTGTATGGAAGAAGGTCTTTGCTTTTGCTAATCGCTTCCTTCAGATAAAAGGACATGAAAGAGGAAAGTAGGCCAACAGGAGTTGAACAAGAGAATGCTTACTGGATCAAACCAAAAACCTATCTAGTCAAGCTTCTGTTTCCCACACTGGCCACTCCTTGGAAGCCCACAGGTAGGACGTCTGTTCCCCAGCATCCGGTATTCAGAGGTGTATAACTTGTGCGGCATCCCAGTCAACATGATGAGCAGCCATTGACAATGTGATGCTCTGGGAACTAGCTCTCTTCCTCTTGGTATGGCACAGGTTTCTTCAAGTTCACACAAGTCACGTGTTTCCTCTCCAGCTCCCACACACATGTAAGCTTGGTTCACACATGCACATACACTGCGTGATTATTCCATGCCATAGCTGCTCCAGCTGACTGTCTGAACTGACTGGGTTCCAGCTCCCGTTAGCCTTAGCTGGCATAGACAGTGAGAGGGATGATGGCAGTTAATAGGTCGGGGTGTTTGCAGGGCTGCATGTTTTCCACTCCCAGTCCATGCTGATTCGCTGAGCAATCCAGGATATCACCCAGAAGCCTTTCGCAGCCCTGCCTGAAGCGCATGGGGGTTTCACTCAGAGCTCTTTGCATGCAGCCCCTGTGCTTTTCCACTTCTCTACATTTCCTCTGGGTGCTAGAACTGAGACGATGTAGTCACACATGAAAGTTCATATTGTCACTAAGCAGGGAAAATAGGTGAGGGAGCCAGCCCAAGTCTTGCCCACAACCCTTCTAGCTGGGAGCATTTCTACATAAGGCTGTCAATCCACTGCTAATTCAGTGCCTCTGCTTTTGGTTTTGTCACAGAATTGAGAGCTGAACTCTAACCCTGAACCTTTATTTGCTTTTCTCCTCCATAGCCTCAAGGTGGCACTGTGGAGTAACACAAATGCACAAGAGGAAATGGCTATGACTTTCTCTTCCACTATTAAACATTTTATTTGACTTTCCACAATTACTGTCTTTGTTCCCTGATTTTTCTTAAAAAGTACATAAATCCAAATGTGCTAGTGAGACACAGAAATAAAGCTGGATGGGTATGAGGTCTCAACAACCTGTATGTAACCTTGACTGGGAAATGACAAATGCCTGATAAGTACTTTCTGTAGAACAGTCCTGAGAAGCTGATTCATTTTCTTGACCTGATTCCTGTTGTTGCTGCATATTATATTAATGCTGTTCTATGAGGAATCCAATTTTTATTCCGGCTCTCCTGCTACGGTGTTCATATCTTTGATCTTCATGATTAGGGAAGCACTTTTGGGCAGGGACATATCCAAGAGGGGCCCTGTGGTGTACCCTATGTCCTGGAGCGGTGATTCTTTCCACCCAATAATTTCTTGGTGGAAAATAGCTTTTACTTGTGTAACATTATCATTTCAAATTCAAGAAATGGGGCCTTGCCTTTAACACAGGCAGCTACTGTCCCACCAGCAGAGTCGGTGTCCCAACTACAGACATTCCAGCTCTGCCTCAGAATGATCAGACTAACTCTCACTGTGTTCAACTAATTAGAAAAAGAATCGAATCCACCTTTATCATTATTATTGTGAACATGGTTGGGCAGTTACCCCTGGGGGGACAGCTTAAGGAAGTTAGGATGTTAGCCCATACATGTCCAGACAGACAAATTGTCCTGCAACCCCAGGCTGGGTGGAGAATGTTTGGGGTGTCAGGACTTCTTTCTGTCTAAACTTGAATAGGATTGCGTCCTGAGTTTTTCTAGGATGTAGTTTGTAAAGAGAGAGTTCTAAACTTAACATTCTATTCAGTTTATCGTTTGCTGATTTTAGCTGTTTGTTGTTAAGTTGTCTCTGACTTATGGCAGCCCCATGAATGGAAGACCTCAAAAATGTCCTATTCATGACAGTCCTGCTCAGTTCTTCTAAATTCAAGGCTGTGGCTTCCTTTATGGAGTAGATCCATCTCATATTTGAATGTTAGCTGTGCTAAAATATGCAGAGTTGCTGAGTTGTGGAGGTGTCTGCTATGAAGAACCCTCTGCTTTTTTATTCATTCTTCATGTTCTCACAAGGAGATAATACTTTGGGAGAGAGAGGGAGAGAGAGAGAGAGAGTTGGGTGATTTGTGTGTGTGTTGAGTGGGACAATTAAACAGCTTCTTTTCTCTCTCCACCCACCCAATATGCTGTTTTTCAGTTGAAATTGACCGTCCCCTGTTTACTTTTAAAACAAGCAAGCAAACAAATAAAAACAATGCAGCCGGAGGCGATGGCATAGAATCTTAGAATAGTAGAACTGGAAGGGGCCAGAAGGCCATTGGGTCCAACCCGCTGTTCAGTGCAGGACTCTAAGCTAAACTCTCGGGTGGCTGTCCAGTTGCATCTTGAATGCCTCTGGTGTAGGACAGAACATGGCCTCCCCTGATAATTGGTTCCATTGTCATACTGCTCCAACAATCAGGAAATCCTTCATGATATCTAGCCAGAACTTGTAACTTGAGCCGTTCTTCTGGGTCCTGCACTCTGGATGATCAAGAAGAGATCCTGAACTTCCTCTTTGTGACAGCCTTTCACATACTTGTAGAGTGCTATCATATCTCACCTTAGTCTTCCCTTCTTGAGGGTGAGCATGCCCAGTTCTTTCAGTCTCTCCTCACAGGACATTGTTTCCAGTCCCTGGATCATCCTTGTTGCCGTCCTCTAAACCCTTTCCAGTCTGTCTGCATCTTTCTTAAACTGTGGTACCCAGAACTGGACACAGAAGTCCAGATGAGGTCCTACCTGTGCGAGAAAAGGGAACTAGTACTTCATATGATTTGGAAGTGGTACTTCCTATTTAATGCAGCTTAAAATAGCATTTGCCCTTTTTTGCAGCCACATCATTTTGTTGACTCATATTAAGCTTGTGATCTACAACAATTCCAAGATCCTTCTCACTTGCAGTATTGTTGAGACAAGTATTCCCCATCCTGTAAAGATGCATTTCCTTTCTTTTTCCTAGGTGCAGAACTGTTGTATAACAAATTTTAGGTGCAAGACCTAGGTGCAGAATTCTGTTGTTTTCAGTCCAATGCTCTAACCTATCAAGATGACCTTGAATCTTCTGTCGGTCTTCCAGGTATTAGCTATCCCACACAGCTCTGTGTCATCTGCAAATCTGATAATCATTTTCTGCACTTCCTCATCCAAATGTTGAAGAGCAGTGGGCCCTGGACCGGAACTCTGCTGTATCTCACTGGTTACTTCTCTCCAGCTGAGAAGGTGCCACTGATGAGTCCGAGTCTTTGAATCAGATTCTGTAGCCACCTCTGGATCCACCTGATCATCGTTCCATCTAGCCCACTTTTAGCTATTTTGCTAATCAGGAGACCATGGAGGACTTTGTCAGAAGCTTTGCTGAAGTCTAGATAGATTATGTCAACCACATTCCCATAGTCCACCAGATCAACAAATGAAATCAGATTAGAATATCAGGATTGGTTCTTGAGAAATCAAGAACTTGACTTCTAGTAACCACTGCACTGTTTTCAAGGTGTTTGCAGACTGACTGCTTTATAATCTACTCAGAATTTTCCCAGAGATCACTGTCAGACTGACAGGTCTGAAGTTCAGAGGTTCTTCTTGTTTCTTTTCTTGAAGATGGGACAACATTAGCACTTTTCCAGTCATCTGGCACTTCCCCCGTCTTCCTTGAATTCTCAAAGATGATAGATAGTGGTTCTGAGAGATCTTTTGCCAACTCATCCATGACACTAGGATGGAATTCATTGGGTCCTGGAGATTCAAACCCATTCAGCCCAATTAGATGTTTAGGCATGTATGATTAGGCACGCTTCTCCAATCGGATGTGTAGGTGGGCCCTACACAGGGATTAGGAAGCACAGTAAAGGAACGATTTTAAGCCTGAAGGAAAAAGGTTAATGGCAGAGCCCAAATTCTTGATGCTTTACATTGCTGTGTCGTTCTCACCAAATACCTCCCTGGCCTGCCTCTGTGGACTTTGCCACCATTCCTTCCCCTCTTCCTGCTGTGTTGCTTGACAAAGATATTAGTCACATGAAATTGCATTGCTGAATTTTTTACAAGCCGCTTTCTGGTTTCTTTCATTTGTAAAACACAGAGAAAGAGGAGAACCAGATGTGCTCCGCACACTGTCCTCTGGAGCTGAAGTGCACAACTGCCGTTTTGCCCCACAGAGAGTTCAGCGGTGCATGGTTGCTTCACCAACTCCCAGCTCCCTATTTCTCCTCTTCCTCCCACATGCCTTTTTAAAAAAACATGTACCGACTGAATAACCTCTGGCTCCTACTCAAATCCACAATATTCCCTCCATCTTGTCTGGCCTCCTACTGACCAATTAAAATAAAAAGTCCTCTGAGCGGATATAGCTTTGGTATGGTAATGCTATTGTTTTGCCAGTTTCCCCCTTTAATTGGCCTTCAGAATCATTTCTGTAGTTTTTAGTCTATTGTATTCTTTTGAGTGATAATTCCAAATGGTGCATACCATTTTATTGCTTTCCTTTGTACATTTTTGTGGTTAGGCATGGAATGCACCTTTCCCAGGAGAAAAAGCTAAAGTATTAGGAGCTATTTAGCTCAGAAACAAGAAGACTGAGGGAGATATTGCAAGAGGTTTATAAAATAATGCATAGTATATATCTTCTAATATTATAACTTCAGGTCATCTAATGAAGCTGATGGGCAGTACATGGAACATGTACTCAGGTCTTTCTTCATCCAACAAAGGAATGATGTATGTAATTCACTGGCTCAAGTTGTGCAGATGATCCTGGGTTTAGGGCCCACATTTGGCATTATGCTAGCATGATTATCAATCAGTTGTATTATTATTATTATTATTATTATTATTATTATTATTATTATTATTATAGCATGTGTGGGTGATCTATTTTGGCACTGCAGCACATGGGAAACTATTTAAGACTTCCCTGCCCGGCTTTAATCTCAAAAATTGTCCAGTGTGCAGAAGACTAAGTTTCTAGCAAACAGGGATCTGAACAGATGCTGAAAAGAGGTTTACTAAACAACTTCTATGTCCGTTAAGACTTCTTTTGGGGAAGAACTGCAGCTCAGTGGTAGAATACGTGCTTTGCATGCCGAAAGAGGCAGGTTCAGTCCTCAGGACTGCCAGCTCAGGGCTGTGAGAGACTGCTCTCTAAAACTCCGGAGAACTGCTGCTAATGAGCACAGTGCGGACAGTGCTGAACTAGATGGACTGGACGGTCTGACTTGAGAGTTCCTATTGATCTCCTGTCTCAAGTGGTAGACTGGCTTTTTGATTTCTGTTCCAACTAGCACAACTATTTCACAGTTCAGTTTTGGCATATCTCAGCGTGGTTTGGGTACAAGGGATCCCGAATGGCCAGGACACATTCACTCTTGGCGAGTCCTCAGTTGCTTTAGTTCCTGTTGGGCCAATTTTCTCTTGGCATTGGCCCATTCTGAAAAGCTTTTCTTCACTGCTGAACTAGCAAGCTCTAATAAATTGCCCTGAAAGGAGAACTTCAGTTAGATTCTCAAAAATACACAACTCTCAACTCGTAAACTAAATTATGACATTTATGCCATCATAAATCAAGAGTAACTTCATGGGTAGAACCTCAGTGGGGCAATGAATCCAATGTCACAAAAGAGTACCATAAAGCAGTCAAGAATCTGGCACTCTAAGATACCTGCCTCTTGTGGTATGGATGCAATTACTGCAAATGTATATGCTAGCCATGGACTCTCTCTGGCAGAGATAGCCCTTGAGCTGGTCTCCAAGTCTGTTTCCTGTGACATACACCTCATACTCCATGGGCTAGCTCCTGGGGTGGGCAAAAAAAACCTGGAGGAAGAGCTGCCCATGCTGTTCAGCAATGGTTTATATGAAAGAGTGCAATAATAAGTAGGTTTCATTGGTGTAGGAAGGAAGCTGCTTAATTAATCATGTGTACGTGTGGGAAAGATCATATATGATGTCGCGTGCTTAAGAAACTAAACAAAAACAGCCTTCCTGGAATGAGACGATGCTTTCTATATCGAGAAGGAGCTCTCAGAATGCAAGCCCATATGTTGTTTTAGCTAAGCTGCTAGCTAACGGGTTGGACCTTCACTCTTTCCAGCCTACCTTCTGAAATATGGAGGTCACAATACTGGTCTCCCTCCTAGGAGATTGTATGAACTGCTGAGAGATTGTATGTGGCCTAATTTGAGCATTTAGGAAAAAGGTTGATTTTTACATCCTATATCTTCAGGATATACTACTTCAGATGAACTGTGAGCAGGATCGGGGCCCTTTAAAACACTGCTGGTGGTTCCACAGATGAAGTTGGCTTCTGTCCAAACCCAACCTAGCTTCATTTGTTAGTAATTTGTGTTTGGGGGTGTAGATGTTCTGTTTTTCCAAGCAGCGTATTTTGGTAAACCATAGATGGACAGGGATGGGGAAGGAAAGATAATAGCCAAGTGATGAGAGAGGTCTTCCAATCCTACAGCAGGCCTTGCGTGTGTGGAAGGGAAGGGTGGGGGGCCATGGGAGGGCCATTCTTCCAATGACACCATGCTTCACAATGGGGAAAAACACTCTTAACTGGGTTTGCAATAATCATACATCCCTGCTCCCTGCAGCCATCTTCATGAAGCTTAGCAGCTTTCATAGACCTCTCTGATGTCTGTCATCTTCATTCAGATTGCCTGGAAAAAACAGGGAGAGTGAATAATTCCCACCAAATTTGAGGATTCTTCTTTTAGGTAAACTACGGCACCTATCATTTTGTGACTTCTCAGGTTTATAGTTAGCAGTGACACCTCTAGGGCAGGGGTCTCAAACTCAACTTACCTGGGGGCCGCTGGAAGTAGAGTCTGGGTGAGGCTGGGCCGCATCAAGTATTCCACCACTGCGGTGGTGGTGGGCTGCTCATCCCGCAGCTGGCCTGGGCGCCACTGGCGCTTTGAAGGCCACAGGACCCCCCCCCCCGTGCCCCGCCCGTCCCGGTCATTGGCCCGCGGGCCACGAGTTTGAGACCCCTGCACTAGGGTTTCTTGTCATTTTCAGAACAGTGGTCCACAAAGAGTAGGGGGAAGGGGCATCTTCATTTGATTACACATGCAGAAAAACATAAGAAAAGCCATGCTGGATCAGTCCATCTAGTTGAGCACTCTGTAAACATGGTGTCCACCGTCCATTCACAGGATCTCTCAAGCAGGATGGGTGCAAGACCTTTGCCTACCAGAGCTTCTCATCAACTGATGTGTGTAGGCACAGCATGCTAAAGTTGCCTTTGTACTCTTCTGCTTACTCATCCGACTCTCAGCATACACTGTCCCTTCAGAAAGGTCACTTCTCTCAGCACTTTGGATCTAATTCTGCAAGAAGGAAAAAAGTTATTGGCAGTTCTTTAAAAAAAATCAGAATATAAAGGTGCATTGCATAATGCCCTCTGGACCAATTTGTAGACCTTCCTATGGGGTTGCTTTGCTGGGCAATTTTATTGCATCATGACAAAGCACAGACAAATTATAGCCTTTTTAGATTCCCCATGATCATCAATAGGAAGCATGAAGGCTTGGATTTCCAACCCCTGACTTTGGTTTCAAGATTTCCAAATCCTCCAGACTGGTCTAAGCACAATGAGGTCCTTTTGTGAAGCAATGAACTGAGATCTAAGTCAAACCTGAGGGATGGTATACTAGCTCCGCTAGTAAGTACAGTTGGATCCATGCTAAAGGTGCCATCCTTACCTTTCCTTCTTGCAATTATATTTGTATGTTTCAGCTGCCTTCTTGGAGTGAGGGATGGTGGCTTTTTAATGCACTACTTGTTTACACCAATTTGTTGAAAAATGCAATTTCTGCTATTCGTTCTGAGGCCAAAACTGTTTTGTACAAGCCAACTCACAGGAAGCTTATTTTACACTATGCTTTCAGCAGGTTTACTATAGGTTTTGTTGGAGCTCTCGGCCTCCCTAAAGGTGCAATTATATACATGGAACAGAAAAAGCTGTCTTTGTTCCCAGCATGCTTAGCTAGCAACTCTGGGCAATATTCTGCTGAAACCAACAGAATCTTGCCCAGTGCAACCATTTTTGGTGGTTGTACCCACTTGTGGAATTCTTCATCAATGATTTGTCTGGCACTGACATTGTGCTGTGTTAGGGCAGCGTGTTAATCATGATTCTCCTAGAATGCATTTAGTTAGAAATTTTACTAGATCTTCTGCATTTGTAGCCTGCTTTTTATTATTTCTCCTTGTGTGTTTGCTTGTATTTTTAAGTTTGTGTTAAATATACTGGATTGTCATCTATTCTCTTTCAGGAAGAGAAGCACGATATAAACTTTAAAAAGAGAGCATCAATAAATGAGGCCTGGCATCCTGCAAGTTTTCCTAGAGAATGCTTGAAAAACTATGCATTATTCCTTTTCTCTGTCTCCTTAAGGTGGCAATAGGAGGAAGGAGCAATGAACTTCTTGGCTACTCCTGCGGAAATACATAGTTTTTAATGGCACAGTGCCACAGATCTGAGAAAAGCACAGGGTCCTGGCACAATTCCTTAGGGGTTTAGTTGGGTGAGAGGGCAGCAAAATACCCCACAACATCTGTGTGAACAAGGCCAAAAATGCATTGCTCTTGGTCAACCTTGAGAAGAAGATAATTATATCCTTATTTGTTTTTCAAAAAAGATACATTTCACACTGAACTCCTGCATGAAAGGCCTAAGCAATTTCTATCTTTTAGCTGATATTAGAATTCCAGAGAGGTTCTTAACTTATTTTTGAATGAGGATGGGAGGAAGGGAAAAATCTGTCTAAAACATCTCAAGGGAACGAACACACCAGTGCCTGCACGCACGAAGTGATCTAAGGAAAGTCACCAGTCGCTGTTCTGTGAGGTATAAAAATAAGCTCTTGTCTCTTGCTACGTTTACATCCACTGACAAGTACCTGCATTAGCATTAAGTGAAAATGCAGATGAAAAGTAATGCCTTTTTATTTAGCATCTACCTGAAACATTAAAGTTCGTAGTGGGGTGATGGCAGAACTCTGAAATTGTCTTAGAGAAATGGCATAAGTAGCAATCTGTTTTTCTTTTTCTTTTGGTTGTACAGGGGCTATCTTTAAATTCTGTCTTGGTAGTGAACACACTCACAAAGAATATTAATGCTTTTAGCTCACCATGAATGAAGTTCTGGTGATAAGGCTTTTTCTCCTGTTCTGAATTGTGGCCAAAAGTTTTAGAACATCAGAGGTAGCCCATTATATTGCTGGGATGGGGGATATTTCTCCAGCTTCAGGGAGTGGCTCCTCAGGGTGGCAAAAAATTTCTCTGACATTTTTACTTGTTTTCCCCCTTCTTCAGCAGTTGTTGCTTGACCTCTATGCATTTTCCCACCCAGAAATTACTCTGCTGTGCAAATTCGTAATAGCCGAGAGCGACATGAAGCAAAGACAAAGAAAGCCAGTATTGGTGGTACATTTATGCCACCTCCACCTTACCCCTGCTTCGGCCTTGAGCTGCAAACATGCCCTTACAGCTGAACTAAATAATACCAGTGAATTGCATGCAAGGCTATTGCCATTTTGTTAGCAATGCTGGCGGTGGCCACTGTTGAGAAAAGGAGAGACCCTGCTTGCTGCATGCTTTTGCTCCCAAAACAGGCCGTAAAAATGTGAGCTGACGCAAGGCGTAATATTCTGTGCAGCATCCCTGCACATCATGCCAGCTCCATCCTTTTTAAGTGAGATGGACACAGCATGAGCCTTGTTGCAAAATGGCAAACGGAATGAAAGATCATATACTCTGTGAAAGATCTTAAGGTCTGCATTGCAAATAGGGAATGTGCAAGATGGATACAGAAGCACAATACTGGTATGTTCCTGGTACTACGTTGGGCTAAGATCCTGCCCAGGTGTGGTTGTCCACCTCTTTTTTGTCCTAGGATGTTCTTCCTAGTAGCCAGGTAAGCTGAAGAGTTCCTAAAAGTAGTAAGAGTTCCTGAAAGTCAAAGGTGGACGGGGTGGCATTCGCCAGGTTAAAATCTGTTCCTTTTGTCCGCCCACTGTCACCTTTCCCCAACGCTTTCTGTACTGTAGAAACTTGTTTTTAGCAAGGTAGATCCCTCCGCAAACTAAGTGTGCAGCCCACAATTCCTCGATGGATGTCCGTGTGCCATTCTCAGTTTGCACTGGGAGGATGCAGCACACAAACCCCTAGGCAGGAGCCCTCCAAAGCAGCACATACATCAAAATGCATACAATACAAACATGCTATGATAATAAAAGCAGCTCTCATTCCACCAAAAGGGAAGCGCTGGCAAGGCAATGCCGCCACAGCTGCGACCCAGTCAGATATGACAGCGCAGGGGAAAGGCCAGAGAAAGGCAGTCTTCAGCACCTTCTTAAAATGCCCAGTGGCAGAGCCTGCTTGGGTCCCGGATGGGAACTCATCCCAAAGGTGTGGAACCACTCCAGAAAAGGTCCTCACCTGGACCACTTAGAATCCGGTGAGATGATGGTGTAGGAAGTGTGTGCTTAAACACAGATGGGCCTGGTGTAGTAGAGGGAAGGCTGAACAGTCCACTTGGACATTGCTAAAAAATGCAATTTTCCCCATCTCATCTCTGCTGCTTAACTGATGGGTTTCTGATGCCCTGGTGCTTTTCTGTGTAAATGTGTTTGAATGCTGCAAGAGTGAAAGCCCTCGAGGAACGAAGCTATGGAAAAGCTGGCTGGGGTTAAGCCCAGCAGCTCCATGCTGAGAGAGACTTCAGGATGCTGTGGGATTTGATTTGGACCCAGATGAGGAGGGGAAGAGGAAGGAGGTGGCTTAGGCTGAGTGCAATGAAAATATTGCAGATGGTCCCACAAGCTGTTCTAAATTCTGGGAATCCTAACCTGGAGTAAAGAGAAGTAGGGCAGATTAAGCATGAGAGACCCAAGAGCAGGACATTCAGTGAGGAAGGAGGGACGGTGCGGGCTATCGTGCCAATCCAAGCCATTTGCTGTCCAAGAGACTCCACAAGGAAAGGCACTGGCTTGTTCGATAACCAGTTGGAAGGGAGGGCTGTAACAGATCCCAAGAATTTGGTCTCAGCTCTTTCCCCAGCTGGCCGGCCGCCTTGGCCCTCAGAAGCTGGTTTTTCTCAGCTCCTCGGTAGACATTGCTTGTAGCAGAGCTATTGCATAGCCTGAAGCAAGGGTCCCTCATGCCTTTTTGCATAAGGAAAGCCAATTGCTTTAAATTACAAACCAGGGACTTGCCTTCTCAAGAGGCAGGGTAGTCTGGACAAGGGTAGGCTGAGGATTGATAACTGCTGTGCATTTCTTTTGTTGATTAAAACAAACAGGCAAACTGGCCCCTTTCTCACTGTCTGGTTGGGTGCGATACATGTTGAAACACACGAATCTTCCAGGGTGCCATTTTGTTGGGTCTTTCAAGGTTTATCTGGAAACAAGTTCTACAGGTTAAAGAGGATGGAGCATGTTCAGTGCCATTCACCCTTTGATCACCTCCTTTCTTACAGCATTTGTAATTCTGAAGTTTTACTGCTTAAGATACCTGCCCATCAGCAAATCGTGTCTATGTATGCCATTTCTAATGTCATTTTAAAATACTGAGCTACGTATCTCTTCTGAGCCATGTAGCGCTTCTAAATGAAGCACATGAATGTCGTGGAATATAAGACGGAAATGTGCTGATACAGGGAACTCGGCTTGTTTGTTAGCAGGGATATTGGAAAAAATCCATCTCCTCTAGCAGGACAATCTCATCATATTAAAAGTTATGGATTTCTTGCTTAAGCATTCCACATGAGATGCAGGAGTGTAGGAATTTTGCTTCTGATTATCGAGAGAGGGCTAACCAAACTAAAAAGAAAAAGAAAATTTAACATCTCTTTAACATTTCTGCTTCCACATGGGAGTTCTCCCCTGAACTGAGTCCTTCAATTATACTGATGGATTCATTTAGTAAGTCAGGCCTATTTGCTTGCTGAGTAAACCTGGTGGATTACTGTGTGTGCGCGATGCCGAAGGGAGTGGAACAGCCTTGGCTTTATAAATGGGTGCTACCTCTTTAAAATGTAGTAAGGGTGGAAGACAGAGTCCTGCATCCTAGTGCACCGTTTTTTCAAACTGCTGTTGCTCTCCGTTAATTGGCCCATGGCAAAGGTGTGCCTAGGCAGAGCCTGGGTGAGCCCTCATTTCAAGGTCGCTTGGTAGCTTCCCTTCTCTTCCAACCTGGTTGCAGCACAGTGCTGCCCGTGGAGCGGTTTGGGTGGTGACATGTCGCTGTTTTCTAGATATCAGGCTGGCGAGGGACAACCCAGGAAACTCACTGCAAGATGCTTGGTTGGCAACATTGCTCGCATGGCACTCCCACTGACTTCTGCAACCGAGGTTGCTCCAGGTGGCTGCTGGGAAGGTCGGAGTGCCTTGAGCCCTGAGCTGGGCAGTGTTCCAGCTGCACAAGGTGGATCTGACCATTGCGATCCACTCCTCAGTTCCCTCTCATTTAGATTAGTAAAATGCCGGGTGCCCATTAACAGTATTTGGAAATCGTAAATGCAACATGTGGCAACCAGACTGTAAAGCATTCATGGATGCTGCACCAATGCACTGGCTTCCAATTTTTTTCAAAGTTCATTTAAAACTGCTGATTCTTATGTGTAAAGCCCTAAATGTGTTGAGGCCAGAAGATCAGAAAGATCCCTTCCTCTTGGATCAGCCTGTTTGCAATGGTCTTAATCCACAGCCCTGTTCTGCATCCCATCACCAAGGGAGGATCCTGGAGGATGCACGAGGCAGAGGCTTTTCTGTAGCGGTTTTCCACTTGCAGAAGCGCTTTCCTGGGAAAGCTGGATTGACTCTATCTTCTTCATGGTTTGAAGAGACTTTTGATAGTTTTTAATCTCTGATTTTTTAAAGGTGTTTCTTTTCTACTTCAAGTAGGTGGCTTTCATATTGCATAGTGCAATTTCCAATGTTCAAAATATTATTGTTTTTAACATTGTCTTCTGCCTTGATGGACTTTGGGGGCTGAAAGATGATTAATAATCAGAGTAATAAATAATGCTATATTCTTCTCTTTACTGTTTATATTCTCATAAAAGCACAGTGGCTGTGGGTACACTGCTAGGGGAAAAAGCTCCCACCCATAAAATAGCATTTTATACTCCAACTAGGTGCAATGAGAAACCTTTCTGTTCTATTTGTGCTTCATCACATGAAGCACTGTAGGGCTTTGGACCCAATCAGAGCTGGATGCAGGCAATGGGAGTGCTTTTCCTATGGTAATTTTTCTGACCAAAATCACTGCTCTTTCTGCTTCCTCTCCACCTGTGGGAGGAAAAGACGCAGGGACCCTGTATCCTTTCCACGGCAAAAAGAAAAGTGTTTATCCGTGTGCATTCGATGCTTGCCATCTGAAAAGCAGCCTGAATGGAAAGGGTTAAGAGCCACTTTCCGCTGCTGTTCTTCTGATCTAGAATAACTTAAAATTTGTATCCTGCACTTTTCGGCATTCACATCATGTTGCAAGCATTATGTAGCTGTTATTTTACAGAAGCCCTGTAAGGGAAGTCGCACTGAGAGCCAGCGTGATGTAGTGGTTAAGAGCGTGGATCTGGGGCTCAGGAGATCTGGGTTCGAGTCCCCGCTCAGCCATGGAGCCAACTGGTGACTCTGGGCCAGTCACAGACTCTCACCCCAGCCTACCTCACAGGGGGGTTGTTGTGGGGATAAGATGGGGAGCAGGAGGAAGAGACTGAAGTAATCCATTCTGAGTTCTTTAAAAAAGAAAAAATGGCAGGATATAACTCTACTGAATAAACACATACTGCTATCCCTCATCTTGCAAATACAGGGACTCAGGCCTATAGCCACCTAGTTCGTGACAGATAGGAGATTTAAATGTGGGATTCTTGATCCACAGCTCAGTCTTTGATGGGGATGCAGGTCCTGTGGATCCCGAGGATCTCCAGCTCTCATTCGTCCCGGACTTAGCCAATAGTCCAAGACTATGAGAGCTGGGATCCAAGCTGAGCAGCCACTAGAAGGTCATCATCGCGTCACATGTGCTCTGAAGCTGACTTGCAGCGATTCTCAGTTGCAAAGGCTGCTTATGTATTAAGCCAACTTGGCACTTAGCTGGCTGTGATTGCTTGCAGTCCCCACGCAACACATTCTGCAGTCAAATCTTTGACACAATGGAGGATTTCTCCAGCATAAGTATATGCAGAGTCTCGTATAGCCGAGTAGTTGAAAACTGGTACTGAACTAATCCATCACTGTTCACAATATGTTGCTAAATGGCCACATTCAACAATTTGTAAAAACGAAAAGCATTCTGACACAGGAAGTGTGCTATTCAGCAATAGGTTTCAGCATTACACAACTCATTTGACACCTAATCAGGTATATTTTCAAATGTCCATATTTGACAGTGTATCTGGATTTAAAAGCAATGCTAAATTTCTAAAAATGTGAAATATTGGGTAACAAGATAACAAAGACACCATAGCCTCCGGTCTGGTTCTTCCTCCAAGTCCAAAATAAATGAGAGTTGTAGTAACTGATGGAGAAAGGGTATTCTGCACATGCTCAGAGGTAGATGGGTACTTCACACATTGCATGGCTCTGACAATAGGTCCTGGGATTGGGGCTGGTGAACCCTGGTTTCATGTAAATTTCATCTAAAATGCTGAAGAATGGGTGCTGTTTGGGTTGCTTGCATTGTGATTTTGTGGCAAGCCTTACACGTCAGTTGTAAGTATTTCAGCCTTACCTAATGATCCTTGCTTTTGTGTATGTGTGTGTCCCTAGATTTATAGTCCTAACCCCAGTTTTATAGTAAAAAAAACTTTGAAGCTGTTTGACCCTGTAAACACAAAATTCATGCATCTCACCCTGGGATAAATACATTCTTTTAAAAAAGCAGCATATGGACAGCCTTGGACTGATGTTAGTTTATTGTCACTGCTTGATAACGTTTAATGGAAAAGATACAAGAGTGCCAAAGAATTTTAATTATTTTTGTGATAAAGTTATATGTTCGGCCTTGAAAAAGTGAAGATAATGCTAGGTTTCATTATTATTCCAACTGTGTTTAAACAGACGACACAGAATGCAAACAAAAGCAGATGAAATTTGAAAAGTATTATCAATATTGTAGATAGCAGATGCCCTTTCCAATCAGAACAAGAATATCTTCTATAGCAACTTTATGGTTGAGTAGTTTATTCATTTCTATTAGAAGGTTGTACGTTTCTAAAATATGTAGATGATATCTAGGAAACCAACCAACCAGTAGGGTCATTTTGCTTGTTTTCCTAAATTTATTATTTTCACTTTTGCAGACTTGATCTGAAGTGCATTAACATGGGAGTGAAATCTTGTTGTGTTAGAATTCTGTCTTATATATTTGACCTTTCACTAAGGTTCTGGGAAGGCAACAGAAAACGATGTGCTAGTATTCCACAGTTACATTTAAAAAGGTAAGTGGCGGTGCTTATTTCCTTTGTGGGTTTCATTTGCAGTTAAGAAAGCATTATAAATGAAGTGCAGTACTTATATGTTATAATCCTAGATCAGATTTTAACAGCGAAGAAAACAATAAGAAAAATATTTTTAAAAATGGGGAATTACAGGACCAAGTTCTTATAAGCCCTTCAGTTATTTTAATACAAATCTTAAATTTTTCCCCAAATAAGAATGCACTGGGGAAAGGCCTCTTGGTTCTCAAGTGACTTGTCATTGAGTCTAACTCCTTCATAACCTATAAAATAGAAATAGTAATGTTGAGTATAAAGATGTTCGGGAATAGTTTGTCTAGACATGTTTGGTAACTGCAGGAATATCCTGGTACATTTCACTGGAGTTCGAGGAGGAAAGGAATTGTGTTTTTAGTATATATAGCCATTTTCATGTACTATAAAAATTTTGATTTAATTTTATAGTAAACCTCTCACCTTATTTCTCTCACTATTGATTTAGTGGTGCACTGTACAATCCATCTAAAGGATATGGAGATTTCAAAAAGAATGTTTCCTCCTTTATGGTTGTGTAGTTCAATACAGAAGTATTTGGCTTCTTAACAGACTCCAGGAATAAAATGTACTCCATAAATGTCAGGACATTTTAGGTTTTTTGTGCAGGGGGAGCGGGTGAAGAAAGTAAAATTGTGAGTGGCAGAGAGAGTTCCAGTGCTGAGCCATGCGCTTTCCAGCCAACAGGAAATGTCTGTGCTGTTTTTGTGCCATGTGGTATTGAGTTTTGATAACTTAGAAGAAGACACGACCACCAGAAATGACACCTCCTGCTGATCTGCTGTAACACACAGGAAGGACCATCTGTTAATATGTCAGCACTCTAAGTGCAGGACAGGTATTATAGGCAAAATATATGTCCAGAAAGGAAGGCAAGCACTGTTAAAATTAATATTATTTATGAGTGTAATTAAATTTGCTCAGCTGCCACACTTGGTTTTGCTAGCCAAAACCACTGTCTCTAATCATCACCGGCACTATGCATGTAGCATTAAGTTTTGGTGTAATTCTTTTGTGGGGCCCTCATTTGATTAACATCTTTTTCCACGAGACACTTAGGATGTAGTAGCAACAGTATGGAAATAGGTCCAGGGTTTTATTTAGGGATACATTTGAAAAAAATAGTATATGCTTTCTTTTTTCTGCAAGGGGATCCCAGGTGGATCTTCCTCCGCATCTCCATGTTTCTCTTCCCACAATCCTGTGAGGGAGTGAGGCAAAGACTGAGCAACTGGCCCAACACAGGACTGAGTGGAAGCCAGATCTCCTGGGTTCCAGCCCAGCGTTCTAACCCGTAGCCACACGAGCTCTCAAGTGCCAATTCTTGAAAGGAAAAAGGTGGCAGGATGGGGCAGGACCCACAGAAAAGCTCTGTTGATGCAACGGGTGTACCTGTGATAGATCTTTGTAAGTCCCTTGCCACTATTTCCATATTCCAGGCCAACACAGATCAGTCCAGAGTAAAGCTGAGTAATGGTGCATGAAGAACAGAAAACTCAAGCAGGTAAGCACTGCTGCAGACGACTTATTAAATCATATGCATGCATGCTGCATAATCCTACGTAACACATTTTCAAGGAATTAACAGTTTTGGAATCCATTCCAGAAAGCATGTTACCCATTTTGACGTGGCTGCCTTGAAACAACTTGGTTGAGGGTTCTGGGGAAGCAAGGTAGGAATGAGGCTCTCTGGCCCTGGTGGGCTCAACTCACACCCAGGGATGATGTGATGAACTCACCTTGGTTGGCTCCATCCATCGTTAGAAGTGAGCAAAAAGACGCAGCCAGTCTCTGAGGAAACCAGCTAGAATTGCCCCTCAGGACAAAGGATACATAGAAAGATAGAAACGAAGTGACTCAGAAGGGGTCTCCCGGGCGATCTAACCCGACCCCGGCTCCGTCCCGCTCCACTCATGTGGTTGTCCATGTTGACCAACCAGCTCGGTAGCATCGCCTTTCCAACCATTGTTGGTCAGGACCCATGTTGACATGCCTGCCCTCACCCATTCACAGCCTTAGGACATACCTTGTCTAACATGCAAGCTTAGGGTCAAAAAATCTCCCAAGAGGGAAACTGGGCTGCCTGGTAATTGATGCCTCCCAGAAAAAATGGTTCAGGCCAGTTCTCTCCACTGCCAGTTGGCAGCCATACTTGTTCCAGAAAAATAAGTATTTGTGTGTAGGAGGATGGGAAGTCCTAACTGAAGGAACTAGTATTGATTTTCTTAGATTTCTTGATTGCCTGATCTGCAAAATATTGGAAATATTTGTGAAAGAAGTGCCTGCCAGCACAGCTCAGCTGATTTAATGCATTTAAACAAGCCATTAAAGGCTGGATCAGAGTGTGATTAGATGTAGAAGCCAGTGGAAAGTCCATATAATGCGGCTATTTCCTGCCTCCTCCCCCACACATTAAAACCTTTGGAGAATGTGGTTTTACTTCTGAATTTTCCTTGTGCTTGTTCAAACAGAAGTTCATCATCTTGTGAGTCACCTGCTACAAATTAATCTGATTGTTCACAACCTTGTTTTACTTCAATCTTTGAAAAGTTAAAATTGAACTGCTTTTAAACTTTATTTCCCTTCCCCCATAGTCATGGTTAAGTCTGCCACCTCTAGCTACTCTATAGACAGAAGGGTGCTAGAATGAGGAGCTGACTTAGTTTATTTTTAATAGAAAGATATGCAGCAAAGGGCATTGAATATTGCTTCCTGTTCAGGGAGGTCCTATGGTATAGCATAGGATTTGTATACTGTAGAAACCAGGATCCATTCTTTGCATCTTCTAGTAGGGCCGGGATGGGAAATTCATCTGTCAAATAGTTTAAACTGCCAGAGAGGAACCTTCGGCTCTACAGAGAGTCTTAAAATCCAGCCCGCATTCATCCCATCAATAATAACTGATAGTCGGACTTTAGGATATGAAGTCCCACAACACCCTTAAGTTTAGGCATTAGAAAGCACCTCACTATTACCTAGGACTCACAAGCATACTGAATTCCTACATTATGTTGTGCAATGCAGGAATGCTATTATTATTATTATTGTTAAAAACTTTTCTATACCGTCCCATACTTAGACGTCTCAGGACAGTTTACAATGAATTAATTCTAAAAACAGAAATAAAAATAAAAATACTCTTGTTGTATTCATATATTCAGGATTATCAATTGGCATTCTTTGGATTAAATGTAACTCCAACCGTGTCAAGGCATGGGAAAATGAATGTGTGGGGACCAAAGTGGTAATGGGACTTCCCAGAATGCTCTTCTGAAATGTGTCCGTTGGGCCTTTGTCCTGCCACTGTCTAGCTCCTCTTGCGGGAGATCACTGACAAACCTCTCTCGTGACCACAGCCCTGCATTGTAAAAATGGCCATTTTACTGTATGAATTAAATCTTCATCCTGGGTTATAGGTTGCATTTGGCACTCTTAACAGAAAAGAAGCAATGAATATAGCAACTAAAACAGTGTGTGTAGAAATGGTTGAATATGGAAGATGATAATGATTACACCTAACATATAATTTAAACATAGATTTTTAAGACTGAGAAGCCCAGTCAGCATGAATCGCTGAAAATTCCTGCCAGACAGACCACTCTGGGAAGGCTGTTCTAAATTCTGAACAATTCTGAGAAGGGCCTCTTTGTAACCCTTACCTGCTTCACCTCATTTGGTGAGTCACCTGAAGCAGAGCAAAGGGAGATATTCAAATAGGGCAAAGGGGAGAAAATGGTCTTTCTATAACTTTGGCTCAAGCCACAGAAAGCTTTAAAGGTTAAAACCAGTACCAATGACCACGTGTATCTGTGCATGAACTAAACAGCATCACCAATTCCTAATCTCGTCTTTATTTTATTTCTATTCCGCCCAGTAGCCAAATAGCCAAAATGAATTAGGCTGGTGTTCTTTGTCCATCGTGGATAGGGTCAGAGTAAGTCTACCAGCTCGAGTTGCCATACTGTCTTGCTTTCATGGATCTCAGTGCAAAATGTACAATGCACTGTTAATGATGTAATGCAACCTGCAATTTTACCCTTAGTAGTGAAAATGTTGTCAAAACCAAATGCCTTAGAATAAAGCATAATCTGTATAAAATCTCAGTATAAAATTGATTAAAATGAAAACTGGCATTGTACCTCTTTTCTCCAGAAAAGTGCATCCACAGGTTTCTTAGCCTTGCCCTATGATTATATAATAGATTTAAAGTCTCTGATATCTGCAAATCTACATCAAAATATATTCTATAGCTGTAGGAAACAGCTCTGAATTGTTAACCTTCTCCCCAGGTACTGGAGGCTACACACTGCGAGATTAGATGTATATTTTCTTGGAGATATGCCACCCATAGAGGAGTCCATATTTACATCTTTTGTTGATATTTTTTATAGATTAAGAGTCTCTTTACTTGGGTGATAATTCTCCTAAGTACTGTAATTTGCTGCCTCTAATATTTGTCTTGAGTCCTAGTTTGCAAAATATATTTGAAACCACTTTATAAAGTCGCATAATTGCTTCTTTGTAGAGCGGGTATAATGAGCAGTTTCTTTATCCAGCCTTTATCCTGTTAACCTTAGAGGTGAGTGACTGCTTACTGGAGTAGTTGGGGAATGTCTTAGCGCTGTTGAGCCATTTAATTTCAGGACTAATTTCATAGCAGTGACACAGAATTGGCCATGAGCAAGCCAACAGTTATTTCAAGGGTTTTCAGCAAGGACCTGATGCAATGTGAAAATGAAATGGAAAGAAATGCACAGGTGGATGCTTTATTTGAAATGCACAAACTGATCTACATTTATTTTCAGAAACTATATAATAATACTGATGTGCACAAAAAGATCCTTACTCTATAAGGCATATTTGGGATTGTAAATAAACATCGCTGCTTAAACTCATTTTGCCTTATATTTCTCCCCCTTTTTCCCGTTCTGTGCAAGCTTATCTGCTTTTGGGCCCCTTTTGCTCCTTTTCCTTGGATGCACCACTGCACTGCAATGGAGCTGGAGCTGGAGTCCTTTCTGGGAGTCAAACACACCCAGAACACCACCCTGGAATTCTCCTTTCTGATACAGGAGTCAACATCTGCTCCTAATTCATTTTCTTCCTGCCAGCTTTGACTTTTCATTTGTACCAAATGTTTGGTGCGACTGTAGAGACATCCTCAGTCTCACCCAAATGTTGGTTATGTGAAAAGGTTGAGAATCGAAGTGCCCCAGGGTGGTGGGTGCGGCAGTGAATCCAGAGAAACATGGATCCAAAGTTCTACCATGGGGCATACATTACAAACTAGTGGTTCTCTGAATAGACCATTGGACTAAGCATAGTTTACCACATCAATGTACGGGGAATGTAGGGATTTTCCAGATTCCATAGGCTCCACTGTGGTAATACTTGGGTTTTCCAGCTGGCACTCAGTGTTGAGTTTGCTATACAGTAATGCCAAATAGCGATAGATGGTCCCCCTGGGCCTGCTTTCCATTGCCATGGATTCTGCCGTTTGGTAATAATATGCAAATTGATTAAGTTAGGCTTTGTAGCTTAGTTTGTATCACGTGGGCAGCAGAATTTGTATTATTATTGTTGAAATTGTTCTTGTTTAACCTAAGGATTGAGATACTGGGAGGCTATTGTACAGGATGATTTAGATAAGAATTATTAATTCTTGGAGGAGACTTGTTCTGTTGTGTGTTCCCACGTATGAGATACTAGCATTTCCTAGATTTATGGGCATTGTTTGTGAATGCAGAAGAGCACTGCTCTTCCTGTGCTCCATGTTTCGGCCTTCATGTGATCCATCTTGAAGAGCATCTTTGTCTGTTATGAAGTATGAAAAAGTAACTACTAATGCTTCTACATGCCCTTTATTTTTGTTGTTTAATCAAGTGTAGGCCTTTACCCTGGCTATAAATTTGATTTATTATTTCCTTGACTAAAATACCCTCACCTCTCTTCACTAGAACTTCCCTACATGGCACTCCCTGGATTTTTTCATGAAGTTGTATGGCAAGATTCTGCAGGAATTCTGCAATAGTTGCTTAATTTTGCACGCATGTCTGAAGTTACATGAGGTTGTATCAAGGAAGTGATCCCAAGTCTTGTAATTGTTGATGATTCTGTTTCCCTTTAATTTATATCTCACCTTTCCGATAAGCAATTAAAAAATTGTATAGTGCGTATACTAAAAAGTAGTAATATTTTATTAATTATATTACTAAATATAATTCGCAACCACATTCATACAAAATAAAAATACATGAATGCCAAATCCATGTTGAAAGCCATAGAGTATTAAAGTTTAAAGACAATATCATGACGCAGTTGAAACGCTCATAGTGGAGACAATCCAAATGGCTTTATTTAAACATTTGGCTACTGGCTCTGCAATTGTAATGTTACAGCCCTCAAATAAAATAATCAAGAAGGACTCAAAGATCCTTCCATGAAAGGAGTACATAATCGGATGAAACAAATTTCTTCTAGCCCATGGATGATAGCTACAATTAGAGAAGACATGCATAGCAGGTTCCTCTTTTTCACTGTTGGAGGAACAACACCTGTTATTAAGGACTCAGTTCTAGGACTGGCAGATGCTCTCTAGATGGCCGTGGGAAAGGCTCCAACCTTGCTGTCTCGTTGCTGGTGCAAATCACCTGCTTCTTTCTATGCTGGCTGCCACTCCATGGTTGCCAACTGACCTTGCAGCTTGTGCTTGGCACTGGGTCATGTGTTCTGGACCTGGGGAGGGGAGGGGTGAAGCCTCTGTCTTCGCGAGCAGGTGCGACACACTTGGATATTGGCAATCCAATTGGTTTGGAGGGTTGGATACTCCAAAGTATCCTCACCTCCATACTTTTTCTGCCCCCTATTGAAGTCTTCCCCAACCTTGTGCCTTCCAGACATGCTTGGACTGCAATCCCCAGACTTCCCAGTCAATGGCCCTGCTGGATGGGAATCCTGAGATCTGTGGCCCAAAAGCCACCAGGCTGGGGAAGGCTGTGCTATTGGATACCTGCAACCACACCTCTGAGCTTGGAATTCATGGGTAGCCACAATGGATGGTGCCATAACTGGATTGTTTAAATATTTACACCTGGATGTTCACAGGAAATGTTGCATGGAGCCAGAGAAAAGGCTTTTTTGTATCTGGAGGTGGATAATCTGATTAAGTTGGAAATCACAGTTTTGAAGTGTCAGGGGAAGCACAGGAACCTGTGCTGCTTCATTAAGATCTTAAAATTCAGTCTCCATTAGCCTTCATTTAACATTAAACAGCTCTCTCCCAATTCACACATAATGCACTGGAAGGCAATGTTCCCACTGAAACAAAACAGGTAAATAAACACCTAAGCAAAGATCAAAGAACCAGCCGTGCCTTGTATTTTCCTGTTGCATTTCCAGTTGCCAGTGAATTGTTCCTACAACCATCTCTCAGTGGCTAAAGAGTTCGACTTGGTCGTCAGACATTTAGTCTGCACATGTATTTTTAAATCTAGATGACTGAGATCCAGGATGAGAAATACATGAACCAAACTGATTTCTCTTGTTACTTGTTCAAAGGGCTGCACTGTACAGTGCAAATGATTCATAAGTGTCCATTGTTCAAGAGTCAGGATAAAGAGTTCAGAATCAAAGCTTTGCTTTAATGTATGCTCGCACTACTGTTTCTTTCAGTGAGACTATTTTCAGTCTTTACACACACACATGTGAATGACACAAGGGGGGAAAGAGTGCAAATTATGTCCAAAGTTACTTAAGTAGAAGCCGTACTTAATTCCACAGCTTTTCAAATGTAATTCACTGTCCCAAAGACTGGCAAGAAACCAGTGGGTTTTTTATGCTTCACCAGCAAGGCAATGTTTGGCCAAAGACAGTGTAGCAAAACTATTCCTTGAAAGTCCAAGGATTTGTGTTGGGACCAGTACAATTTTAATAAATAAATAAATATGAATGAATGAATGAATATTCAATATTCATCAGTTATCTCTAGTTGAAAGAGAACAAGCCAAGTGCACACATGACACCCAATGGTTCTGGATGATAAAAGCCCAAGTGGAGGTGAAGAATTTCCAAAAAGTAATAGCTGTGTGGCAGAGTTTACCCTCTGTATGCATAAGGTCCTACCTCTTTGGAAATCTCCGAAGAGTATTGGGAAATGACCATATGATCCCTGGATGGCTTTGATGACAGTTCCCATTGGCCTTTGCCGTCTGTGCTGGGGGGTGCTAATTGGAGCTGTAGCAAATAAATGAATAAATAAATAAAATCTGGCAATATAAGACTGCCTGTTTCACCTCTTCAAAAGGAGTGAAGGGGCAGTAAAATGGTAACATGAGGTTCAGAGTAAATAAGTGTGAAGTGGTGCACACGAGATCCAAACAACCCTGTGAGTTTGGAAAGGCCATTTGGAACAAGGAAATTGTGAGTGAGGAAAAGGGGAAGCACATTTGGTCCATCACCTTCCTGGTCTTGGTTTCCCCTAGGTGAAAGCTATGGAAATGAGCGATTCCAGTGGGATCTGATGGGATGGAAGGTTCTAAACTGTCTGTGACTCTCCAGGAAGAAGAGATGATAATCTCACCCCACCTCATCTCAAATGGGATGTTATAGAGCTGCGAAAGGTACGGAAAAGAACAACCCACATTACTGGTGTCTGTGTTACTTCCCATGGTGAAAAACTGATGCAGTTTCCTAATTTAGTCCAAAATTAAGCATGCTGACTTGGAACAAGGGTACCACAGTTTTTTCTATATGCAGAAATAGATCTTAGTGTTTCTTCACCGAAACTGGTCTGGGTGCAATTTTGTGCAATTCTGTGGCCAGTAGAGGTTGTGTGCATGACCGTGGTGGTGTCTCCATTGTGATCTCAAGAAAGCCCTCCAAGTTTGTAGAGGAGATGGTACCTTTGAAGGGCCCTCTCTCCACTCTCACAGCTGGTGAGGATCTCTGTGTTGGCTACATCCATGAAGACAGAAGATCTTGGAACAGCCTTGGCCCCAGGGGTGTTCTAGAGAAGGGGAGGAGAGAGGACTGCCAATCTTCAACAGATCCAGGCAGTGCCTCAGGCTCTTCTCTCTAAGGGGGAAAACTTTAGGTAGCTGAAATTGGCCACCTAATGTCCTTTGGGGGGAGACAGAGGTGCAACCCTAACCTTTGTGCTTTTCCCTGCATTGGATGCCTGCAACCTTCCATGTTTGGAGAGTTCCAGGCACCCCCATGGGATGGTATCTTTGATTAAATAGTAAGCAAACAATGGCCGTTACTGTGCTGCATGGACCTCTTTCCTTTTCTTGAGCTGGCCAGCTTTCTCCCTTAACTGACTAAATCAGTTCCTTGTTAACATCGCTAAATACATAACAAGTCTTGAAGAGGCAGCAGGCTATTCCCCCAAAGCAAATGTGGGCGTCCTTGGAAGCAAAGGAAAGCAAACATACAGAGGATTGCCACTTTCTTCTTAGCCAAGATGAGAAGGCGGAAGCCTCCTTATCCCAAGAGAGTTCACTAGTGCTACGGATGATCGACACGAGCCTTCCCCAGCTTTGGGCCCTCTGGGTGCTTGGGTCTATGATTGCCACAGCCCCCTGATGGCCGCTGGTTAGGAATTACGAGAGTTGCAGTCCAAAGTGGCTGGAGGATACCAGGTTGCAGAAAACGGATCTGCACTAACTTGTAGTTTTGATCCAGGAGTTCAGGTAGGGCCTTTCCCACTCCCTGTCCTATCTGGTGACGCAAAGGATTGAACCCGAGGCATCCTAAGGATATACCTGAGGAAGAAAGGTCTATCCTCTGAAAACTCATGCTACATTTAAGTCCCCCCGGTTTCCCATACCGCTCATACGAATAGTTTATAAAGCTCTATTCTGAACCAGCAATTTCACATTTGCAGAGCCTGGTGCTCACTTGAACTATTGGAGGTGAGAGCCTTTGGTGTCCCTTCCAAGGATGCTCCAACACCAGGTCATTCATCCAACTGTTGTTTGTGGCTCAACTTGGCCCAACACAGCTTGTTTTATCTTGCATTTTAACATTTCGTAGCCCCGAGGCATTGTCACTCTAGAACAACACTGCATTTACCCTCTTTAGGTGTCTTGTATCATGGCTGAGCACAGTGAATGGCCTGTACAAAACCTTACTTATCAATGGAATACTACAAGCTGGTGCAATCATCCTTTTAATTATCTCCTTCATCTCAAGTGTCACCAGCTAAGTGCTGGCATGGTCTTCTTTGAACATTTCAGATATTGTTACTTGCTGCCTTTCTTTCGCTTGCTATAATTGTGCGTGTAAGGTGATGAGGATAGTTCAGGTTTTGCCCTTGATTTGCTCAGTAGATTTATTTTGTTCCCCCCTCTCTATATTTGAGAACTTATTGAGGTATCGAGGAGAAGGGGCATAGATAAGATTTTTACCAAGCCTCCCTTGTGATTCTTTTGCCAGGGAACAGACTGCAAACAGATTTTCCTTCCCATGGCCCACATTCTTTTCCAGTGCTATCTCTCGCCTTGCTGGCATTTCCTGCCGTGATTGGAAAGGGCACTTTTGTGTGCGCAATCCTGTCTTAAGTTGACCTAGTTGTAATCACCTGGTTTGACTGGCTACAAAATAGAATATTTGGGAACACAAGAGCTGTACCATGTGGATCGAGTGTCTGTCTAATGCAGCTTTCTTTTGGCAAGAGGCGAATAGGCTGCTGGTGGGGAAATCCACTCGCAGGTCACGAGAGCATTAGCAGCATCCTGCCTGTGTCCCCTAGCAATTGTGTACGGAGTCATCCTTCCCATGGCCTTATTGGACTTCTCCTTTGGTTAGCCCTTGTTTTGAAGCTCTGTTGTGGTTTGGTCGTCCCTGCCGGCTACGCCCCAGAGAATGCTTTCCATCACATTCATCTAGAGAAAGAGCACATCGGCATCTTTTCCTTTCAATATGCAATGGGTTGATACTGTAAGAGAGGTGAGTAGGAGGACTCTCCCGCAGCTGTGTGTGAACAGGATCTCGAGAATGACCTCCATGCGCACATAATAGTTGGCCACAGTAATTGTCATCCTTTGAGCTTTGCCTCTCAGTCAGTGGGCAGGTAGGGGAGCCACAGACGCTCGGAGGCATATGGGTGACACTGCCTTCACTACGTGGTAAAGATTACTCTTCATCCTCTTAGTAATAATTTTATTGGGTCAAATGCTTTGCAATCCTCTCATAAGCCCCCACAGCAATCTGTTGGGAATGTTATTAATGGCCAAAATATACATCATATGTGATTTCAGGATACTTTCCCCAGCTCTGAGTTAAAACAAAACAAACAGGCAAAGGTGATTCAAAATAGAAAGGGGCTTATTAATTTCCATGGTTTTTCTACTCAAGATATTTCCACTGAGCTGGTTTCCCATTTACAGGTAGAAAGGTGTAGAATCCCAATAGCCTTTTCTGCATGAGAAGGAAAGTAGCTTCATAAATGCAATTGCAACTGAGCACCCGCTGGCAGGGGAAGGATCAAGCAGTTCCTCCCTCCTGCAGCCTCTCCACTTAACGGTAGAGCCATCTGTGACTGCTTTGCAGTTTAGAAAACTGCCAGGACAGGACAAGAATCCCACGCTGTGGCTTTTGCTGGATTCCAGGGACAGGCTCGCTGGATTCAGCTGCGGGTGTTAGAATGCTCCTCCTCGCATGCAGGAATACTGTCAATGGAAGAGGATAGCTAGTGTTTTGTTTTGTTTTCTTTAAGATACAGGGAAGACTTTTCTTTTTTTAAAATTGCAGGCAAATGTTCAAATATGAGATTGTGCCCTGTAGTCTGAATGGTGAGGAAAAATTATACCACATAATTCTGCCTGGGTTGCATGAGAATGTAGCTCAGTGCACAGAACGCTGGACTATGACCTGGCAGATCTAATCCCAATCTGGCTATAAAACTTTATTGAACAAATTTATGCAAGGCAGAGGTTGCATCATTAGTTCCCCTACCCACAAAGCTAAACCACCTGTTGCACATAATTTGGTGGTTTTGCTGTATACAAGGTAAGAGGGGGCCATGCAGCATTAAAATTTATCTAGTCCTGCCTTTAATCATGTGGTGAAAGGAGGCAGTCTAGCATCTGACTGGGTAACTAACTTTGCCAGCACCACACCTGTGCAGCATCTTGGACATTCCTGGAGAGCTAATGCCCATTAGATAATTGCCCTCTTGCCCCCTGAGATCTGCGGCAGAGGCCCTTCTCCGGGAACCCTCCGTGAAAGACATTAGGAGGTTGAGTACCCAGAGGAGGGCCTTCTCTGCGGTGGCGCCCCGCCTATGGAATGCACTCCCCAGAGAGGTCTGCCTGGCGCCGTCGTTACTTGTTAAGACCTTTTTATTTCAGCAATATTTTAATAAGTTTTAATATCATGACTTATATGTTTTTATTGCAACCAGTGTGGGCCGACAATTTTATCTATGTTATATTTTATTGTATTTTATCTATGTGAGCCGTCCTGAGGCTTTCGTGACAGGACGGCGTATAAATACTTTAAATAAAATAAATAATATAATAATTGGAATAGAAAGTCCCAGTCTAAGAGGACCAGTGGTCCATCCCAGGAGAAGGCAGCTTCCTCTGCCCAGCTGTCACAGGTCTTCTATGAACTGGAACGTGTGGCTTAAAAGTCAACATCTTTTGGCCGTGTTGAAGATGCAGAAGAACATATGCTGTGCTCCAATATATTTAAGAGGGTTGTGGAGGCTGCATTTTTTTATTAAATCAGTGACTAATATGAAGTGGAAAGTCCTTTGAATTACTAGAGTGGTATCCGCTTTATTCTGTAAGCAAAATGAAAAGGGGTTGGAACACTGTCCTTGAAAGGAAAACCTGGGCCTGATGGTTTTAGAAGCAAGTAAAGGAGGTAGGGCTGAAGCTCATGAGATCGTGCATGCAATGGAGAAGATCTTTTGCTCCCTTTGTCGTGGCCTTGGATGCTGAATGGCGGAAGATTCAAGGAGAGAGAAGAAGGTATTTCTTCACAGGTGCATAGTCAAACTATGCTGTGAGGTATGAAGATGGCCACCAACTTAGATGCTCTCAGAAGGAGGACTGGGCATATTTATGGAAAATAGTGACTCGTGGATGGATGGCCATATGCCAGCTCAAGGAACAGCTTGCCTCTGAATGTCAGCTGCTGGGGAACAGATCGGGGAGAGGGCTTCCCAGAGGTACCAGGCTGGCTCCGGTGTAGGACAGGGTATGGGGCTCCACAGACCTTGGCTCTGATTCTGCAGGGTGGTTCTTGCATTATTAAGAGAGTGGGAGAAGGTACAGAATGGGAACACATTCCAAACTGAACATTCAAGTTTCACCACAGCCATAAACTGTCATGGACAACCCCATTTTGTTTTGGTGATATTAAGTTCTGAACTAACCCTGATACTGGTTAGTATCCTTAAACAACCTGGAGGAGAAAGACTTGACAAAGAGAAATTTCTAAAGAAAGTCTCATTGCACAGAAATGAGGAATATGGAAATTCATTTTGTCTAGTTCTCTTTTGCTCTCTTCCTTGTTCAGTGTTTTTCAGATGCATGCTCTGAAGTTAGTTTTCAGAGTCAATTTTTGGTTGCTCTCAGAAATATTGTGGCGAACCTAAACATTGAGGTGAACTGTCCTCTGACAAATCGCCTTGCCTTTTTGGAGAAACTGGGATTTCATACATGGTCAGGGAACTATTCCTTGTTCTAGAAGTTTGCTTCAAGAAGAGGGCAATAATTCCTGTAGGATCTGCTAAAGGACGTTTGAAGACTTGTAATCTTCTAAAGTCAACTGAAGATTCCTCCCAGCTGGGCATGGGGATGATGCAGGCAGTGAGATCGCACAAGTCAAGGTTCTGATGGAAGGTGCAAACAGCTTGAATGACTATTAGGACTGGATGTTTGTAAGAACTGGATGCCATGGCTGAAGTCAATGCTGCTTCCAGTCAAGCCATATTCATTGCTTTCGGAGCTGGAGAGCCTACCAGAATTAATTTGTCCTAGTCATTATCACTGCACATCCTTAGACCTCTGAAACTCTAATATTGAATACAAGGCCATCTCAAATTCTGTAAGTAAATCTTCCTTGGATTGCAAGTTTGATGGGAGTTAATGGGACCTCCCACCAAGTTTAGAGTTGTGCTGAGAATATGTTCAAGGTAGCTTCCCAGCAACACTATCAGGTAACCAATGTTGGGTTCCAAAAATGCAGGGTATTCTGGATTTGGGCAAGTGATGTCTCTGACATGCCGAATATTATCCTGGTTCTCGTGCACTAGGTTCTCCTAGGCTCTACCTTTGACTTGTTACAATGCACTGATTCTGCCAGTCTTGGCTCACCTACTCTGTCCCAGATGGCTAGCAATTCTGAAATTAAGCATCCTAATTGTATTATTTGATTGTAGTTTATAGTGCACCAGAAGAAACCATTATTATTCTGCCTTTGTCACAGAATCAAAGGACATGAAGATCTATGTACACACTCTAAGACAGTATTATCCATGCATAACCCATATCTACAGTGTACATCATCCTCTTAACAGATTTGTACTCCCCTGATTACAGTGCACGATAAGTGAGGCTCCCATGCCTGTTTGCCTGATTTGGGGAATAATTTAGCAAAACAATCCAGATGGCTCAACCGTGTTCTCTGTTAAAAAGATTTATGAAGTGCTGCAACACTCATAGCATTAGTCAGTTCTGAGAATGGCAGTGTCCAAGCTTGTCTGACTGGCTCTTGGGCCTCTTCCCACAATGCTTTGTGCTTTCAAAACTCATAGAAGTGCTGTATGCAAATGATATGTAATGCATTTCTTCACACAATGCAAAATTAACATGAAGAATTCATTACCCCAAGCTCTGTTGATGGCTGCTTTAGAAGGAGCTGTTGCTAGGCTGTTCCATTTTGAACTGAAGGAGAAAGATTTTGGTTTGAAATGTTTTACTCGTGTGTGTGTGTGTGTGTGTGTGTGTGTGTGTGTGTGTGTAGCCTTTGCCTAAACCCATTTTGTTTGCAGGGGGTTACTTTTATATAAAGGTCCTTAAACTGCTGATCTATCCTAAATATAAGAGCATTTTTCTAACTCAGTGCAATGTTCTACCCTCTAAGCAACTGGATGATAGATACAATAAAAATTCTATTTAATAACAAATGTATTGCCCCATGATAGTAAAGATGTGGATTTTCAATATCTCCATGAAGAAGAACAGGTTTCATGCACTCTATGGTCATTGTGTTTGCCAGGCCCAAACTTTCAAAAAAAAAAAAAGTGTGTATATGTGGGCGGGGGGTGGGTGGGAGGAATTTCCTACTTAAAACCAGTTATCTGTCTCCAAATGCAGGACAGCTTTTTCTCTGGCTCAGTGCAATATTCTATCTGCTAATGGAGAGTGTGTGTGCAAAATCAGAACATGTTTAAATGTTTGATAAATTATTTTGATAAGTTAAACATTTTATCAATGTATCAATCATAACTCCATGATTGTTTCATAAATATGTCCTTTAGTTCATCTTCACCTTGTTTTTCACTATGCATGCCTCATTTTTTACTTTATATCTGCAGTTGATAGGCCATAAATAATAAACTAGTGCTTTTATATATAGCTGGAGTCTAAGCACACACCAGCTGAAATTACAAATGGTTCAAGCGCAGTAAAAACTGCACCTTATGACTTTTCTAATTCTTAGAAAAGGGGTCAGGATAGTTTGGATTCCAGGGTCTAAGGCAGGAGATTGTGCTTCAACCATGGAGCATCATTGACTCTCTCACCAGCTTCTCTTCAGGGTGAGGAACACCATCTTGGGCAGAGGTTAAAGGGCAACTTTGGGGGCGGGGAAGGGAGGAGACCAGAGTGGCTGGGATACAAGGAATCCTGAAGCTGTTCCATCTTCCTTCCATCTCTCCATGTGATGTTCCAGCTAGAAGGGTGATAAACCCTGGCTAGCAAAAACTCAGAGCTGGAAGAGGAAGATTGCCACTGAAGCAGCTCTCTCTCTGCGCTGGGTCCCCCTGAGTCCAGAGTTTGGGGACTTAGAGCATCCTGATAGAAGTGCAGCTGGGAAAGCTAAAACGGAGCTACCATGTTCACAGGCAGTACATCCTGTACATCAGGGTATAACAGGGAGAGCTGTTAGCTATAGGTCTGCTTGTGAGCAACTGAGAGCCGTTCGGCAGGCTGCAGACACTCAGTTTCATCTCTGCTCTAAAGCAGGTTCTCTCTTAATGCCTGTTTCTTGAAAATCTACGCACCTGAGCCAGGACTGTGTGGGAACAAGATAAATGCGGGACTCATGTTTCAATGCTTCTGCATGCTTGATCACCCCATTTAGAATCCTGTTATGAGAAGGCATACGTTATGTACCCTGTTTTTCAAGGTATTCTGTAGGCATGGGTGTTGCCTCTGTGAGATGCCTATATACATAATATTTTTATGAATGGATTTTCTGTCCTTTTTGGATTCTTGAGGATAAAATGCAGAGCAAATCAGTTAAGCATAGTAGGAAGACGGAGCATTTGTATACTTTGCCTTTTTCACAGAGATTTGATCCCTCAGAAAATCTGCTTAAATAGGGTTACAACTACTTTGCTATGGACTCTAATTATGAGAAGGTACTGCTAGTAAACAGTGTTAGGTGAAAAGACCACGCAAAGGGGGCGGGCAAAGCCTCAAATATCAATGTCTGGAGAAGAGGAAGCTGGAAAGGAGCAGCTGGTGTTGCAAATTTCTTATGAAGCCCGTGGCAAAGCTATTTTAGCAGCTTTTGAGAAAGGGATGGATGTCAGCTCTCCGTCGTGTAGCTTTCTTGTGGAAATGGGCTCCTCACAAAGAAAAGAACACAGGGCTGAGAAAGGATTCTTGTCCAAGGCTTACGAAAGTAAAGATTACAAACGAAGTGCATGTCTCTCTCTCCCCTCAAGTGATGTCCCACTTCAGCAAGCATGAGGCTGGGATTTTCTGCAACTAAGTTTAATTCTTTGTGGTGTTGCTGCCATTATACAGAATGTGCAAGGGCTGTTTCTTTGCAGTGGGTGGTACAAGGAAGGAAACAGCTGCACATGTGGTGCAGGGAGAATTTAATGCCCATCATAACAAAGGAATCAATCTCGGGAAAGATTTCTTTGGAGATAGTGCTGGCTTTGGTTATAGATTTTCTTATTCGATAGGAGAGCATTTTTGTGATGACAGCTTATTGGCATATCTTCTGCAAGTCCAATAAAGCACAGAGCTGCAAAACTGCAACACTTAAAATAAGACAACGCGCACGCACAGAGCAGATCAACCTAATTTCAGCACAGCAAACAGAAAACAAAAGCTGTATATGACTCCTTAGCCTTTGTGCACATCTGCATTATTATAAATGCTAATATAATTCGGCAATGATAAATAATTAAACAATTATGGTCATGAATCAATAAGTTTAGCACATTTTTTCATCAGCAAATTGTACTGTATAAACAAGAAAAATAAATTACCAAGTCTAATTTTTTTCTGGAGAAAATTCCAAGCATTTTATATCTTATAATTAAAAAAAAGTATTAGAATTCAATGTCAGATGCTTAGAACTTTAAAATTTCCTCCCAGTTTTAATCAAACACCATTAAGTTGTCATGTTTTGTCATGTTTTATGTTTTTGAATCTGATTAACATTTTGAGGTCTGACTTCTGTAATCATATTCTTTGTTTCCCTCTGCTAAAACCCTTCCCAACTCATATCTTCTGTAAACACAATTTATTGACCTCATTGTATGTTAAATATAAAGAAATATTGTAAAATAAGTAAAACAGAGCCAGTGTTTTACCTGTTCTAACAGAGCAGTAGGGAACAGGAGAAAGAGCAAAGAATACCAGAGAATCTCATGGTTCCAAACACTGCTATGCACACAAACTGCCCCCATCTAACAACACTGGAATCTGCTTCGTTAGGGTACCATTATTAATATGTTTCTGCAACACAACAGTCAGACTAGGAGGGGGCATTTTCAGTGGCAGAGCGAATGCTTTGCACACAAAAGATACCAGGGTCAGCACCCGCTCTTTCCACGTACGGTGCTGAAAGAATCTTGCCTAATGAGTTATCATTGCCTAATTTGGCAACCTCTGCTAGTCATTGTTCGACAGTACTAGCCAAGAAGGGCTAATGGTTTGACTCAGGTGATATAAAAGCTCAGTTACCAGCCCCGCCAGAAAAAATAAAAAAATAAAAAAGGAGCTTTTCAATCCAAGGCGATGCCTCACACATGCTTGCTATGGGCTCTTTCAATGACGTGAACTTCTAGCTTCACGTCTGTATTTTAAGAGCAGTTTTCCTCATTCTTTTAGAATGGGGAAAATGGAGAATTATTTCTGAAAGCAAAAGACAAGGCATTTTCCTGATGTGCAATCTGGCTATAGCACAGTGCCTGAAAGGGGTTATGTAGCAAAGAGCAGGAAAGGAAAAGCTCTTTTTTTATTGTTTGGATTTCAGTTCTGCGATGCAATTGGAAATAGTTCCAGCGATTAACTGTTTCTTGTGCAAAGGCTCTGTGTCCTGAACTGTGGGGGGGGGGGGGGGAAGTCATGTCGGTCTTTCCTATGCACTTATTCCTTCTTAATGGAATGGCAATTAGGTAGGATGCATCTGTGTGACTGGTTTACTCTTGTGCACCTGCACGAACAGAATCTGTCTTCCACTGAACCTTTCAGTTCCAGAAAGGCTAATTAAAAGTTCCCACACTACAAAAATGGAGCAGGAGGAGAGCTGGGAGGTATTTTGCAAATCTGTTCCCAAGACTTATGGTTTCTCTGCACTAGAACATTAGGATTTATGATGCAGATATCATTCCTGGGACTTTGGAACCTGCCTAGACTTGGCACCCATTTGCAGAGGACTCCCTAAGCATTGAAATTTAGGTCCGTCACCTAGTTAACATTATTAGCTGATTCAGCTGGGGCATCTTTGCAGTTAAACAAAATGTTTTTATTTCTTAATCCAACAGATTAATCAACTAAGCATTGCAGCCATATAATAGTACCATTGTTACTGATTGCACATGCAGCACTCTCTCTCTCTCAAACTGGAATGTGACTTGAGAAGCAAGAAACTAACACTGAGTTCCAATGCTCAGATGGTCTTTTTACCATAGATTAGTGGAATGACTCTTTGCATGCAAAAAAGCCCCTTTTCTTTTCCACCTAACTGGGTTTGCAACCTTCTTGATCAAAGTGGCGTGAGAGTTGAGGTGTCGACATATTTGCCATGAACTGGGGCTGAAGCTCTTTCAGGAGAATGCAGCCCCCCTGTAAGTTTTACTCCAGTCCACATGGCGGGATCTGTAAGTTTTGGATGACAACTCCCATCATGCCTGACTGTTGGCCTTGTGGGCTGGAGCTGATGGGAGATGTGGCCCCAAACATTTGGAGGGCATCGACTTGGAGAAAATTGCTCTACTTTATACCCCAATCTCTACTGGAGAGAAGAGTACTACTCACTACCTTCCATATTGCTTACTCTTCCAGCCCTTCATACTCGCCAAGGAAATACCACCACACAAGTGTGTGCTGGTTAAACTGTAGAATGTTGTACAGTTTTTATTTTGTTTCTGGTAGCAAAACCTCACCCTTCCTCTCACTTCCATATTCTCAAATGTACAGAACCCGTCCTCACAATTAGTGTGTTTGAGACGTGAGGCTTGAACCAAGATGGAAGCAAATTGTCTGTCTCCTGGTCTGTTCTCACAGTGTCCACAATGTAAGGAAAAATTAGGATGCTTCATATTTCGTATTTGGCAAGATTGGCTGTTGCTTAGCTTTTACTACTATTGTTGCTGCTTGTTCTCAACCAGAGCATAAGGAATCCTATGCTTACTTGAACCCTTTCAAACCCAAACATGGGCCTTACCAAAACATTCCCCTACAATTGTACTTTTCAGGAGAAGATCAGTAATGGCAGGGGTCTTTGGGGAAACATCAGTAAGCTTTTGTGGAGTTCCAGGGCTCATGGAACACAGATACTATCCGTGTATATGTGCTTAAATGTTGCACTAGTATGAGCAGAGACATTTTCATGTGTCCTTCATACCTGAGGGACACACACCAGGGAGGGAAGGCAAAGTCTTGTGGGACTGTATGCCCTTGTACACACAGACTCTTCAATGGATTGTGCAAACATTATGGCCATTAGCAGAATGAGGATGGGGCCAGTTTTAACACTATAAATATTGAGAGCAACTTCTTTTCTTCTGGAGCCAGTTTCCTTTTATGTCTAGCAGGAGGGAAATGACATGAGAATTAAAGGGAGAGCCTTAAGAACATCTCTGTTTTTTTCCACTGCTGCATCTACTTTTCCTCATAGTCCTTCCTTACCCTGCCTTTTTCCCCCTTGGAAGAACGTCACCATATTTTACTCTGTGGAGATATACACATACATATTCCTTTTAATACCAGTATGCATATTTTGCAACCACTAGATTTCATTTCACTGTGTGGCCCTTAGCTGCTTCCTTTATGCAACATGCTTGCTCTGTATTTTTATTTCAGAGATTCCTCGTCTACATTTTCCTCCACTTTACTTGTTTGTCATAGTGATTTCCAAATCATTTTTTGTAGGACAAATATTGAAACTTTAAATGGTCTGTTTCAGTAGACTGCCACCAGTTATGTTATGTGGCAGAAGATGGTGATTTGGCTCGATTTTCTGTGAACCTTTTGCAGAAAGCAGCAGTAAGATAATTATTAATTCACTGATTATCCGTAGTGTAATGGAATAAGAAGCCTAGAGATGCATCAACATACACAACACTTACAAGGTAAAATGAGTCAAAAGAAGGACAAGTCCTGCTCCAAGGAGCTCACCTTCTAAATCATTGCTGTTTTCCTTTGTGAAGGTTTTGGGGACTTTGGATTTATTCGAGGATAACCTTAAGAACAGACCCACTTAGTTTTAGCTTGGAAAACTGAATTGCATGATGCACAGCAGGCTTTAAAAATATTCAAAGATGTTACTTTCATGCCTCAAATCCTTGAAAAGCCAAATACATTCAGTTCTGAAACTGTATCTTGGTTTTCACTGTAAAAGAAGTGGGGGGGGGAGTGTTTAATAGCACATATGGCATAATTTTATTTGACATCTGTTTTGTAACAAACAATATTTAGTTCACTTATTTGCCGAATGAATACAGTGCATACTGCAAACAAAAAGTCCAAGGAACGTTTTTATGTAGTTTGTAATATATCAATATTTATTGTAAAAGAGGCCAAAAACGTAAACATAAGTGTGTTATTGATTTCAGCATGCAAAACATTGATTAATGCATGCTCCCAATGCAATGAAACTCTGTACAATGCCTTATGGGGTATGAAAATAAGGTAGCTTTCAGAAAGAGTAATTGATATTTTCCCATTGGTGACATTTAGGCGTATGCCCTCTCAACCTAATTTGTGTCATTGTATAGGAGACAGATGTCAATATATTTTAGGATGCTTCAGTTCATAGCAGCAAAAATGGTGTGACTATCAGCTTAATTGTGCAGAGTGATTGATTCTAATGGAAGACAAACCCGAAATGCATTTCATTGTTGGCAGGTCTAACAGAAAATTGTTGTGAGTTGAAGACTCAAGCACAAATAAATTGCACATTGAAAAGGATTTATTTGGGACAATAATGTGGCTTTTCCAGTGTTTTATATACCATTGGTTCTTCTATATCTGCATTCAACAAAACATTCAGGGGTGCCAAAGGGCTGTAGCATTCAGATTGTGACACTCAGGCTCACGGTAAATCCCCGTGTTCAAGGATGGGCAAGCGACATCCAGGTTCAGTTCCCATGTGCAAATGGGGAATGATGGCCTCTCTCATGAGCTGATCGGAAGCTGTGATGCTGGGTGAGTAGATGCCCCTCCTTGGGCTGTGTGTTTCCAACCAAGAAGAAGGCAGCAAACAAGATTGTAATAGTGTGTTTTTAACTATCCCTTCCTTTTTCTTCTCCATTTCTTTCTCATCTTGACCATGAGAGCCCCTTGGTATGTTGGTGAGAATCTTGGCCTGGGCATTGGGCATCTGGACTCCAGTCCATGAAGTTCACTTTGGCCAACCATTCACTCTCAGCCTGACCTTCTCAGTGAGTGCAGAGGTCTTTATAAGCTGCCTTCAGCCAATACAGCCAAGCAAAGCACCATGCTGCCAGTCAGACATAAGCAGGAAGCCTTTCCAGCATGATCGTTCTTTGTCCTCCTACTTTTAGGGTATTGCATGCATGAAGAAAAATGGAGCTTCAATGATCAGTCATTCTGTAATGCAAACTAAAACCTAAATTGGATAGAGTGATAACTTTCATTTCAAAGGTCTCCCACATGTCTGTGAACACCATATGAATTAACCAATTTGTTGCATCTGCATCGCACCTTTCCTCCAAGGAGGCCAAGGCAGTACACGTGTTTCTCTTCCTGTCCTCCTCCTAGATTTTATCCTCATAAGAACCCTCTGGGATATGCTAGTCTGGGAGTCAGGGACTTGCTAAAGTCATTCCTTCAGCTTCATGGCCATACAGCAAGTAGAACCCAGAGCTCCAAAGTCCTAGTCCCACATTCTGAACTGCACTGGATCTGTCCTAGCATAAATGCAGCATGTTATACACTGCCTAGCCAACCCAGGGGTGGCATATAAATTAATTAAATAAATGAATAAGAGGCACAAAGGTGGCTGTGTGTGCTTGATTCCTGTTGCTTCTCTTCTCTTGTTTCTTAGGGCAAACACATTACCTGTAAATACCTGTAATTTTTATACTTTGTTAAAAAAATGGCTTCAGGAAGGGGTGCTTTAGTGAAGAGAAGTAGCAAGGGGGAGATATTTAATCCTTTTTCCAATGCTTGTGGTTCCGGTCTAAATCTCCCTCTCCTGAAGCAGAAATGTCATGTTTGAGGTTTTGTTACAGAGATGCATGTCACAAGTATTTTTCATCGATCGTTCTTCAACTCTCAACAATGTTCAGGCTACCTCTGGAAATAAGTACCTTTTCATTGTAGTAATATTTAAAAATTATGGAAATGTGGGTGCAGAACTGAATCAGATGGAAAATAAGTCTCTATTTTTAGTGTTCTTTAAAATAAAAAGGGAAATGGTGAAATGGTCACCTGGTTTGCTTGGTCACGAAGGCATCAATAAGCCCCATTGGCCTGTCTAAAACACAGCACCTGCATGGCTTGGGTTCAGACAACACGGCAAGCTGTATTCAGACAGGTAATTAGGAAAACCATGCCCAGTGTGTGAAGGCACCTCCAGACTCAAAAGAATCACCTTGGAAACATTTTGTATGTGCAGTGGGCTACTGTATTTTGAACTTTTTATCAGACGTTATGGGGTGGGTAGGAATTAAGAAATACAGGTAGGAATTAAGGGTAGAAAAAATACAGGTAGGAATTAAGAATCATTAAGAATCATTAGTAAGTTGACTGAACTGAAAATATTAAAGATTTTGATGGCCAGCGTAAAACCACATATTTAAGCTTTCTAAATGACACTTTTTCCCTTTTTTCTTTTTAGTAATTTATACCATCTGTGTTAAAATTTGGAGGCTAAAAAGCAAAAGCAGTGGAACAAATGTTGGTTCCATAAAACAGTCCTAGTTCATTGTTGAAATTGTCACACATTAACGTTTCAGGCCATCTGGGTAGACAAAAGACTCTAACCAGCTTGCAAAGATGATTTTATTGGTCTGGTATTAATCAGTATGTGGCATAATATTTAAGCTAAAAGAAATGATGAGGTGAAATTGAGTGCCTGCAGTTCCCCCCACTCCCCAAAATACAGTGCTAGATATATAATAACCTTATTACACCATGGAGAATGGCAGGGTTTTTTTATTGATTTGTTTTAAAGAAAAGATCATGTAAATACTAAATGATACATAATAAACCATACAATATTTATAATTTGCATTGGAAAAATAAAATCTGAACCTTTAAGAAGTAATCATTCTTGGCATGTTGGGAAGCATAGATTTAAAGGCTGCAGCATGGTTCTATTAAATTGTGGCACAGCCATGGTTTTGTTGGAATTAAGCTTATTTCTCTTTTGTAACATAGTCAATCAGATTACACGTGGCCTGAATGAATTTTATGGTTTCTTCCCCATCTTAGATATTCAGAGCTTTCATGAACCTTGCAGGCAGCCTGATTCTTAAAATAAGTGCTGTCCCCTTGGAAATCAGCAGGGAAGTTCTGGGCACCCCAGAAGTTTAAGGGTTTGGCTACACAGGGGGAAAGCATATGCATTGATACCACCTTATTATCTGATTTATTCATGTTAGAACTTCCATATGCCACTTCCCTTTTTAAAGAACCTCAGTGCGGTTCACTACATTTTACAGAACAATACAGCATTCAAGAGAGAGTCGTTTCTCCCATTGCCCAAAGGTTTTACGTTTATTTCTTTGCACCACCAGTGCTGGGAGCAACAGCATCAATTGTGCTCGTAGCTTGACTGGAATTTTGCATCCACATCATACCTCTTATCTAGCATCGTTTCAGGATTTGCGGTGGGTAGAGTAAATCCATCCCCATGGAAAATAAAGGTGAAGAACATTTGGGAAAAATTCTGCTGATTTTTATTTCCAAGGGGAAACAAAACAAGAAAAATCTTGGGACATTTCTGGGACAACTATCTTTTGAGAAATTTAGGATCATTCTAGTTGTCTTCTCAGCATGTTCCACACAGCCTTCCAAGTGCTAAATTCCTCAGAGGTGATTGTGGGTGCATCTCGTCTCCAAAGATGGTGCTGATCGTGGTACCCCATCCTTGTGAGCCCTGCAGCAGCTCTCTGTGCATCTGGAGGAGGAGCATCAACTCCAGCTCCATGGAAGACCCGCAGCTAATATATCAACATCTGACTTCCAATTTGCTGGAAGTCCCCCCAGCAAATCAGTGCGGCTCCTAGTTTTCCCCCTGCCTCATTCTCAGGATATTCTGTACTTTATTTGGAATCTTTTGTGGTGTTTTCCACCATATTGTGAGGTGACCGAGAATACAATGTGTTTTTCTCTTTCCTTCACTTAGACATTCTGCCGTCTCTCAGGCTGCCTGCATTTCCTGTTCTGAACAAGGTCTGTGGGATCCATAACCTCAGGATGTCCTTCCCCAGTTGGGAAGTCTTGAAAGCTGAGAATGCGACTGCCTGATCATGCCATAAAAGACATGACATTCTCTCACACCCTCTTCAGCCACCTCATGACGAAGGTAAGCCAGAGAACCATGAACTAGAGGTGTGTCAAAGCTCTGCAGAATCTGTCCCTCTAGGATCTGCCCGCTTCATCTGGGGCTTGAAGAGCTTAGAGGAAGTCCATGGACGCTTGTGGAATGATGGCTGTGCAAATGGCAGACTTCTTCCTGTGTGCCCCAGAGCATTCATGCTCTGCTTGCCAGGAAGTTGGATGCATGGCTGTGCCAAAGCAGACCAGAGCTCCAGGAGATGAGCTCAAGAAGCCTGATAGATTCCCACACCCCAACCAGACTTCTCACACATCCTGAATCAAAGAATGAGAATTTCCCCCCTGAAATTTCTCGTTTGAATTTCTTTCCCCAAACATTTTCATTTATATCAAAGTGAAACAGAATAGCCAGACGATGGTGAAAAGCCAGGGCAAACAAATACATTTTAAGTAATTATCAAAAATGCAAGGTTGTCAGTCTCTGGCATATGTGCTACAGAGGGAAGCATCACCAAAGAACTGCCTTGCTGCTGATTCAGACTTTGTAGGGTTAGTTCAGGCCCCTAAAATGGCCTAAAGATCCATGCAGGGGAGAGCAGCTTTTAGATCACCTGGCCCTAGGATATGTAAACCTTCATATATTGAATGGTACCTTGAGCCTGGTTCAGAAACAAAGGGGCAGGAGTTATGTACACCTGACAAGACGTTGCAGAATTCTGCCCTCCCTGCATCTTCTGTACCAGCATCAAGAGCAGCCCCACACTGGAAGCACTGCAGTAGTCCAGTCTTGAGGTTGCCAGTGCATGGATTACAGGGGCCAAGCTATTCCTCTCCAGGAGCAGCTGCAGTGGACATGCCAGCCGATGTATGTAAAAGGTGCTCTTTGCCGCAGAAGTTACTAGGACTTCGAAAGACAATGATGAACCAACAAATATGCCCTAACTGAATGCTTCTCCACTTGGCATTAGTTTACATGTTTCAGAAATGAGACCGTAGCATTTTAACGCAGATTCTCAGCCTGCATCTTGCGGGTCCTCATCTCAGATTAAGCTTCACTTTCTAGATATGGAAGTACAATATAGCTATTCTTGGAGGTCTTAATTTCATCTTTATGCATGGAAAATCATAGGTCTTTAAAAATCTGAAATAGACACACAGAAACAATGGAAGAAGGAGGAAGTGGAAGAATGTGTAAGCAGGGGATGTGGTTTTAATTACACATCATTTGCTTTAATTACAATAAGGGCTAGGGACTAGGAAGATGATCCAAAGGGTGAGTTTTGAGGAGACTTGAAGGAAAAAAGGAAGGTGATTGTACAATGGTGTTTTGGAAACCCTAGGCCTCAAATGCAGAAAAAGAAAATGGACAATTGTTCCACAGCAGTGGGGAACCTTGCATAGTGACTTCCCGCCTAGACTTCTGTAACGCGCTTTACGTGGGGCTTCCCCTGAAGACAGTCCGAACACTTCAATTGGTGCAAAATAGAGCTGCCAGGTTGCTGACGGGGACGGGGCGTTATGCTCACATGACTCCAGTCCTCCATCAGCTTCACTGGCTTCCCATTGAAGCCCGGGCTCAATTCAAGGTGTTGATTATGACCTACAAAGCCCTAAACGGCTTGGGTCCTGGCTACCTGCACGAGCGCTTATGTCCGTATATGCCCGACCGCCCTTTGAGATCTGCGGGAGAGTCCCTTCTCCGGGAACCCTCCATGAAAGAAATTAGGAGAGTAAGTACCCGGAGGAGGGCTTTCTCTGCGGTGGCGCCCAACCTATGGAATTCACTCCCCAAAGAGGTCCGCCTGGCACCGTCGTTACTGGTTTTTCGGCGCCAGGTAAAGACCTTTTTATTTAAACATCATTTCAATTGTTAAAACATATGATCTGGCCTGGGCAACTTCTTCTTCCTTCTCTTTCTCCTCCTATATTTTTATTTTATACTGATAATTTTAATTTTGTATTTGTAAATCAATGTATTTTTTGTATTGTTATATTTAATGGTAATTTATTATGTACTATTGTATTTCAATGTATTTTATCATGTTGTAAGCCGCCCCGAGGTTTCGGCAAGGGGCGGCATAGAAATGTTATAATAATAATAATAATAATAATAATAATAATTAATAATAATAATAATAATAATAATAGTTCGGGGTGAATAGGAAGGGGTTTAGAAAAAGTAGCCGCATGGGCAGAATGGCAAGAGAACTGAAAAAGTAGAGCAAGGTAAGAGCTGATAAGGGTGAGATAACCAGAGAGAAGGCTATGAAGATAAGAGATATCCAGGATGAGGAGAAGAGTTTTAGCTGAATGTACTGGGAGAATGTGCTGCATTTTGTGGATGCTGTAAAGCAGGAATTGTTGTTGTTGTTGTCAGTTGCAAAGTTGTGTCCGACCCATCGCGACCCCATGGACAACATTCCTCCAGGCCCTCCTGTCCTCCACCATCTCCTGGAGTCCACTCAAGCTCACACCAACTGCCTCAGTGACTCCATCTAGCCACCTCATCCTCTGCCGTCCCCTTCTTCCCTTGCTGTCTATTGTTCCCAGCATTAGGCTCTTCTCCAGGGAGTCCTTCCTTCTCATTAGGTGGCCAAAGTATTTGAGTTCCATCTTCAGGATCTGGCCTTCTAAAGAGCAGTCAGGGTTGATCTCCTCTAGGACTGACCGGTTTGATCCCCTTGCGGTCCAAGGGACTTGCAGGAGTCTCCTCCAGCACCACGATTCAAAGACCTCAATCCTTTTGCGCTCAGCCTTCCTTCTGGTCCAGCTTTCACAGCCATACATTGCAACTGGGAAAACCATAGCCTTGACTATATGCACTTTTGTTGGCAGGGCGATGCCTCCGCCTTTTAGCACGCGGTCTAGATTTGCCATCGCTTTCCTCCCCAGGAAAGCAGGGATGCATGGGACAAATCCAGGGCCTCCATCTTGCGTTCTCCAGATGGCCAAGCCTCCCTACCCGGGCCCCACTTACTTTTTCGTGACAACGAATGGCTAGAAGGTGCCATGCATCTTGTGCAGTCCCCCCCCCCCCCATTTCCCCCTGAAATGACTTTCTTAAGGCTTCTCTTCTGGCAGGCACAATTTGCTGAGATTTTTGCCCCAGCCCTTTGGCTCAAGGCCTTCACCACTGGGATCTGGACCCCTGAGAAGTTCCACACTCTGTTGTAAAGACAGGAAGGGCACGGGTTGGCTGTGGAGTGGATATTTGGTAGGAGGCGTGGCAAAGGGGAGGGGAGGTCACAGAGGAAAGGGAAGCATCGTGCCAGCTCAGCAGGATGGGTGGCGGTGCTGCCCATGGATAAGGAGGTGCCGACTTGGGGGATGAATGACAACGTTGCCCTTGCATGTCCTGTCACCATTCTTTATCATTTGGCACCCTGCTGCTGCCCGATGCTCGACCGGCCCTCCATACTCTGTCTCCATAACTGTCTCTTGGCAGATGTAAATAAAGACAAGGCAAAGTTAATTGAAAGCTACAGGAAGATGGATTTCGGTTCACCATTAGGCAGAATGCCCTAAATGCAACAGCAGTTCAACAGGGGGGCAATTTGCCTTAGCATTTTTTAAAATGTCTTTCCATTCATGATGCTTATATACCTTGTGCCTTAAGATGGACTTGTGTTAAGAGTTGCTGTAAGCGCTGACTGATTTGATCAGCAAAAATACCTGATGCAGTTCATGCTGAACGGTAACATGTTGCGCCACAAGGCAGTGTTTTTACAGTTTGAAAACTTCTGTTATTCCAAATTAAAACTACTTTGGGCTTGGAAAACTACACATAATTTCAAGTTCCCTTATCAGGTGTTTGAATTACATCATGTCCTGCTTTTTACTTCTTGCAAGGAACTCAAAGTGGCCTATATGTTGTCTTTCTCTTCCTTTTATCCTGATACCCTTTTATCCTGCAAGGTAGCCTAGACTGAGTCAATGACTGGCCCAGAGTCACCCGGTGAGCTTCCTGACTGAGTACTTCTCATTCCATGCTGTATCCACTACACCATGCTGCCATTCAGTCCCTTATCTAATAATGAAAATGGAGCATAAATGCATTTCATTCTCCAAAAGAGCTTGGGGACTGATGTAAGGGAGAGAAGGTAAATAGAAAAGGGACAGTTCGCATGTATTATGGCAAGATCCAGGGTTTGGAAACACTGCCCTGTGAGGAGAAACTGAGGGAACTGGGCATGTTCAGCCTTGGGAAGAGAAGACTGAGGGGGGACATGCTATCCCTCTGCAAGTACCTCAAAGGCTGTCACAAAGAGGAAGGGCAAGATCTCTTGTTGCTGATGCCAGAGTGCAGGACATGGAATAACTGATTCTAACTATGACAACCCAGATATCAGGCTAGATATCAGGAAAAGCTTCCCCACTGTCAGAGCAATGTGACAGTGGAACCAGCTGCCTAGAGAGGTGGGGGGCTCTCCCACACTGGAGACATTCAAAAAGAATCTGGACAGCCATCTGAGTGGGATGGTGTAACGTGGTGTCCTGCAACAGCAGGGGGTTGAACTCAATGGCCTTCATGGCCCCTTCCAACTCGTCTATTCTATGATTCTAAGATCAAAATTACGAGCAAAAAGCTAGCGTGAATTCCTCTGGCTTCAGTGGAATGACAGTCTTCTGAACTTGGCCAATAGTTGAGGAAGGGAGCAGTGCTTAGGTGCCTTGTGCAATTGCTGCAAAGCATGCAAGGTTGTGTGTAGAGGCTGGAGGAGCTGCGTGCAGGCATGCACTTGAGCTGGGGGCAGGGAGCAGCGCTGAAGAGCTGCACTTCTCCCCCTCCTAGAGAGTAGCCCTGACGGAGCGCGTGCTGCTTGTTTCGCATGCAGAGGGGGATTTTTTGCCAGCTTGCAGAACTGCCTCCCAGAAGCAGCGTCACTGCACAGCTTTGTGCTGCAAAGGCAGCTTTATTATTGGTGTCATGGCTGGCAGTGGTCCCTGGAGCAAAACATGTGAACAGCTCGTTCCTGCCAGGAGAATTTTTTTTAATTGTTGGAACACCCAAGGGCCCCTGTTAGAAGACATCCCCATTGCACCGGCTGTTTTCCAGACTCCTGGGAAAGTGTAGACACCTAAGAAGACCACGAAGGGTGTTTCTGCACAACTGTATGGGGTACTGTGGGATTCTTAGGGCACTGTTCATGTGTGTTTTTTCAAACAAATTCTCTCTTTCTTAATGTCTTGGCCACTGTGTTGGCATCCTTTTGTTCCACACAATTCATGGCCTCCAAGCCATTTTTGGAAGCTCCCTAAGATCCGCTGCTAAGGTAGAAAAAACATTGCCCCTGAAGACTGATCCTGGCCTAAATGTTCTAGATAGACCAATTCGGGAGCATCAGAGCTGTTCTCTCTCTCTCTCTCTCTCTCTCTCTCTCTCTCTCTCTCTCTCTCTTTCTTTCTGTGTCCTTAATGTGCTTTTATCCAATAACTGAGGGTCTAAAAGCAGTTCTAAAAATGCTGAAGGAAAAAAAGGACTTCACTTGGCACTAAAAAGACCATATTCTAGATGCCAGGTGAGCTTCGCTGGGATTCCGCCGGGACCGTGGTGGAAAGAGTCCTTCTGTCTTACCACTATGTGCTTTTCCTTATTTGATGAGGCTCCTGGAGGAGGGCCTGAAATGATAACTTTTATCTCCAAATAGGTAACCCTGACAGGTGATATTCCTCCAGGTAACCCCATTCCACCACAATCAGTGTTTAAAAAAATTAAAGCCAGTACTTTGAACTGGTCTGAAAATGGACTGGCAGATGAGGCACTATTGACAAGAACTCTTCTCTTAAGTTCAGCTCTAGAAATAATAAATTGCATAATTAATTAAATAATTACCAAGGAAGGTGCTTTCAGGTTTATTTTCCTGAAGGCTAGTGAGGGAAGATCTTGTGGAATATTCTAGGAGTTACAGTTTTAGCATATGGGACCTTTTAAAGCCAATAAAGCCAAATGTCACTGCATAAAGAATGTTATTTGGAAAAGGGGGTGGAGGTTGAGAAAAAGGGAAGGTGATGATCATACACACATTTGCAAATAAAAATAAAGTCGGTCTAATGGTTAGCTAGTTACATTTTCTCTGCTTGACTGGAATTTCAGACCATGTTCCTTGCAGGAAAGCAAAGCTGTAAGAGCATCTTCAGACTGTTGATCTGAATGTTTCTAGGAAGACAAAATACTGAGGTGACCGTCCTCATAATTATGGTAATTTCAGACTGGGAAAAGTCAGCCTCTTAACAGGCCTGGATTGCTTCTTGTGCCAGTTCTGAGAGAGCCTCCATCTATGATTCAAGGGGTCTACTTGCTAGCCTTTGTGACAAATTTGTGCAGCAGTTCACAGGTAAAATAATGGATACTTGTCCATTTGTATAGCCTGAGGATATGCTTAGAAAAGTGGGAACCTCGAGGTGTGTGCTATTTTCTTCAATCTCCTGGTTTGCACGAGCTGCCAGGAGACACGGGGGGCGGTGTTGGGGTGGGGGGGAGAACAACTGGCTGAGTGGTGAAGGTTAGTGATGAAAGCCTCTTCATGATAAGGTGTGATTTCATCTTGTCCAAGAAGTGATGGTGAGGCCTTGGTTGTTGGCCGTTGGTTTCTAGTTTCAGAAACCCTCCCTGGCCCCACTGCATTGGGTTTCTGCAATGTTCCATCCCTGGGTAGTATCTTAGCTCCAAGGGTTTTGGATGAGATGGCTTATCTATGTCTATTTCAGTCTGGTTTCACATCTGGTTATGCGACAAGGACTTCCTTGATCACCTTGACGAGCAATCTCTGTTAGTAACTGGTTAGCAAGCGTATGTCCCTGCTGGTTCCTCTGGAACTCTCAGAACGTCTCTATCAGCTGTGTTAACCTTGTGAGGCATCTCTCTGGGATGGAACTGCAAGGCATGGATTAGATGTGGCTTTGGTCTTCTTGGAGGGGCCTCTTCAGAAGGTGATGCCTGGGCATAAACAGCTTTATTGTTTAATGATCTGCCCGATGGCCTGAGATGTTCCTCAAAGTTCCACCTTGTCTCCCATGTTACTTAATAAACATAAGAGATTGCCCACCACTATCCTGATGACATCTAATTCAATTTCTTCTCTCCATCAATACCCAAGGAAGACATTTTAGATATAAATCAGTGTCTGATGCCAATAATCTACCTAATGTGTATGGACACATTGAAGCTTGACCCAAAAGCAGATCAGGAAATGGAATTACATTAAGGTCTCAGGTTTGTACTTTGGGCATGTGTTATGTGCTGTCAAGTCATCTCCAAAACATGCTGATGCCAGGAACAAAGGCATTCCAGATGCCCTGTCCATGGCAGCCCTGTCCCGTTCTTCCAAGTTCCAGGCTGTGGCTTTCTTTATGGGTTCAATGCACCTCATATTTGGTCTTCTCTTTCATCTTCTATCTTAGACGTTCCCCTACATAATGGTCTTCTCCAGGAAGTCCTGCCTTCTCATGATATGCTTGGAGTATGACAGCCTCAGTTTTGTCACTTTTGCTTCTAGGAAAAGCTCTGGCTTGATTCAATCTAGGAGCTACATGTTCGTCTTTCTGCTGGTCCAGGCTATTCACAAAGCTCTCCTCCAGCACCATGTTTTGAACATATCCATTTTCCTCTTGTCAGCTCTCTTCAATGCCCAGCTTTCACACTTATACATTATGACTGTGAGTACAATAGTTTGGATGATCTTGACTTTGGTCTCCAGTAAAACAGCCTTACACTGGATAATGTTTTATTGTTCCTTCATGGCTGCCCTTCCAAATCTCAGACTTCTTCTTTGGGAACACACCTGGCTTTAGTCCTGGACCTGGGCATCCAGGTTTCGGCAGTGGCAAGAAGGGTGTTTCCACCACTGAAGTTACTGCACCAACATCCCCCATTTTCCAAGATGTCTGAGTCAACTGTGGTAATGCATGTTTGAGTCACATCCTGTTCAGATTACTATAATGGGCTCCATGTGATGATGCCTTTGAACACTTTAGTACCGTATCTGCAAACTAAGGTTTCCTGTAGATCTTGTTCATGCAGATGTCCACCGTTCTTCTCTGACAGCATCTTTTGAACATTGCCTAACAGTAGACTTCTCGTATTATTAGTAGCAAAAATAGTTACTCTGAAGTTAACATTACTTTTGCACAGTTTGAAGTCTCATTTCATTTACATCTAAACAAAAACACCAGCTTGCCAGATTGTATGAGAGGGCCGTGAACATTTCAAAAGAATGAATGGGTGACCTGGTTGGCTAACGATGACTAATAATGGCTGAAAAATGTCACCGCAGTCACACAAAAAGTGTTTCTTTATCAGCCACATACAACAGAGACATGGATTAAAATGCTATTAACATAACCGATTAAACATATGAATAAACAAGCCAATGAAATCAATAACGATGGCTGGTGTCATCTTAAAGAAATTGTGCTTTAATGTGGCTTATTGACTTCATCAGAGGGTTTACTAGACAGACAATGAACGTGAAGCATATCTGTGTTGAATTACTTGGGGGAAAATGCATTCACAAAGTGCTGCCAAAATCATGTTACCTACGATACCAGTTTACAGCTATGGCAGAGATCTATATAAAAAGCATTTAGGAAAGGGAAGACAATTCAGCTACTCAGTGAGGGTCTGTGCGATGTTCCTTGTTTTTCTATGCAGGCAGTGTTTATCCTGGATGTGGTGACAATATTTGTCTCCTCTAAGGTGGTGGTTTCCGTTGGTACAGGGAACTGGAGCAAAGGGGCTCGCCAGGTGGGAGCAAGCAGAAACGCTAGTCAGGGTAGTGACGACCAGAGAGCAGCTGCTGACTGGCATGCTTGCCAAGTGGCTCTGCAGCAGCAAAAGCAGATCGCTGGTAGCAAGTCGATATTTCTAGGGGGGCAAGTTCAGCAGGCTAGTAGCAAAGGAGTCAAGGAGGCTGTGGTAAGACTTGCTTAAGGCAGCCAAGACCCAGGCATTTAACGAGTCCTGATCAGAATGGGGAATGTCGGGCAATGGCAATGGAAATGATCAGCAGCTCCAAGATGGCAACCATGTTAGTCTAGATGTCCTTACGATCTGACTCCTCATTAGACAGTGTCCTGTGTTTAAGGTGGCCTGCCCTAGCACTTCCGTAAGCACTTTTGTAATTCTGCCAAATTAGCAAAATGCCGAGGGAAGCCACCTGTTCTGATGATAAAAACATAGTGAATGGACCTCAGAATGCGTCCGTATTGCACTCTGCCCCAGCTGTGTTCTGTAACTTCTCTGGAAGATGCTGATGCAATGCTTAGCTATCACCGGGAGGAAAGCAGGCAAGCAACCCGTACAGATGTGTCCCTGTGTGTTCGTGATGTCTGAACTGATGTTCTTGTGAGAACACCCTCAACTTCATATCAGAAATCAGCACAACAGGGGATGACTGCTGATGCCCCAAGACTGGCTTTAATTAAGCTATTGTTTGCCTCATTCATGGAATTGGTTAACAAGCAAGGATCAGAGGAGCCAGACAAAGCTTTCCACCTGGTGGTGTTAAAGCCTTTTGTCTGGGAGCATCCTTCATACTTTGTACAGAAGACATTAGATCATTATCAGTACTTGGCATTATCTCCAGAAATCTATATGAAGCTACAGTGTACTATAGTCACTGCATGTGATAACGTGCAATGAAAGGGGTTGCGAAGCTCTCGTCAGAGATTTCTGAATATTCAGGGCACCCCCTTGTACAGTACATTACAGCTGCCAGGCTTCTGCTTCACAGTATTGTGACCTTCACACCAGAAAGCAAGTATTGGCCCAGGAACGCACCAACATTGTGAACCAAAGTCATAAAGGAGTCAACACGCAACTCCTTTGGTCCCAATTATGGCTGTTTTCTGAAATCAGCTGAAATCTGGAGCCTACGAACGATACTGAGAAGCATTTGCAAATGCAGGGAAAGATAGGAAACAAAGTTTGAACTCAAAAAAATTTGGAATATACCCAGGGCTTCCCATAAGCCGTTCTTTTCAATCTAAGATAACGACAAATGGAGGGCTTCTGTTATTTGACAGAAGGAAGAACACAGCGACGAGACCTCCGAGATGGCACTGCTATAACGGAGGCGAAGTGGATGTAAGTGGAATAAACTGCACATTCTTCCATGTTTACAGCTACCTCTCTCGTTTCACCTCTGTGTCAGAATCTGCATTGTAAACTGAATAAAACAAACGGAAGTTAACAAAAATAGGCCTCAGTGGAGTGGCAAGACACAACGCATCTCAGGAAATTTACAAAAAGCAGCAATATGCACCCATTTCAAGATCTACCTACTGTTTCTTTTCAACTCTGAGATAATATGCCATTTGCTTATTTGATGGAATTAAAAGTGCTTAAGTGATGGCACCCAGATGCTACATTATACTCAGTCAGACCATTGGTGCTTCTAATCCAGTACAGTTGACATCTGAAAGCCAACGCCCATCTCCTGATATAAGGTAGCATTTGACCTTTGTAAGCAATATTCCTTACGGGAGGTGGAAATTGCTCTGTCGGACTTCCAAAGTTGTTTTTTGTTTGGAAAAGCTTTAGCATACAATGCACACTCAAGAAATCACACACACAAAGACGCTACTAATTCCCAGTACTAAATGTAGTTATTGTTTGTGGCTATTGCTGCCTGCCAAGACTTGATGGAGTAATTGAAAATTTGGGGGAGTATAACCTTAATTTGATATTGGTGATTTTTAAAATTTCTGACCCACAGCTGTTCATCCTAGTTTTGTCTGTTTCTTTCTTTCTTTTTTTTAAGTTTTTCCCCATAGTCCACATAATTTGGACTAAAATCAAGTTGAATTTAGTGTGTTGCCCTTGATGGGAGAAATGGAACACATTATATGGTACCATGAAAGCAGCTAATGGTGTGTTGCTTTTTAAAAATGTTGCTCCAGCTTGATACCATCAGGGTCAGAGCCTGAGCAAGCCTGCAAGTGCCTGCAGAACCAGGGATGCCTTTGCAAGTGCTTTCAGGGAACAGCTGAGGAGCAATTATGCTGTGCAGCTGGAGGCCCTGCAGACCCACAGAAATGGCCTCCCGGAAGGGCTAAGCTTTGCTATAGCAATGGAAGCTGTCCTGTGATTCCCTCGTGTTCTGGCTTGCTGCATTGCTGGGGTCCTGCTTCCTGCCCAGTTCCAGTCGGTACCTGCTGCCATCCTTGTCTCCTGGCTCTGTTTCCCAGGTAAGTGCACCATCCTTCTTGATCTTACCTTGCTCTTTGAATCTGGTTGCCTTTCTGGAACTTGACTATTGAACTGTGTGTTATTGGATTGTGTGTTTGTCCAAACCTTATTGTCTCCCCACCGTTGGACTGCTAAACATGCTTTTAGTTTCTGACCCACCAAACCTGCTCAGGCCTCGACCTTGCACCTGGGCCCTGCATTCCAACCGTAGCTGCTAGCTGCCCATATCCCAGGCTTTTCAGGTACTAGTGATCTTGAAAAATCTAGCCTAACCTAGAGCTGGGTGCATTAAGTAGGCAGAGTTTGGCCCACAGTTATGCTGCATTGATCTTTCATAAATAACAAGAAAAAGTCTGAACATTTGTCAGTCCCGAAGCTTGTTCTTGCTCTTAATCAGAGGCTGGCATGCCATAAATTAGAGGTGAGTTTTCAAACAGTATAAATAAATCCTTGATGGTGTCATTCCCTGTTACAGGAGGAATGGCACTAAGGACACGGCCCTAAGGCTATAAGATGCTCTTAGAGGGCTGTAGGGTGGCCCACTAGGATGTCAGAGCTAGGACTCCCACCACAGAGCATCCTCTTCCTTCTGCAGAGGTTGCACCTTCAAAGCTGCAGGTGCAACTCGGAGGCCACATGGGGGCTGCATAGGGAGGGCAGGAGATACAAGAAAGCCTGGAAGTGCCTCACCACCACCTTCTCATAAACTGGGGCAAAGGATGTGGAGGGGCAAGATCTCCTTCTGTGTATGTTGTAAAGTAGAAGCAGTGCAGAGACCCCATGATCTGTTAGGTGCTTGCAATCCTGAGTTTAGATGCTTAATAGGCAACCACATTGGATGCCACCTGAAGGTTGCAACAGCCCACAGTACATTAACCACAACACAGTTGATGGAGAATGAAGCAAGAGCACATAAGTCTGCTGGTTCCAGCCACCCTCCTGCTGCTGCTGCTGTGCTAAATAACCCAGTAATTGAGTGTTATCTGTGACCTGCAAACCTGGAACTGTAGGTTGCTGGGGAGAAACAACCCAGACTTGCAACCACTTTGTTCATGGGTTACAAGTCCGGGTTGTTCGACCTTAGCAATAGATGATCTTTCTAGGATGTTTCTCCTTGGAATTCTGGCGTTCTGAGTCTGTAAGGCACGGATCTCGACAGGGTCTTGTTTCTGGGTTGTTTAGCTCAGCAATGGCAGGGGAGAGTCAGGCTTGCTGGCTTCCCCTTGTTTACAGCTATGCAGGGTTCCTTTAAAACTGGGTAGCCATCAAGGGCAAGCAGCTATTGCTTCCCAGGAATCCATATATGCAGAGCTCTTAGGCATGTCCTTTGGGAATGCCTGAAGGGGAATTGAGAGTAAGGTTCCAGCCATGAAGTAATTGGTAGGCATGTGTAGACACACACACAACTTGCAATACATTCACACAGGCATGCCTGCCCTGCACCCAGAGCACACAGTTTATAACTGATTGTGCCCTCGCCTCTGAGAATCTATGGTCCTCGTTGCAGCATGAATACAAACCTTGTGGCATCTCTGTTAAAATTCATTACCTAAGTTTTGCAGAAAAATTGTGAACAGATCTAGCTTTATCTAAAGCTACTAGGAATATACTGAATTATTTTGTCATGGTATTAGAAACTGCAGTAACAATCCAAAATATTGGCTGGATAGATGACTTGCTCTGAATTCATGTCAGCTTTTTCTCATTCATATGTGTTTACAAAACTGCTTTTTTTAAAAAAAAAAAATCAGAATGCTATGTAAAGTCGTTAATCTATGTTAATAAGAGAACAATAGGATGCAAAGTAAAATGGTCAATTGTTCTCTTGAATTCATGGGATCTTGTTGCCAGGCTACAAAGAGAGACCCAAGGCTACTTCTGAATTTGTAAAATGTCCTTACTACCCCAAACAAGGGCAACTAATAACAACAATAAGAAACTACAAACATGCAAAGCAATGCTATCATCATTGTTAACTAATACATATTCAGCAGAATCACAACTTTATTTAACACAATGCTTAAAGCTTCCAGACAATATGAAATACACGACTGTACATTCAAAGAGAAACATTGCTACAAAGCAAGTACGCATTGTATTTCATATATAATACGTAAATGTTTCCCTTTTAAACGATGATTTATAAATGCTGGAGATGTGGGTGCTAGATCTGTCGCTCAGAATAACTGGGTTCCTATATGTCTACTCAGAAGCAAGATCAGTTAACTAGGACTTATTCGTAGGGTTGCACTAAAAGGTCACAATTCTGGGCTGAGGCTGACAGGGAAGGAAACGTTTCTGAGGGTGTAAAGTTATTTGGACCTGGTTCCAGTGGTTGTAGATTATAGGCAAGTTGCTTCTAATCATACCGAAGAGATAAGCTGTTTAATTTTGTTTCAAGTGACTTGCCTCTTTGTCAGTTCTTTGCCTGCTGCAAAGAAATCAAGCTAGCTTTCTGGTGTATGTTCATGCCCCTTCTTTTGGGGCCTGCTTCCACTTCGCATAATCAATAGACCGTATTTCATACAGACCTGAAGAACAGATACGTAGTAGTTTGGAACCTACTGCATGTCATACCACTGCATATCTGCTCTTCAGGTCTGTACTGGATGTAATTTTAATTGAGGTTACTGAAGTGAGAAAAAGTAAGTCTTCTAGTTGGGAGCTGTTTTTATATTCATATATTCTATCTTATCAGGCATCAACTATACATTGCTGAGGCATTCAAAAATATTTATTAGTTCAAGGCAAGTCATGAAGATGCATTTACTTGGTTAAGTTTTAGAATATCTTATAGGGGTCTGGGGTGTGATATGCCCATCAATCTCATCCATATAACACTAGCGGGGTTTAGAAACAGCAGTCTTTTTCTATACAGTTATGTCCATATTAAATTTCTGAATCTCGCAGACCTACAGACAAGTGGATTTGAACACAGTCCAAAAATCATTTGACTTCTCAAGAATGGTTGATATATTAAAATAAAAATGTATTGCACAGTTAGACATTAACAATGAAATTGAAAAGGATTGGGAATGTAACACTTTGTAGTGACTAAAATATACTGAGGTTAAAATATGGGGTAACTTTACAAATCACTATTAATTTCTTTGGCTTTCATTGCAATAACATTGATTTAATTCATTAGATCCCTTTCTGAATCTATATTTCAGTTTTAGAGTTGTCAGTTTGTGTTAATGACAATTTTACCCATCTGTTCTAACATGAAAACGAGGCTTCATAACACAGAAATGATAGATCTTGAATAGTTTAAGAAGTGTGATTTCTCTTTAAGGTATTCATTTGGATTATGCCTCCTCTGATGCAATTCACCCTAGAAATTAAGCTGAATAGTTTAAAAAATTATATGAAACCTTAGATACTATTTAACAAAAAAATCAGGTGTCATATTTTGTCATTTTAGACTGTTGCCTATTGCACATTTTACAGAGAAAATTTCAAAACATTCCCACTCATTTGCTGTCTAATGGCAAAGCCATAATTTTATGTGTCAGCATATCAGAACTCCAGTAGATGTGAAAGGAATAATAATTAGTTTCTTTAATTTGACTATTGAAATACTATTGCTATTTCATAGGAACCTCAATCCCAAACTTTTTAATAATACATGTAAATCCCAGAACATGCTGCAATTAGACTTAAATTGTGGTGCTGCATATCTCAACAACAACAAATACATCTGGTAAAACTTCCAGGTAAGAGATGTTGTGACACCTTGTACTTATGTTAACCTGGTTTTATCTGATAACTCAGGGAGCCATTTGGTGCCTTCAGATGTGTGGTCATTCCATGAGTGCAGTCCATATGGCTATAGCAAATCCACTGTACCATTAATCTAACTCTTTCCAGGATCAAAATGTGTGCTTTGCATACAGGCGGTGCAAGTCTAAACTGGGAGTCCTGGAAGGAACCCATGGAGAATGGCTTCTCATGCTAGGCCAGGCAAGAAACTTTGGTTTGGACTATGTGCAGCGACTCTTGTATCACTAAAGGATTCCAGACCACCATACCAAGGGCTAGATAATTTATTCGTTGCCACAAATGGCTCGCAGTCTCATAGGCATTAAGCGAAAGTAAGAAGAGTTATTGAGGAAAGTAAGACAATTCAGCTGCAAACTGTTAGAGTATGGTTGCATAATGGGCCCTGTGTGAATGGGGGCAGCTAATACTGTTATCTCCTCCTTGGGGCAGAACATGGTGGAATGACTGTAAGGACTTCTCACACAGTATGGTGGCAAATAATGGCCTAATTAGCCTACAGTTTGTCAGGGTTGCCTGTTGCCACCACTTTGAATGTGAAATGTCCTGTTCTCTTGATCTGGGGTTACTCCAAACACCAAACCCAGATACAATAGGTTAAATATGGGTTAAGTGACTCACAGTGAACCTACAATTACTTGTTAGGCTAACTGTGGGTTCTTCAACCCACCATTAACTCACTGTCCTGACTGGCCCATCATGGAGCAACCTCTGGTTGCCACCATTTTGAAGCAGCACAGAGGTGCTTCCCCTTCTCTTCTCTCCTCCTGATGAAACCTCATGGAGTGCTGAACCATGGGAGCCTAAATATCTAGAGATTCTTTCACGTTCTAAGGAAGAGTTTGATTCCTCTTTCGTGACACCTCATTTTAGTGGTATGTTCTGAATGACAGCAGTGATTCTCAAGTGGCAGACCTTGCTGTTGTATGGGGGAACACAAAGAATTGGCTGAGATGCTGCTGCTGGGCTGAGCTGAAAGGATATTGCTTGGCCATACCAGCTTGGAAAGCTACAGGAAGAGAACAAAATGCTGTGGACTATCCAGACACTTCCTGTGCTCTTATCTCCTCAATGCCCCCTCTAGACTTTAGAGCAGCTGAGCTCTTTGGAACCAGCCTCTTGCAGAATCAGCTGGTTCCAGAGGGCCAGAGCTGTTGCCTGTTGGCATCAATGGGATGTGGCTAGGCACCTTTTTGTCTGTGATCTTGAAATTACTTTGGCTCTCTGCTTATGTGTACTGGGGATGATGATGTGCCTGTATGGGTTGTATCCTTATGGTTCAATCCCAGGCTTCAGTTAGACCACCTGAGTGGCTACTGGATGCAAGAACCATCGCTTTAGTGTACTAGAGACACGTGTCTCATTGCTACAGAGTTAGAGTAGTATTGCTCCTTGCGGTGTTTATGGGAGTCCTCCCACTGAGATGAACAGCCCCCATGCTCAGAAGCTCCTGTGTATCCATAGCGGAAGTGGGAGGAGCTCCACTGCTCTTGTATGCATTTTTGCCACACAGTTGCTTTCAGCCCTTTAGCAATGGCATTTCAGAAAGCAAGAGGGGGTGGCTACTGAGCACCTTGTCTCCCGGCCACTCCAGTCTCCTGAAATGCCTCCTTTATCAGTCTCTGATGTTGCTTCCTGGAGCTTGGATAGCAACTAGCACAGTTCTTTCTGCACCAGCCGAGATGGAGTTGGAGGAAGGCAGCTGGAGTCCCACTTCTGAGGTCTGAGCTTGTAGGGCTGTCTCTGATTTTTGGGTGGCCCTTCAGCGGATATCTAGGAGCAGTGTGAATGGTCCAGATTCCCTGAACTGGAAATCTGTTGGATATCTTAATATCTCTAATGGGATTCATTGGTGGCTTGTCTTCCAGGAAACCACACTGGCTGTGATGACTCGCCCAATGGCTGTGTCTGCCTTCTTTCAGTCAGCTACAATTTTGTATTTTTGATGTCTCTAAAATTTTGGCTGGTGAATAATAAATAAAATAAAAATCAAACCAAACAAGGTCCCTCAGCCCCAGCCTTGTAATTTCAAAATACAAACTATTGGGAAATTTTGCACTATGGGGACACTACGTCTAACAAATTAAAAATCAACAAAAATATTATGCTTCTCTGTTACCTGTTCAAGTGTACAGAATGTACAAAAACTTTAATCAAATACTCAGGTTTGCTCAGTTTTAAATTGTGTTAGTTTAATAGTTTCTATTCAGCTGTTTATATTAATGACATATTCCCATCTAAATATATTGCTGTGCTGAAAAGCCATCAAAACATTTCTAAGGTTGAATGAATGCACTTGCCTTCATGATTTTTTAATAAAATGATCTCTTTCTGTTGAACTGCTTAAAAAATATATTGTGTAACACACACACAAAGTTATTGGGAATATTATATATATCAACAGCAGCTTCATTTACTGTCAGAATGTTTTATTTTGGTTTGTAGTGACATTGAAGTTGAGAGATGCAAGTTACTGTATTCCAAAGATAGCAGGATAAGAATGAGAGATGCAATTGATTATTTTCTTCACATTGATTTAAAGTGTTGTTCTTTGAAGAAGCGGCCGATTATTTGATAACAGCCACAGAACCACCTACAACAGAAGCTTACCTTATATCCCAGACCCGTGTTTTTATTGTGGTTGTTCAAACTGTATCAATATTCTTTTCTTGATTCATACCCTGCTAAAAATGGCACTCCTGGCAGCTTATAAAGATAATTACAATTGGTTAAAACAAAACTCATTATGAGAATTATAAAATAGAAAGGAAAACCCAGTAGGCCCAGTTACAAGACTTTCTGGAATAAAGCTGTCTTGCTGGTCAGGAAAGGTTAGCAAACCTGACCTCCACTTGGAGGGAGTTGCGTAGCTTCAGACTGGTCACTGACTGAAAGGGCCCTTCTCCGGTCACCCTCATAACATTACATGTCTGCCCACCTTTCTTCCTCTTGCTTGGAACCAAAGGGCAGAGCGGTACCCAGGTTAGATCCCCATTCCCTGATCTGCCTTGTAACTAATGAAAAGTGCCTCTTGTGTCTGGATTAGAGTTGATCTAGTTTGCCCTTATTGTGTGTGTAAATACGCAGCCACTGTAGCAGCTCAGCCATACAGATCTGGAACAATCTAATTTCATATTGTAGAAATTCAGGAAAATGTTGCCTTTTTCTCCTTTTTTTGGCCAAGTGAATTTAAGTCATCTTAAGATACAAATAGCCTGCAAGAAATGCATGGTCAGGACCAATGATGAGTCTTTGCGGTTCCCCCACCTGTGAGGGCTTCTTTGTGATGAGCACACAAAGGGATGCATCAGAGCAGTTACTGTCTCCATTGAAGAGAACTGAAAGCTCACCGATATATGAGCATAATGAAGAACGTATGCACTTCTGCATTAGTGGGCTTCCTATTCTTTTCAAGAGGAGGCTTGAAATTTAAAACGATAAAGATTTTCCTTTATTTTGAGCTTGAAAGACTAGCTGAGCTCATCTTTCTAGCCAGCGTCGAGGAACCCAGTCTCTCCAAGATACAGTTGACTACAACTTCCACCACACCCGATTGAGGGAGGCTGAGGAGCTGTCTGGGGCTGGGGTTGCTGCACATTCAGAAGCCACAGACCTTTTCCTGGCAAAGCATTCTCTACTGATGAAAAGGACAGAATACCCAGAATGACTCTCTGAGCATGCATAGAGCAGTTTGTTGAACCAATCTGGTAATTACCTTCAGGAACTCTCTTCATGAGCAAGCTTGGGGCCCATCCCTTTCGGAGAAGCCTTTTGAAAAGGAGCACACCTCCTTGTTTTATGCCAATCCTTTAACTCACTGCATCCCGATCCAATAGCTAACCCTAAATTGTGAAGCTCTGGAAAAACATTTTGATATTCATAGTTAAAGTTGGCTTTCAGCTTTCTGGAAAAAGATAACCTGCTCTCGTTACTGGCTGTCAGACTTTTCCCAGGAACACTGGTTAAGTAGTGATGATTGACATGGATATTTTTTTATTTATTTTAAGGTTTTTGTATGCCATCCCATCACTAAAAAAGTCTCTGGGTGGCTTTCAATAAGCCTCGTGTCTGAAAACATACGGCAAAATATGCCTGTGACTGTAATTGCCTGTGACTTCTGATTACACTGTTTACTATATGCTTTTATGAGAGCTAGTATAGTGGTGAAGAGACTGAAATCTCCAGGTCCAAACTTGCCTCTGCCATAGGCTCCCTAGCTGTCTTTTGGCAAGCTCTTCTTTCCCATCCCCAGCTAGTCCAGACTGAAATGTACTGAGTGTTGAGCTAGTTTAGGGTGCACAAAGCAGAAACCAATGTCCCAGTCCGGGATGCTAATACATACCCTTTGGCTCCCCCCGTGAGTGGTAGTGCCTCAAAAAGCCAGCAGCACTCTGTTCGTATTATGTCCACATTAGAGATGTTGGGTTTTCTGCCCCTTGACTAGCCAGAGTTGTAACCCGTGTGTTCTGGCTTTTCCAGGGAATGATGCAATGCTAACCAAGCTGCCAACAGAACATTCTTGTCTGGTCAAATCACATCTCCTGGCAGGAGGACCGAGTTGGGCAGTCACTTTGTGTGCACTTGATTCCCCAGGATTTCTTTTTAAAGTGGGTTACTTTTAAAGCACCAGAGTCCTGCATTTGTGTTAGTTTTCTCAATCCTTTGTTTTTCTTGTGGAAAACAAGTAATCATTATTAACAAAGCAAAATGTGCAACACTGCTTATGCACATTTACATGGGAGTAAGCTTGATTGAACATACTGGGGCTTACTGCTGAGTAAGCATGAACTAGAATGTGTTGAAAATCTTTTTTGTAAGCCTCAAAGTGTTAATCTCATTATCAAGGCTTTTCCTCCAACTCGTTGTGTCCGTTATTACTCTCGATTTGGCCACTCAAGAAATCCGATCCTGTTCTCCAATCTGAAAAGTATTTGTTGGAAGCTGAATGAAATTAGTCCCTTATAAGCTAAGTAATTGTAAAGTTATATTACCCCGTGGAAGTGATAACTGATAAAATCTGACAATTTCAATTTTAAAGTGCCTGTGCTTTGGTACATTGAAGCTGTGATAGCCCTCATATTTATAAACCTATAGCTTGCTAGTTTCACATACACAGGCATGAAATACCAGCTACACTTAATGATAAAATTACTTTAAATATTGATTATACAGCACCCTACATTAACAATAAATATATTGCCTATTCATGCATAAGGTACAGAATATTGTGTTTATGTTCTTGTGAGCTAATTAATTTAGTTCTTGAAAATTCATGGAAAAACAAGTTATTAGAATATACTTCACCCATAATGGTTGTAACAAGGGTCCTATATTCAGGGAGACTTATGAAATATAAGTGGTGCAACTCAGCCTACCGAAGAAGCAGAGAAGGGCATTCTCTGGCCCATAGTCCTAATCTGGCCTGCAGAGATTCTTCATCTGTCCTGTAGTGCCTCAATGGAGCCCTCCAGGAATCCTCCAAGTCTTCCCTCTTGGAGAAACCACCTCAGTCCTGCCATTGAACACTGGAGATAATAGAAACAGAGTGAGTCAGAAGGGGTTTCTGGGGACCCCTGGGGATCTAGTCTGACTCGTGGCTTCAGCTGGCTGCACTCATGACATGCCCCAGACATGCCCCATGTGCATGTCCAGCCTATCCTTAAGAGATGCCCAGTGCTCAGCAGGTGCTAGGAGTAGCTGCCCTCATTCCAGTTCCAGCCCAATGCATTCACAGGGAAGGCTCTTCACCTATGGCGACAACAGATGCTTTGCGAAGCCAGGGACTCAGCAACCCTTGGGAGATACAGCTGCTCTTCTCAATGCTGCAAGAGTCCATTCGTGCCATGTCTCCCACAATCAACTGAGACTCTTCCTCTGCACCGAATGGCAGAACGGATGGGGTAATTGAAGGCAATTCTGCTCCTCTCTCTGAAATGGCTTTCCCATTCCTGCAATACAGGATTAAGAAGAGCAGATCAAGGGCTCTTCTAATCTCAAGTCCGTTTTCCCCCAGGGCCCAGTCAGATGCCTCTGGCAAGACCACAAGGAGCCTATGGAGAAAATTATACCTCTCCTTGTGTTGCTTCACCTAGTTTCTCTGCCTATAAGTTCTATTTAGGACCCATGCCCAATAGCACTTGCTTGATTTGGGCTCCATGACTTCATCTAAGCTCACTTGACTTTGTGTCACCTGACTTAGCAAAAATAAGTTAATTGTGAACAGTTGCATTGTTGTACAATCAGACAAGACTTTTGAGGAGAGGAGGAAATAACATTGGCAGAGCATCAAAAGGTTCAGGTGTGTTATAAAGGTCTCCTTACAGTCTACACAGATGCTCACTTCTAGAAGTATGACAGGTTCTTATTACATTTCATTTCTGTACTGCCTGTAGCTGAAGCTCTCCGGGTGGTTTACAGAATTTTAAGTCACCCATCCAGATTTCAGCTTCCGACTCATGTACAGAAAAGACCCAGGGATGTTTAGTCTCAGCTAGGTCGTTTTGAGACCATGACCTGAGAATAATTAGCCCATCAGAGTAAAAAGAATGGTAAGCAAATGACTCTTCCAACCACATTAGCTAGAAGTAGACATGGCCAAGCAAAATTTCTGAATGGCTTAGAATAATCAGTTCCTTAATGTGTGTTTGCCTGCCACTCTTTCTGCTTGTCTTTACTGGGCTGGCAGGGACAGCTGGGCCTGTTTTGATTTTTGTCAAAAGCAATGGCGTTCCAAAGTCATAACTCTCTGTTATGCATGGGGACTTGTTTGCATTATTGCCTGTAAATGTGGATGTTAGCATGCATTACCAATAGCAGTTGGTGCTATACTTTCAGCCTGCCAAAGCGCAAGTTTAAGATTCCAAAGCTTCAAGTGGTGGGGGTGGCTAACATTGCAAGAAATATGGCTGGGAAGTCTAGAAGCTGTGGCCACCCTTTGTGAGGTAGTGGGTGGGAGACAGGGGCACACACCAATATGTGTACCTCTTCCCATTGTCCACACAGGGCCCATTGTCGATTAGATATGCTGGGGTGTGGTTAACGCAAGCAAATTGTACTCTGGAGTGCTAAAAACCAGGCACAGTGCAATTGAATGTGCCTCCCTCATCTCCTGGGGTGTGATTATTTAAGGATAATGACACCCCCTGCAGAGGCACCTTATTGCTCTTTTGCAAAAACAGTCTTTATTGAGGGGAATTAATTGCATTGTTGTTGGTGGCAAGAAATAAGTTTAATATTTCCAAATGATCCTGCCAGTTTGTGCTGCCTTGGAGAGAGACTTTCACAAATATGTCAAATAAATTGCTGGCTTGGGAAAGTCACTTTTGTTTTTTGGATTCAGAGGTGTGTGTGTGTGTTAGTCTCAGACAAATGGTCTCATTCAGATTGGTCAGGATTCTGTTCTTTTAAATCAATGGAAGAGACTTCTCCTGAAATACCAAAATGTTGGCGGGGGATAGGGGAGGTACCTATACCTTGAGAGTCAATTCTCTCAGCATTGAAGGCATTCAAAGATTTATCCTTCCAATTTATTGATTTATTTTGAAAATCTTGTCAGTGTTTAAGCAAACCAAACATACAGTATTTTCAAGCTGCAGGCAAATGTGTTGTTCTACCGTACCCCCACAGCCTATTTACAGTTCACATAGCAGCTGGGAGAATAGCTTTTATGAGGAGGATTTTAATTAGTGCCATGTATAAAAAGAGCCGTGCTAATGTTGGTGAAACTTGCTGGTGTACTTAACTTCCACAAAGGGCCAACTGATTTAGTGTCACAGGTTGCTTTCAAGCTTCAGGTGTACCTTGCCTCACAGTGCAGGTGAATCCACCTGAAGAGTTCTCCTTGTCAGACCTGTGGTACAATTCCCCAAGCTTTCTCTTGAAGTATGGCGTTAGTCTTGGAAGGGCCTTATGCCAACTGTTTTCATTTGATGCGCTTTCACTCTTGGCAAAGCAGAGAATGGGGCCAGATTCATCTTGCTGTAGTCTGAGCTCTTGTGGAAGCTACAAGCTATTTTTTTTCTCAAATAGCCAGCCAACCCTGAGGAAACTTCCAATGTCTTCTCTTACTGACACTTTTATTGCTTAAAGCTAGCCTTCATCCTTCATTTTGTTTCACCAGTGGCCCTTAACTACGAGTCCTCATGCGTGCTTAATGAATAGCTACGCTTTGCGGTTGCACCTTTTTGGAGTGTATTCTTCAGCCCTGTAGTCATAGGTGGGATTTTACTGAGCTTTTCCACTTCCGCTCGCTGCTATGGCTGCACCACAGGTGTCAAATGCGTGGAATATCCCAGATACTTCACTGCAAGGGGCGATGCTTCTTGTGCATTGGTTCCTGTGTTCTTCTGTAAGCGAAGATCAGGCTACTGAGAAATGCTTGTAGAGGGAAATGGAGTGGCACATATTCATCATATGCATGCATATGTAGACAGTCCTATATCTATTCAGAATATTACAGCCAAAAAAGGAAGGTCCCTGTAAAATTTATGATTTGCTCCTGGGGGTGACAACAAAGGAACGGTTGCAGCAAGAGGAAAAACAGAAGGGAGGAACGTAACACGGAAGTCTAACAAGGGATGCTGTGAGACACGGTTTGCTGTTCCTATCGAGAGGAGAGCTCAAATACTGATTTCTGCCTCTGCTCTTTTCACCATATCATTTATCTCTAGGATAATCAATGGCTAATAACTCACTTATCTTTGGTGCTAATGTTTAGTATCCAGCGTTGAGTGTTGTTTCTTATTTTATGAGACTCTTTGCATCATTTTTATCATCTGCTTCCCTTTTTATGCTAATGGTTCTATCTATCAGACTCAGAGTAATAGTGCAGGTATATACTCCTCCTAACAGGATGAATGACTACAGTAAGATGGATGTGTTTGTGCTGCTTATCAAATATGGAAACAAATGAGAAGGAATGAAGTGGGCACGGATGTGCCATCACAGAGGTTAGTTCCCTTGAATGTGCTCAACAGTCAGCAAATGACGTTTTATTGCTGTTCCCCAAAGAGGAATGCAAAGTCCAGGGGTGGGGAGGGAAGGAGGGAGAAAATGGGACCGGATGGAGAGGAGTAAGTGAGGGTGGCATGAGGAGGAAGAAAATTGCTGCTGCCAACAGCCTCACAGCATCACACGTCTAAAGTATTTGAGAATGGCTGGGAGCTGAAATGTGGATGGAAAGCAAGGTACATGAACAGGCATGTGCAGCGCACTGGTCGATGGAGAGAGTTGTGTGTGATGTGTGCGAAATTAGTTCAGCAAAGCACCTTCATCTCAGCCTCAGCTTTCTGGCCGTAGTATTGGATGATAATGCTAGCCTGCTTAGAGAGTCCTTATAACAGCCATTTATAGATGTATTTGAAATATCTCTGCCTTGCCTTCCACTGTACTGAAAGGGTGGTGTGAAGACTTAATAAGAGCACCGAATGAATTCTAAAAAGTATTTGTACAGTGATAGAGAAAAGTAGGGAGTTGTGAGCCCTGTGGCTTCATGGGGTTTTGGAAGAGGGCTCTCTGGTTGTTGTCATGACAGGTCACTTGAAGGCAAAACTAAGACTTCATGCATGTGTAGCATGTGGATAAATTAATAGGAAAGAAGATGGCTTCTGTGATGTCCAACTGGGGATGATGGCTGAGAGCACCCAATCAAGCCAGGGTTTAAACAGGGTTTGTTGCTGGCTTGTGAATCCTGCCATCTTGGCCAAATCAACCCTAAGATGAATCTCAGAAGATACTATTCCCTTCCTCCTGCTAAGCTTCCTCACTGAAGTGAATTGGGAATGAATGTGCTGCTTGTTTGCATCTTGGTTTATTAAGTCACAATTTGAATCAAAATTATTAATAAATGAGGTCATGACCATTATGAGGCTCCTAATATCTCCTGTACAGTATTGCAGAACCTGAACATAGTTACATGTTTTTGTATGGCTGTTTTGAAGGTTGATTTTCAGGAAGGGGAGGGGCTTTAAGCACTGAAGCCCCTCCAGGATCTTTGGAGATATCTAGCTATGTATTTCTCTGATTACCGCGGGCCCTCTGATGTGTCATATAAATTAACGTTTGGTCTTCCCACCTCTCAGTGTATTTCATTGATCATTCAGAAGGACAAAACTTTTCCCTTGGGCATTTGGAGATGTTCCCTAAAAATGGAGTGTAAGCTGCAAGGAAACTTTTACTGAATAACTGCAATGGCTACTTGGAAAGAACCAGTAAATTCCAGTTTGCATTAGGTATAACTCTTTCCCATCCCAGGTAAAAGGGAATGGATTTTCTTTTAGACTGACTTCTAGTCATATGGTTACTTAGGGCTCTTGGTAAAGCACAGTCTAGAAAGAATTAACAGAAGAACGAACTCCCTATGTCTGAATTGAGAGCTTTAGATATATATGAAGACGTGGTTGAATCACATATCTGAGTATGATACATAATCAAAAGGGTCCCTTTTTCCCTGTAGCTTTCAGAATTTAATAACTGGAAAAGCTTGCCTACTTCTTGAGTATCATATGGTGTATTTAAAAGAGCAGAAAGACTGATAGGTGCATTAACACTTTTTCATTTTTATTTATGCCCAATATGTTCACATAAAAATAATTTCCATACATATGATTCAAGTAACAATTTAAGTCAGATTGGGTTACATATGGTATGCAAAGTATTGGGAAGAGAATTACAGGCCAGCTTCATCTACATGGATGCATTTAAGAAAGATGGGAGGTACTGAGACATTATCTGCATTTCAATGTGTTCCATACAGGCTCTTCTGTTTGTATTAGAAACATTCTTCAGAGTTGTACAACTCTGGGTCCTAAAAGCAGGCAGTGGGTGAATTGTATGCGTAAACATTTGTAAGCATTGGCAACTGCTTCCCGTGCCTTTAACTGCTGCAGAGCAGAACTAGATGGTTTTCTGTGTTGGATCACCATATATCTCGGCTCCGGGAAAACCTGTTCAAAATCAGAAGCTGGCTTACAGAGCACTCCTACAGTTTCTTGACAGATTCTAAAGTGCCATAAGTTTATCCTCCCAGCTCTGAGACTGGGAAACATCTGCCTTCAGAGATGAGGGTCCACGTTTGGATCCTCCTTCCCCTCTTGTAGCTAGCTTAGAAAGAACCACAAGAGTTGCATCTCCAAAGTCCTAAGACCAACCTTGGAGAAGGGGTGATAAAGGTATTTGAGGGGAGGGACAAGGAAGCTTATCAGGGCCACTGGGAGACAACCCATTCTGGCAGTGCTCTGGCTTCTTTGACTCCCCATCCAAAGTACCATCAGCCATCTAGCAGGCTTTCAAAAGAGTACATAGGATTATTTATTTATTTAGGAAGCTTCTATGCTGCCCCATTCGCCGAAGCCTCGGGGCGGCTCACAACAATAAATAACAACAATATAAAAACAATATAATTGGAGATGTCCTGGCCAAAGATGTAAAATCAATAAATAATATTAACAATTAAAATGATCTTTAAATAAAAAGGTCTTGGCCTGGTGCCAAAAAACAAATAACGACGGTGCCAGGTGGACCTCTCTGGGGAGCGCATTCCATAGGTGGGGTGCCACCGCAGAGAAGGCCCTCCTCTGGGTACTCACCCTCCTAATATCTTTCATGGAGGGCTCCCGGAGAAGGGCCTCTCCCGCAGATCTCAAGGGGCGGCCGGGCATATATGGATGTAAGCGCTCCTTTAGGTAACCAAGACCCAAGCCATTTAGGGCTTTATAGGTCATCACCAACACCTTGAATTGGGCCCGGACTTCAAGGGGGAGCCAGTGAAGCTGACAGAGGACTGAAGTCATGTGAACATAACGCCCAGTCCCCATAAGCAGCCTGGCAGCAATATTTTGAACCAATTGAAGTATCCAGACCATCTTCAAGGGCAGCCCCACATAGAGCACATTACAGAAGTCTAGTCAAGAAGTCACCAACGTGTGTGTCACTGTCACCAGGCAGTCATTCTCCAGGTAGGGACACAGCTGATGGATCAGCCGAAGCAGAAAGAAAGCGCTCCTTGCCACCGCTGTCACCTGAGCTTCCAGGATGCATGCAATCCGTCAAATTCGGAAGTTTATGTGCCTCCGCGCTGGATTGTTTCCATAGACAAAATCAGATTATTGATTCATCTCGACTGGTATTGCAGCACTGGGATTCTGCTGGGTTTCCATCAGGATTTCTTTCTAGCCATGCCTGGAGATGCCAGAAATTAAATAGAGACCTTCTGAATGACAAGCATGTGTATAATATTAAGCCATCATCCCTCCTCTAGAACTGGCCCTGTATTCACTAAGTTACATTTGTTTAGCAGGTATTCTACAGATTTGTATGTTCTGAAAGAAAAAGCTTTAGAATCCATGATTCTTTGAAGTGAAAGGCAATCCGTTAACATCATGGATGCATCTTAAAATAATGGTTAGGTACCACAGGAAGTTTAGCAAGGGGCCAATTAAGAACCTAAAAGTGCTGGCTTGGTGATGCCCAATTTCCTGAAAGTTTTGAGCCATGGTGGAGGAAAAAACAAAGGCATCCTAATTTTGTTATTGTTGGAAAAAGCCGAAATTTGGGGAACAATGGAAAAAGATGCAATACTTCTTATTTTTGTGCTTTTTACAGATCTAAAGTCATGTTGCTACTTTAGGAACATAAAATGTGGTATGCATAACTTGGTTTGTAAAATTAAATCCATTTTAAAGTAGGCCCTGATATTCAAGGCAATATCTAACCACCAATAGTCATATCTTCCTCAAGGGATTCCACGTTCATACATCAAATGTTTCTAGAACATTAAAACAAAATAAACTTTAAACTTATTGCACTTCCAGGAGTTTCTCATCTTGGAAATAACCTGCTGCTGTTGTGGTGTGTTGAGATCTTTGTGCATAGCAGAACACCATTCCGTTGCTGTAGGTGAGGAATTTTTCTATCACGTTAAGTGGATATTGAAGTCCATTTTCCCCTTACCCTCTGTTACTCTCAAAATTTTGCCTGGCAACGAGGTCCTTCTGTTCTCTGAGAGCACTTATTGGAAGGAAAGGAATGGAAGAGTTCTTTGCTGTGTGTCAGAGGAGATTCTCAGCTGCTGTCTCCCGTTAGCTCCGCTCAGAAGCCAGCCCGGTGACCCTTCCTTAGAGACCTTCAGCACACCAAGAAATATTTCACTGGTGAAAACTTGGCCCAGGAGATACAATTAATGTCTTGCAAGTTCACCGTGATAATGGTGTCTGTTTTCAGTCATCATTGACTGGTTTCATGCTTCAGCGCATTTTTGTCTCAGGCTGGGGAAGACTTGTGTATGTGAAAGGGATTCTGTATCATCCTCTGTTTCCCAGTTTCTTTAATTTTTTTTAGTCTGCAAGGTGACTGCTTTACAATGGTCTGCAACCAAGATTTACACATAGGTAATCAATAGTTAAATTCCTTGGATGGGAGTCGAGTATAACTGCTTAAAGACATAATAGTAAATTTGACGATCGCCCGAAAGCCAGTGAACCAACAGAGATTCTAGAAACTTTTCATTAAGTGTGAGCTGTCCAAGCAATGCAAGGTCGTTGCTCTTGTGTTCCAGATGCAATCATGCCCTGCGGACACAAATGTAGTTGGAGGCCAATTCCATTCTTCCAAGTGAGGACCATCTCCTTTAGGTGGGACTAGATGGAGTCTAGTCCATTTTCCGTAACATAACAAGTGCACCATCCAGCAAAGATGCTGATCTGGGGATGGTAAATGCATTAATAGTCCATTCCATTTATTGGCTTTGAACCTGGATGAGGGAGGCCTGGGTTTAGAACCTAGCTCATAATGGACTCGTTGGCTGGTAACTAGAAAAATATTAAAATCTCACATGGGAATCTGAAGAGAGAGCAAGGAAGTGAACGGTTTTATATGATGCTGTACATCAAGATAGCAGTTGATCATCTTTGGCCTTTTGGTACTTAATAGGATTCTGGTCAGAAGAAACCAGCTTTAGGCCAAGAAAAGCAGCTTGGATGGTGGATTTCAGAGTACAAGATAATTTATTTTTACTACTGTTAACTGCTGCTACTAAAAATGGGCAGAATCCAGCTAAAATGTTAGCTCCTTTAAGTCCCATTGATTTATAAAGGAGAGGCTGACACTTTTCAAACTCTTGAACAGTGAAATAAATGCAACCAAAGATGATTTGATCATGCCCAGAATTAAAGCATCATGGAAAGAGAGCAATAGTTTGCTGAGAGAAGAAAATCACATAATTTCTTTTAAAAGGAGTTTGGCCTTGTGTAATGTTTGATCCAGAAAACCCCCTTCTATTGTGACTCTTTAATAATCAATATTTGTGCATGGGGAAACCTGACAAAAGCACCAGTGTATATGTTACATTCTTTACTGCATTCAGTGGCTCTTCACTTTAATTTCAGCATAAGTAGGACATGTGCTGACCGCGGAGAGTTGCATAAATCACAGCTTTGAGATTTTTTCCCTTTAAAAAAGGCTTGTTTTGAGTCATTATCCCTTTCATTCTAATGGAATTCAGCCAGATTTTCTATGACCTTAACACCCAATCATACACAAGATTAGCCCACTGCTAGCTAATCCTTACTAGCCAAACCCCACTGGGAAGGAAGAGACACATCTATCCAGCTACTGTGTACTTTTGCTAAAAAAGATACTGCATGCACTTACCTTCAGAGTCAAGTCCCTATATGTACTCAGTTCCACATTATAGAATATGTAGAAGTTAATTTGTGGTTGCTTTTGATTAAGTCATTATAGCCACAGTGCTAATGAAAGTTTGTACGATTTAGCACTTTCTCTCTCTCTCAACACGCCTGGTTCAGAAAGAATTATCCACCAATAAGAGATTTGCTTAGGGTTTGGTGGAATCACTCCAAATCAGACTGTGTAAGGACATTATTCTATAATCACTCCACATGCCTTACATGAAAGAGCCTGAAAAGTAAGCACTGAATCTCACCCTATCTGCCTCCCAAATCCCTCAAGATGTAATTGATAGGCTCTGTGTGGGCTTCTGTGTGTCAGCAGGCGATATTTAGGCTCCCAGAATCCCTCCAAATGTGCCTGCCTTCAAAGTGTCATGCACAGTTGCAGTGATTCTGCATTGCGAGGATGCGAGCTCTTGCACACCAGCTGTATTCTTGCGTTGTTGCAATGGTCACTGGGAAAAAACCGGGAGTGGGGGGATTGAGTAGAAACTTTGCAGCATCCCTGGAAGCAGCAGTAGCACTGAACAGATCTGTGCATATTAACACCCATGTGCAAAGAGGGAATGAATCAACTCATCTTGGTAGGGAGACCTCCCAATCGACACCGCAGATACGCACAACACACCACGTCGTGTCAGAATGAATAAGGGCAATCTAGTGGCCCACTCTATAGGACATGGATTTGGGAAATGAGATAGATCAGGTCCCAGTAGGGAGAAAGAAGTCAACATGTCTTCTCTGTTTTGCACATCTGGAAGAAATAACAGGCATGTCAGGAGCAGAAGGGAAGGTGTCTACACCACAAACACTGCTGATAAGTTTCCCGGTTAGTCACAGCAAGAGACAAGGATTAGTCAAGGGCATTTGGATCCCCTTCCCTGGCAACCACCCCCATCCAGTTATGGATGTCTAGAGCGCACTTGCTGCAGGCAGAGCCAGCAGTGGGAGATCTTGCTTGAGCTACAGCGTGTCGTGAATTTCTGGCCTTGGCTTTGTTCTCTGGTCCTGCCTCTTTGCTTCCCTTTGAATCCTAATTGCTGTTCAGCCCTGGCTCCCAGCTCCAGTCTCTCCAGGCTGCAGCTCTGACGTCAACTTCCCAGTGTGATATGAAGGCCGGTAAATTGTCCCTTTGGGGTGCAAGGTGCTTCTCCTTCCTATTTCCCTTCACTGGACATCCTTCTGCAACGTCAGAATGGAGAGAGAGAGCTTCTGTTTCGCAGATTGTGTGATCTCAGTTATGCTCTTCCTACATGGGGGATTCCCTCCCCCATCCCCCCTTCTCTCTCTTGCTGTGATGTCAATGTGCAGAGTTACACCATTTATTTATTTATTGCATTCATTGCTTTACTGAACTTTTAAAATGTTCAGTAAAGTAATGAATCACCAAAGTTCTCTGGGTGATGTACAATGCACTCAAAATATATAGTGCAAATATTAAAACAAGCCCAAATCTGTATTGCATGTGATCACGGACATGGGGATGAATCGCCCTGCCCCACGCCAAGACTGCAACATGAGGGAAATTTCCTGCACTAGTTTTGGGACGGTGTGAAGCTGTCCCATGGATTGGCTCATGGGCACGGGATGCAAGCGGAATTGATCTCCACCCAGCTGGTGTCCCGCCAGGATAACTCCCCATTGCAGCAATTCTGCAGGTGTATCTTCATAGAAAGGCTTCCGCACAGTGGTGGAGCTGAACAAATTTTCAAATAGAAACAAGAACATGACATGCGGGGGACAAGTTTTGCTACTTAGAAGATAATTCCCTTGGCAGATTGATCCTACACATATGGCGCACTGTGAATTCCTGCGACACGGTCGGTATCACTTCAATCTAGTCTAACATTCATGATGTTATCCTAACAGATACATCCGCTTGGAAACACTTAGGTGCAAGTGCAGTTACTCCTTAGAACTGGATTGTAGGTAAAATAGGGGAATGGGGTACACTTTTGGGAACCCTTTAAAGCCTGTTTTGCACCAGATCAATTAGTTTCTTGTGGGAATTCCAGTGAAGGTGCATTGAAGTTCCCTGACACAATGGGCATTCATATAAACATACGTAAAAGGGATGCTTTCATAGAACTGCTTGCTTCACTGAAATGGATAGAAGGACCATGTCAATTCCATGTAATACAAGGGATTCTGACTCATGGTTGGCTATAATCTGTGGAATAGCAGAGTAGAAGATTCCTGCATTCAAGACAGATGTAAAAGCTTTCTGTGAAGAGGAAATGAAAGTCCTTTTGCATATACTGAAATGAGCACCGTAAATCTCAGCCATCACTGTCAGCCCAAAGTGGGTTGTTCTATAAGAAAGGTATTCAGGGCTGAATACCCTTTTCATGGGGGACAGAGCTGGTTAAAAATCTACATCTTTAATCTGCAGGTAATTAACTGATGGACTGATCACACCATTTAATCTCTTATTACCTTCACCTCTTATCTTCGAAGAGGACACTTCTCTTAATATGAATTTTGACAGTTATTTTCATAAAATTGCCAATCTTCTCCCACTATTTCTTTTAAAAGAATTTCTATTGTTCTGTCTTCTCAGTGGACAAGAAGTGTATGTGTGCAGGTGTATTCTGGGCATATGCTAATAAAGTTAGGTGTGTTGTGGAAGCGCCTTTTATGTCAGAGGTTCCTGCCCTCCCTGGCAGAAAGGTCAATGGTACCTTGATGGATTCATCATTTCCTATTCCTGTCAGTCATGCCAGCTGAACCCGCTCAGTAACTCCATTTCTAAGCATTTCTGATATGTGTTCATTTTTGCATCAGTATCTACTATTTGTTCCTTCTATCATGTTGCAACTATGTCCTACTTTTCTTCCTCTTGCAAAGAAGCAAAGGAAGTTTATACAATATTCCTGCTCTCTATTTTATCCTCACAACATGGCTTTAAGATAGGCTAGGCTGAGAATCCATGATCGTCCTTAAATCAGCCAGTGAGCTTCAGTTGAGTGGAGACCAAAACCCAGATCTCCGAATCCCAGCCCAATGCTCTAATCACTACACCACACTGCCTCTCAGGAATTGGTTTAATCTGCCTCCTACCCTTCCTTCGAGAAATTCCTGCCACTGATCATGAAGTTTTGTTTCATATTTCACCAGACTTGAGAGGCAGGTTAGGCTGAAAGAATTCCTAAAGTTCATTGTGACCTCAGGTCTATTTGGTATGAATTCAACTATCTGCTAAGTAATACATTCAACATGTTCGAAGTCAGTCAGTCACTTATTCTCAATTACTGCAAACAGTCCTGTGCCAGTTTAAAGATTAACACATTTATGGCATAAGTTTTGTGCATTATAATCCACTTTATCAGATGCAAGAAGTGATAGCCAAAGTTACAAGTATATATACATGATTTGGAATGAGGAAGCACAACTGTAAACAATGAAGTGAGAGAGAAATGAAATGCAGGCAGTACAGACAGTGATAATTACTTTATGAACTGTGGCCGCTACAAAACAGTTGTTGGATCCCCTGCGTTCGTGAGCTGATTTATTACTTAAAAACAAAACCAAAACTCCCTGAACCCAAGAAGAGCTGTGCTGCATCAGACCAATGGCCCATTTAGCCCACTTTCTGATTATAAGGAGCTATAAGACTGGCTTACCAGCTGCCCACAGATCCCACAAAGGCAAGGAAGCCTCTTTCTGTGGCATTTTCCCCCGACTGCGGTACGCTCTTCTGAGTTGGCGTACAACCATCAGGACTAGTAGCCATCAACAGCTCCAAGCCCCATGAATTGGTTCAATTCCCTTTGAAAGTGGCCCAACTTGGTGGCCATTGCTGCATCTTGTAGTAGCAAATTCCATCATTTAGCTATTGTCATTTCTGATGCCACGTTTTGGTCCCCCGCACCTTTCTGTCCTCTTGCATGGAATCTGATTGCAGTGAGTAGACTGAGGAAAGGCATTGCAAATAAATGATGACATTGGAAGGCACTGCGTGTGGATGGACAATCCATCAGCCACTGTGTTGGCTGCCAGTTGAAGGATGGCCCCTCTGTTCAAAGTACTTGTCTTAACCTGTCCCCAGGCTGCTTAGGGCTTTAAATGTCATCTGAAAGAATGCCTGGTCCCATATGTCCTACCCAACCCTTGAGATTATCTGTTGAGGGCCCTCTCAGGGACCCCGCCCCCCCCCAGAAGGAGGGTGGGTGACAACCAGGTGAAGGGACCTTTCAGTAGTGGCATCCCACCTCTGGAATATGCTCTGCAGAGAAATCCACCTGGTGTCATGCCTGACATGTTTCTGGTACAGGTGAAAACCTTTTGATTCTCCAAATATTTTAATGGCTAGTCTGTGTCTTATTTCTGAGTCAATTTAAATATGGTTTTAAATTGCTGTCATGGCTGATTGTCGCCCCATTTTTGTTGGTTGTCATATTTCTTGCTTTATAATACTTCATGAATCTATTGTTTACACCATTTTGTGAGTATTTTCTGTATGATATTTATGATTTTAACAATTGTAAACCACCCAAAGAGCCTTTGGCTATGGGAAGAGTATATAAAAAAGAGGGCCTTTTCTGTGGTGGCACCCAATTGTGGAATGTCTTGCCATTGGTGATTCATCAGGCACCTGCTTTCTTGTGTTTTAGCTCCCTGGCAATAACTCTTCTTTCTTGACGCACCCATGGCACTACTTTACCTGTATTGATAGCACTGGTTTTAATTTTATTCTCATTTATTAATTTTATTAATGCACATATTGTCTGATTATATATAACATGTCTTATTTTGTTTACCTATTATAATATTCTTTGTTAAGGGTAAAATTGGTATTTTTTTATTGTAATGGCCTCCCAGACAGCATAATGTTGGCAGGCAGCTTTTATACTGAATGAATGAATGATCACTTTAAAAGATGAAGTATGGACTATCCCTGAAGTTGTGAATAACATAAAGTCCTATAGTAGTGTTGCCATAGCCAAGACAGGGCTATCTCAGGGGTCTGCTGCATAACCTGAGTCTGGCACCTTATTTATCTGAGGAATAAAATCTGCTGCTAGTTCTGGGTTTTGGACTGGGTTGCTGTCTGCAAGCAAGTACAGACTTGCTACCCATGGCCCAGAAGACGGAGGTCTTGGGTAGGCTACAGGGCAATGATGATGCATAATAAAACGTCATTGATAAATTCCATGTTTAAAAAAGAGACCTTTGGAAGCAGGGACTGAGGAACCATGGTTTTGAACCAGCCGTGGGCATCTTGCCATCTGTGAGGCCATGGTGCT
>NW_025335550.1:2292327-2399827 GCF_004798865.1 Varanus komodoensis | reverse complement strand
ATCCATAAGATTGCAGCCAGCCTTAGAATTTGCAGAAGGTGTCATGGCTGAAATGGTGACTCATTGGCCAGGCTTTATATTATTCCATCTCTCATACCTAAAAATTAAAGACCCTATCACAATCCATGCATCCACTGCTTCGTATGCATAGTTTAATTTATACATGCATCAGGAAAAGACGATTCAGTAGAGCATTATCAATATATTCTCTCCCTGGGTTGACTTCCTGTCATCTTGTTCTTATTTTTGGTACAACACAATCTGTTTTTCTTTAAAATGCCTCTGCTTCCTTACAGCATTGACCTCTGCTACCCTTTGCTCATTTCTGACTTAACATAGATGTTCCATCAAGCTTACTCATTTTCCAGTTCTTTCGTTAATATGCCTCACTTGCTTATGGCAGGTTAAATGTTCCATGTATTCTTAGCATTCCTACATTCCATCAAAGTCAACCTTCCCCAAAGCATAATCTTTTGTGTTGCTAAATTAAAGTCTAATGACAGCTGTGACTGCTTAGTCATTCACATCTCAACCAAATATGGACTGAATACAGACAGCCTTCTACCAAGTGCCAACTTGCCACTTGGTCATCTGCGTCAGTCTTCCGAGGAGTTGTGAAAATCCTGCCACATTTAAGACATCCATCCAAAACGTGAGGAGCCTTGCTTACCCAGGGAATGTCGGAAGCCATCTTGCTCTGAGTCAGATCCGTCAGCTGGCTAGCTCAGTGTTGCTTGGGTCATAGACTGTCCAGAGAGCTTTGGCTACGGGGCAGTAGAGAGAGGGAAATAAGAATGAGGATTGATGGCAACGGCTGCCCAAAGTTTCAGGCAACAATCTCCACTGGTCCTCCCTAGAGATGCCACGGACTGAACTCAGGACCTTTGGGGTGCACACCATGTGACTTGCCACTAAGCCCTGGATCTTCCCCTTAGAAGATGTCTGCACTTAAAATTATAAAGGCCCATGAGATGACTGCACCATGTATGCATGTAGCATTCATCACCTTTTGCTCAGGGAGAATTCTGTGTACCACAGGCACGTCTTGTTGGGATGCTGAGCATGCGCTGGGTCACTAAGATGAAAAGTGTTCTCCAGGCATATTTGAGCAGAAGTGCGGATTCATACAGGCAGCTATTGTTCATGCGTGTTTGGGTTTCATGTAAATTGCTAGACAAAAGTGCTTTCTGTGTGCCAATTGTAAGGTGAAGTGATTCTATGTGCGGCTACTGAAAGCCAGTATATCTTAGCCTGGGGGCACTGGACTTCAAGCATTTACATACGGTAAAATCTAGTAATATCTTTTATCTGCTAATAACAGCTTTCGATGTTGGATTCAGTTTTTGCCTTACAGCTATTATAAGGTGACAATGAATTTCTTGAATCCCAGGCCTTTTATTCTTGGTTTACTCTTGTTTCTTAAAATAGCATAAGTCTCCCAGAATATCTCTTAAAATGTGTGCAACACCAATTAGACCGTCCTGTGCACTTAACATTTCTGGATAAGCCTTTTCACTTTTCTTTCTTAGTTCTCAGTCCAGTAAGTATGCAATAAAAAGAAAATTAAATGCTTGTCCTGAACAGCATCCCCACAGCTGGTTTCCACATTCTCTGATAATAACATTCTTCAAAGATGTACATCTGTAGATGTTCAGTTTTCAATAGAAAAAAGAAATCTTCTCCACAGACTATCCATCTGAATCTCAGAAACCTTGGTGGCTTCTTTTAAGGCATTATGAGCTGAGAAACGGAGAACATCAAGTGGAATCTCTAGCCCCGAGCGAACTGAGCAGATGGTACATAAAATAAATTCCCATAGTACTTTCTTAAGAGAAGATGTATTTCCAGAATTTCTAACCAGAGCTGCTCACAAGGTGCTCCTCAAAATAATAATTTTTATGTATATCATAGTTGGACACATTCTTACTGATCACCAAATTGGAAGATTCATTTTAAGCATAATTCCTTGGGAAAAAGTGAAGACTGAGGGTTTCTACAGAACTAATGTAAGAGCCCCCAGGAAGGGAGGAATACCCTAGGATGGACTAGATCTCTTATCTGACCGAATGTACTTCTGGCAAAAAAATTTGGGTAAATTTTAGTAGTCACATCAGGAAATTAGAGGTAGATACAGATACAGTTCCATGTCACTTTGTTCTCTTTCCCTAAATTAAGCAGGCTCATATTTTTCAGCTACCAAAGAGCATCAACTTTCCATTTGCCAAAGGGTGTTGCTTATTTTCTTGATCTAGGTTTTCTCTACCTAGGGATGGTGAAGAAATCTGCAGTGGATTCAAATGAGTCAAAATACCCATTAATCTGACCCTGCAGTTTGCACAATGAAACGACGTTTTCTAAGTTGAACAGATCCTACAGACTTTTGGACTTTTTCTGTTTGTGAAAGAGAAACACAATTCTCACACATCCTTGAACATCTGATATTGTCAATTGTGGATGAAAGATGCCTGAGAATTTGTGAAACTCAAATGGAACAGATTTAGCTAAATCCGTACATCCTTATCCCTACCAATATATCAGAAATCATGTTCCCTCTGTTTTCTTAGCAGGGCCATTCTCCTTTCAACCTCTTCTTGCTATTTTATATCATGTTGAATAAATCCTGGTTATCTGGAGAATATCATCTGCCATCTCACTAATATCTGTAACCTTCGGCCTCACCCAACAAACAGGTTCCTCCAGTAGGTACAAGTTCCATTCACGGAATCAAGCAACAGACAAAGGTCACTGAGAGTTTTCTTGACCAGGGAAAACCAACAAATTTATCTGCATCTATGCTGATTAATGACTGGTAATCTCTTCTTCTCAATCATGTTTGTGAAATCCACAGTCTGTACTGGTGATGGGCAACTTGTGGTCCTCCAGACACTTTGGTCTACATGCCTCAACAGCAATAACCAAGAACGGGGAGGGAACATCTAGGACTGCAGATTTCCTACCTCTACTCTTAACCTGGAGCTGCTTGAACAAAATGTCCTGTTTTCTTAGAGGGTGGAGAAATTTCATAGGAAAAAAACGGTAAAACACCCACCTTTCAAGATCCTGTTTGGTGCCATTGTTTTTCCTCTCAGCGACTGTGTGTCAGCACGTCTTCTAATTTGTAAACTTCTAATTTCACATTCATCTTTCTGGGTCAGTCACATGAGCCACCACATCACAAGATAAACAGGATGAGATCCACAGATCTGGTGACAGGACATCATTGCGGGTAAACCGGAACTATTGCCACTGAGGGCAGACTTCTAGAATATGAAACCCCCTTGAAGTAATCGCAGAAAGGAGGCCATGTGTTTTGATGTGGCCAAACATGTTCATAAAAATAAATGCATTGAACCCGTCTCTATTTGAAACTCCTCCCACACATTGTGCCTTGTGTTAGCTCTGCCACTATTCCTGCACACACACAAACACACACTCACACTACCTTGGCATTGTCCTTGCATTTACAAGTTATTCTCCACAATGTGTTCTTCGTGATACACACAAAAGCCAGATCAATTATTCTGCTGAACAACCTAAAGCACTCACCTAGGAAATTCTCCCATGAAAGGGGAAAGGACAACAATATAGGCTGGGAAGATCCATTTATTACTGTGGAATTTATTTATTACTGTGGAAGTTAAATATGAGTATGGAGATCTTTGCAGTACTGACGTTAGTGGCTTAAGTTGGTCTGCTTATTTCTCACCTTTGCTCCTACAAGTTACCCAAGCTTACATAGTTTGCATGGCTTAAATCGAATCATAGAATAGTAGAGTTAGAAGGGGCTTGGAAGGCCATCGGGTCCAACCCCCTGCTCACCGTAGGACTCCAAATTAAACCATTCATCTCAGAGTGCTGACCGGTTGCATCTTGAATGCTCCAGTGTGGGACAACCCACAAACTCTACATCTTTGGTTCCATTATTATATTAGGAAGTTCTTCCTGATATCCAGCCAGAATCTGACTTCCTGTAACTTGAGCCCATTCTTCTGTGTCCTGCACTCAGGGATGGTTGAGAATATATCTTGGCCCTCCTGTGTGGCAGCCTTCAAATATTGAAAAGGGTTACCATATTACCCCTTAGTCTATTCTTCTTGGAACTCGACATACCTAGTACTTCCTGTCTCTCCTCACAGGGCTTTCCAACTTTTCATTTTTGTGCCCACTTCCCCACGAACCTTTTCCAGTTGGTCTCCATCTTTCTCACACTGGATACAGTACTCAGGAGGAGGTGAGCCATGGGAGCCAGTGTGATATGGTGGTGATACTGCTGAATTATGGTCCCAGAAGCTCTGGGCTTCAGTCCCCTTCAATCGTGAAACTCATGGGGTGGGTTTAGTCCTGCCCCTAACTCTTGGCCTAGCCGCTTTCCAGAATGGTTCTTGTTAGGATAAAAAGGAGAAAGAGAACCCTCTATACTGCCTTAAGTTCCTTTCAAGGGGAAGAAATCCCAACCCCGACCCTTACAAGAGGAGGAAAGGTGGGGTGTAAATGTGATGATACAATAGTAAGTGTGTGGAAAGCAGAACTAGTATTTCCTGTGATCCTACAGTGACACTTCTAGTAATGCAGCCTAAAATATCATTTGCTTTTTTGTGTGTGGCCACATCATATTGTTGACTTATATTTAGCTTGTGATCTACAATTCCAAGATCCTTCTTACCTGTATTGTGGAGCCAAGATCTCCAGTCTTGGACTGATGTATTGGTTTCCTTTCCTAGGTCACAACTTGGCTTCTGTCCCTATTCACCCTGTTCCTTGTCTATTTATCCTCACAACAACAATCCTGTGAGGTAGGCTAGGCTGAGGATCAGTCCCCACATGAGCCTCAGAGGCAAGTAGGGACTACTTGGAAGAACTCAGAACTTCCGAATTCCACTCCGGCATTCTCACCATTCTGCTGCAACGCTACACTTATTGGGGAGCAAACTCCAGGTGACATGGTGGGATTTAGGTCAAAGTTAACAGCCTCCCTTCCCTATCCAGCATCACTAGATCTCTCTCTATTATGAGCCTTTCCATTGTTTTCCCTACAATGGACGTAAGGCTAACCGGTCTATAATTCCCCATGTCCCTTCTACTACCCTTTCTGAAAATTGGGACCACTGATGCCACACTCCAGTCCTCTGGAACTTCACCTGTTCTCCACAAGGTCTCAAAAATGGAGGCCAGCAGGCGTGAGAGAACCCCTGCCAACTCTCTAAGTACTCTCGGGTGTAACCCGTTAGGGCCTGGTGCCTTTGTAATGTCCAATGCCCTGAGAAGCCCCTCAACTTCAAGGGGGGTGACTCTAATCTGTGCCCCTAAGTCCCCAGCCTCATCTAATCTCCTATGCGGCTATCCCCCCATCCTGCTTTGGGGAGAACACAGAGGCAAAATAGTCATTTAGCATCTGTGCCTGTTCCCTCGTATCAGTCACTGGATCCCCTTCCTCCTTATTTAGTGGTCCCACCACTTGTCTCCCCTTCCTCTTCCTATTTACATGCTGAAAGAAGCCCTTTTTGTTGCTCTTGATATTCTTGGCAGGTCTCAGCTCGTAATCAGCCTTAGCCTTGTGAAGAATCCTTCTGCAACAGGCCTCCTCCTCCCGGTATACCCTTTTGTCTATTTCCCCCGGTACCCATTTCCTACAGAGGTTCCTCTTTCATCTAATCCCTCTAACCACCTCCTTTCGCATCCATGGCGGCGCTCTCCTCTGCCTCCCCACCTTACTGACTAGAGGTATCGTCAAGGCTTGCGCCTCCAAAACCTCCCTTTTGAGTGCTATCCACCCCTCCTCAACTCGCTTACATTCCAGTAACCTATCCCAGGAGACTTTCCCCAGTCTGGCCTTCAGTTGGCCAAGGTTGGCCCTCTTGAAGTCCCAGCTTCTAGTGCTCAACCTGCTGCCCATCCCCAGTCCCCTGATCTCAAAGCAAAGGATGGAGTGATCACTCGCATCCAGAGCTCCCCTAATCTGTACTTTATCTATCAGCTCCACCCTATTGGTCAAGACCAAGTCAAGGATCAGTATTTCTAATCTATGTGACACTGTGCCAAGATCCAAAGCCCTTAGATGCCATTGATGGTAAATGAATTTTGCTTAAAGGTCAGAGCTTATTCACACTGTGCTTTAGTTTATATCCTGAAGTGCATGTATATTTCCATCATCTGGGAATGGCGGATGCACAGTTTAAATGCCTGGACTTCTTTCCCTACAGTAAACATGGAAGCGGGGGCCAGTTGCTGCATCTGTGCTTACTCTGGGGGAATGCTTGCCACTTCAGCGCATGTTGAGCATCACAACTGACTACAGCGCATGCGTTGAGGCTGCCATTTAAACCCGAGCCATTTTGGTACCCATGTTCAAAATGTTAATTGAAAACTACCTCCCAACCGCTGTGGACTATAGCCCTGAGCTCACACTAGACTGTGGGCCCCAGCTTTCTTTATTCCTTTCATCTCCTACTAATAGGATTTTATTAGAAGACTGGGAAGAAAATAAAAGTATTTTTTCAAAAATAAAAAACAGGAAATGGCCCTTCACTAATATTATTAGAGGTGGCTTTATTTATTCATCACAGTGGCTTATTTTTCGATCCACATTTAGAGCTGAATATACCCTCCAAACTAAAGTAAAATATGTGCATATCTGATTTTTGAAGGGGAAAAATACTTAATTGATCTCTTCCTATGCCTTGCCCTCCCTCTTCTTTCTCTCCTTCCCCCATCTTCTCACTAATTCCATCATATAGTAAGCTTTCTATTATGAAAGAAATCAGAATTAATTTAAATATTAAATATAAAGAATTAACCTTACAGCAAAACAGATAACAGAAAAAAAGAGCAAGTTTCTTTCCTCTGTCAAAATGACAGCCCTCCTGCTTTTATTATCATTTGAATAAATGAAGTTTCCAAATTGGCATATTTTTTCCCAGAGCTCAACAAAATGTATTGACTCCACTAAATATAGTTAATTTTTGTATATTAAAAAAGAAATCCATTAGACACTATAATGGTCTTCATGACCTTAAACTTGTTGTGCCGTTCTTTGGTTACATGTTCAGAATCGAAGAGAATATTGATTAAAGAAATCATGAAAATGCTATTGTTTTGCTATCATAATACCTATGCATTATTCAGATAGAGAGGGTACAATCCAGCAATGGGTCCTACAAAATATATATAATGGTTTACTAATGGGATGTTCCTCATTTTGTCTGCCTGTCTCCACTGCACAGCAAACTATTTAAACTTGTGGGAAGCAGGGATGAGGAGGGATTAAGAGCAGTCTGAAATTCAGGCAGCTCCGGGCTGCAGCTCAATAAACAGAAGAGACTGTATGAATGAGTTGCCATGTAGATTTGCAGATTGTGCTGAACCTGCATAAAGCGAACAATATGCAGAAAGTATCGGATAGAGGTGCATTTTTGCCTTCAAACAGAGTGAGCATAAACTCAAATTAATAAACTCAAGAGGGAACATTCAAATAGATGAGCGTTCCAATTAGATGAAGCAATGCTTCATCTGTTTCTCCTTAACATTTTGCCTCCTTCTCAATATGTACTGGTCAATTGCCTAATCTGGTCACTATTGTACGGGTGATGTTGTGCATTGTTATGCACTTTGTTATAGATACAGAGTGAATCAGAAGGGGTCTCCCGGGCCATCAAGTCTGACCCCCAGCTCCAGCCGGCTCCGCTCATGGCATAATGACCATGTGCCTGTCCAGCCTTTCCTTGAACGCTCTCACCGTTGAGGCGTCCACCACCTCCCATGGACGCCATTCCATACCCTAGGTTTCTGTACATCAGGAAGTACTTCCTGGCAGCCACCATGAATCTTGGTTCCCTGAGCTTTGCTCCACTGGACCGCATCCTGCCCTCCCCTGCAGGGGAAACAAGGCCATGACCCACCTCTACGTGGCACCCGCTCACATACCTGCGTGTCGCTAGCAGGTCCCCTCTGAGTCTCTTCCTCTCCAGGCTGAAGAGACCAGCTCCCTCCGTCTCTCCTTGTCTGGCTTCCCCTGCAAACCAGCCTGTTTACTGTACCCGGTCCCTTGTACCGCTTGTCACCTTTTTCCTAACTTAGACACAAACTGGGCCTCAGCTGGGAATGAAAGTTGGCCATCCTTTCTGATTTGCAGAAGCAACAGTCTAAGCTGATGCATTTATTTCTTGGGCTCCTGCAATATTCCCTTCTAGAAGTTGTTCTCTTGTAAGTGTGTCGTGTATAAAGATGTCTGTGTCACATTTTTCTTTCTGGGTGGCTAGCTAGCTGGCTTATGTTGAACCTGATCAACTTTTCAGATACAAATTCTTGTTAGAGCTGCCCAGACAGATCCTTTGCCATTTTGATAGGTGCATTCAGGGCTACTACTCTGGGCAAAATCTCCTCTATTGTACTGTGCAGCTGAGGGCATGTCACTTGGCAATCCCCTTGAACCACAGTACTGGTGCTGCATTGATTTTGTCTGAATGCAACGTTGTACTGCAAGTCTGTAATTTCGTGTACTGTCGGAAGGTCACCAGTGAACTGTAGCCTGATGACCGGTTTCCCATTCATCATTCTGGGAGCTAACACCTCCCACTGTATAGAGATAAACCCTCTGAAAAAAGCCAAGGTAGACATGATGCATGAGAGAAAATATTGCTAGGAAAGTAGATTCTGGAAGAATCTTTATGATCTGAGTGCTGTTAAATATGCCAGGTTTTCATTATCTTTAAAAGTGCTTTGAAGTTTCAGAATATGGCTAGAATTACAGTGATACATGCTTGGATCCCAATAATTTAAATGTTTATCCTGGAATAGAACTATTGAAAGAAGAAGCATGTTCAGGGTTTCTTCTTAAATGTGCAGAAAGGAATGTACTTTCTGTGCTGTAAAATTTTTTATTGCTCTGTTGCCATTGTTCAGTGGTGCCTGGGTGGATTTGCATAGCTCATTTCATGCACTAACACCCGTGCATACAAGTGGAAAGCTCTAATACTTGAGTGGACAGCTGGAAGCTCAGGTGTACACATACAACATTGCCTATTCAGCTGTGGAGGTCGGAACAAGGTCCCGTTTGGCAAGATCCATGAACTCCATCTGTGGGTGGGCTTCCACTTAACCTGTCTGATCGGAGTCCCTTAAGGGGAAGGTCATTCCTGCTCTTTCCTATGTACTTCCCAGGAAACCAGGAAAGAGTTGCAATACTTTGAGCAGTCTTTCATAATTTCTGTTCCTTTCTGAGTCAAGGAGAGGAGAATCTTTTCAGCCCCCATTTCTTTCCAGTAGCTTTCCCAAAGCCCTTTTCTATAGCTTTGCCAAATCAGCTGGCTTAAGCACTCCTGCATCACCGAGTTTCTCCAGCCTTCAAGTGCCTGCCATCTTCCTCTTCATTTTTTTTTCCTGGGGGTGGGGGTACATTGACTTATGGTAGAAGTGGGCAATGCCTCTAGCCAATGGAAGCGACGATGGAAATTGCAGGACACAGCTTCTGGAGGGCTACAAGTTGACTGCTTATATATCACTCTGGAACTTGCTCCAGCAGCAAATAAATGCCTGGATTTGGAGTGAATGAATGCTTGGAGGAGATTGTCACTCCAACAGTGTCACACCACTCGGAATCAAGTTCTGCATTTGTTTCTAGCAGTTTCTAGTCCAGTTTGTGCTTCATATTTGGAAATGCAGCCTTAACTTTTGCGTGTCCCAGTTCTGCTGTGAGTTGTCAATAGATAATAATTTGTATTATACTTTATAGTGCCTTCACAGCATTATTGCTATTCATTTATAAAATGCACCTTAATAACATCTTTGAAGTGGTTTTGGTGAAATGGTATGTGGTGTCAATGCATATCAAGCTTACTGTGATTGCATATTGCCTTTTTGATGCAAAGTATGCAAATTAAGCTAGAAATCTGCAGGATTTCATATATCTTCATGATAATTTAATATAAACAGGCCCAAGGTCAAATAATTAGATGTATCGTTTAGACATGTGCATTATTTTGTTCAGAACTTTGAAAACCAGACCTGGAGGAACTGAATACCAATCCAGTATTTGGGTTATATTAAAGTCTCTCTGGCTGTGTTGCCAACTTGCAGTTTTATATATATGTATATGTGGATGTGGATGCTTCACATTCTCCCATGTGGTAAGGCCATAGCTTAGTGGCAGGGCATCAGCGTTGCACTCAGAAGGTAGCAGGTTCGATCCACAGCATGTCCAAGCAGGGCTTTGAGTGGTCTGACTTGAAATCCTGGATAGCTGCTGACAATCAAGTTTGACAATTCTCATCTGGATGGATTGAAGGTCTGATTCAGTATAAGGTACTTTACTGTGACACTGTGTCCTTGTGGGAAATTCTATCCCAGGCTTTGTCCAAGTCAGATGTAGGCAGGAGGTAGATCTCCAAAGGTTTTGGACTTAGGTGCCTGGGCATGTCTATCAGCATTGCCAATGGTCAAGAACAATCCAAGCAGAAGTTCAAAGCATGCAGAGATCTGCTTTCTGCCTGTCCTTTGTCTAAATTGTGCAAATAGGTTTGTGACATACAAATGAATAGATCTGATGCGACTGCAGGCGTCTGAGGCATTGGAAGATTGCCATGGATTCTTTGGTACATTTACCTAATTCATCTGGAAAATAGTTCTGAAAAGTATTCAAGTCACTGGTGTTGTAGGTATTCACTTCCTAGCCATGTTATTTCATGTTCTGACAAGCTTGCTGTTATTTTACTCCGGCACCATTCCATCTTGGCAGCCATTGAAGTGTGCAAGGTTCACACTTGTATGTAAGGTGATGTGAGGTAGATACCACATGAGGAAGAAACAGTTGCTTATGTCTAACTTGTTCTTTGAGGATTAATCCATATATAGTACTTATGCTTGGAAATACTGGGACAAGTATGTGACTTTCTCTTTGTTGTCCCAGGTTGTGGATTAAATTTCTCAGCCATGAACCCCAAACAATGCTTGAAGTTTTGTGCCCTATAGTCTTTTCTTGTTGGGTGGAGGAAAGAGATGGTGACAAGAAATGAAGTAACATAACTATTTACTGATTTTATCAATCTATCTATCAATATTGGTTTACAACAGAGTAGTGGATCAGACAGGATTCAGTTTGTGGCCGGTGGGAGGAACACAAACAACATCGTGTTTGGTTCCATTGCCTGCTTCCCTTTCTGCTCTTGTCTTTATAGCAAGCTGACTTTTTTAATGGGTGCAATGTGTAAAATTTGGAGAAGGAGGTCTTGAAATTTGCAGAAATTGTGTGCATGTATAGACTTGAGAGGTCATCGATGCGTGTACAGGAATGCAAATCTGCTTGTCTGCTATGCAGACCTGCAAACGTATATTCCTCTCCACACGTATAGTCACCTCTCCACACACTAGTTCTTCAACATCGGCACAGCCATATTTTGTGCTGGTTCCACAACTTGATCATTTTGTCTCCCACTTCCAATAAAGCCGGGGGCAGGAGATGGCTAATGACAAGTTATTTGATGTGTGGATGTGGAATGTGGCTCTGCTGCGTGGTGGGTATGAAATGGACAAAGATGCAAGAGGAGAATATGACTCCGAAGGACTACGTAACAGATTGGAGGATGTGTGTCCTTTACCACTTTCCAAGAATGCCAATTAAAAATATTTTTAAACCGGCAGGCCCATTTGTGTAAAGGTTAAGAGTCCTCTCCTCCAAATTTGTGCAAAATAATTTGTGTGAATGGTAGTACCTCAAAAATTCATGTTTTCCCCTGAAAAATTGTGTGTGTGTATGTGTGGGGGAAATAAGCTGTATTCTGTGGTCACTGAAAGAATGGAAATACTGAAGAATTTATTGAGCTTAAAGTGAATGGGATTTGTGGAATTCCAGATAGATGCTGGCTTGGCCAACCTGAGTAAGGATGTCTTTATCACCTCGAGCTCTGAAAGTTTTACATTTTAGTATGTAAGTTCACAGCCCAAAAGGGTGTTTAAAGGGAAATGCAGAGAAAGACTTGGCTGAGATAGTTTCGCCAGACGCTGCATTCATAATGCATATGTTAGGAACCAAACTTGCCAATGAAAGACCCAAGAATGCGATAGTATCTTTGAAATTTGGTTACATTTTAAATAAGGATAAAACCAACCATCAAATGAAATTTAATTTCATCTCCTATCCAGTTTTTTTTACCCCCTTGAAATGTCTGTTAATGTGCAAATCCTAGTTTTTCATTCTGTAATAATGAATCATAGTAACACTTTAAAAAATTAAGCACAGTAAAAGAGTAGTTAATGTCATAACATGCTGACAATTTAACCTGGCCAATATTTTTATTGCCTTGTACAATAAACCTAACAGAGCACAACTTGCTTTTTGACTGGTGGAAAATTGGTTATGAACCGCCAGGGAATGACCAATTTTTCAAACACAGCAATTCAGTCACACTATAGCCACTAATACTTCCCCCCCCATTCACTATTGCTGGTATAATCTTTTGAGGATATTTTATCACAGCAATAACATCCTCAAAATCAGTCTTTACTACAGCTAATGACTGGACAGCTGGAACATTAACAGGCCTTGGATATGCTGCTTAGCCATTAACTAACAAACCAGTTGTTATCTGCAGGTAACAACCAATTTCTTGTGGAATTTTCTTGATAAAGTGCCTCACCGGATGAAAGTTTTTTCTTCCTTTCCTCCCTCTTTTACTTTAGCTGAGTTTAGCGGATGTAAGAAACTGTGAGCCGTATTCACAAAGAAACAGCTGTGGGAGCAGCGGAGTAAAAGGGGATAAATTAAGAATGAAATCCATAAAATAGATTTTGATTGTTTGCTCCTGCCAATTTTTTTTGGTAACATTAATAAAAGATTGCCTTGCTCTTGTCTTGATGATTATTCAGCTGCAGTGGAATGTACCCACTCTAAGAATAGATTTTAGGTTCTCGTGCACTATTGTGGTTGTGATCTGCGTGAACTTACTACTACTATTATCATCATTCTTTACATTTCTATAGTGTGCATAGCCAAAACTCTCTGGCTGGTTCACGGAGAGCCGTTAAAATCACCCATCCACATTTCAACCCGGCCTGACCCTGCTTAGCTTTCCAGATCAGACAGTGTCAGGCACTTCAGGCTATACAGAACTATACTGAAATGCTCGTCTTTGCCTTGCTCTTAGTTGTGTGTTTCCAAACTCTTCACAAGGAGACAAAGAGTATTTGACATATACGTACTTCAGATATATTAGTGGGTAAGAAACACGGGGCTGTTAATGGTAACCTGTTAAACTCATCATGTACCGAGGAGATTTCAAAACTCCCTGTGTATTCCTTCTTACAGAAGCAAAACTGGGCTTCAGGGTTCTAGTGACGCAGTCCAGGGTTGCTTGGCGATGGGCAACAAGCTATTTCACGGACTGAGCCTCACAACTAAGTGACTGCCGCCTCACGCCCAAGCGGAATCGGCTGTGGATTCCATGCGTCCATGTACTTTCCTGCCAGAAACATTTCTTTTACTACTTGGTAAAATATTTTACAAAAACCCTTATTTTTAAAAATTGAGGTTTAACTTCGACAGCTGTTGAGTGTAAATGCAGTGGCTCACTCCTTTGTATGTTCCAAAGATGACCAAATCTTAGGAACAAGGGTCGACGTGAAAGCACCCTTCAGACACCTGGGTTCTCAGTCCCTGTGGTGGGAAAGATCTTGCAGCAAAGGTGGTCAAGAACAAGCCATCTCATTTTTATGAGCTAAGAACATGCAAGTCTTTGGTTGCATTTCACAGATTACCTGCTGATAGTTGCCAGATACAACTGGGGGGGGGGGGGCGGGGACTAGCCTTCCGTTCTCTGAGGCAATGCCCAGGTTGCAAACCTGCTGGACTTTGCCAGCAGGCTGCCCTCGGCACCTTGCCCACCTGAGTCTCTTCGTTCCTGCATCCATGCAATGGTGAATATCTGCAGCAGTGCAACTGTAGATAATGATGTTCTTTCATTTTTTTTTCTTTTTTGCAAATACTTGCCAAAATCATGTAGAATTTTTTAAAAGTTGGCCAAATCACAGGCACTTCCTCCAAGGTTCCCCAGGGGCTTTTTGAAGCGATGGCCCATAGTTGTCAAATTGGGCCTCATGAAAGGTGGTTTGAGACCTGCCTTTTGCAATCTTGAGGAAAAAAATAAAGGCTGCAGTGAGCTGAAACCCATTCATTATTACAGCCATGATATCAGGGATGATTAGCGGGACTTCTGTTGTGTTCCCTGGGAGGGCTGAAGAAGGTGGAGTGGGCAAACCACCATGGTGAGCCTAGTCATCTGCTGCACTCACTGTGGAGTGTCCACAGGACAAGCCACCGTGGCTGATTGCTAGGATGCATTCATTTCATGACTGACTGTGCCCAGGGAGGGGGCTCCCAGGCAACCTTTCAGCCAGGCTTGGTCAACCCCATCCTGTACTTTTCAGACCAGTCGTTTCCTCTGTGGAGTATGCTATGTAACTTCAGCTCTGAAGGTCCGTTTATGTGAAGTATATCTTCAAAGATTTCCAGCAAGACCCAGAAGAGGCCAATAGAAACTCCAGGCCAGCCAGTTGCTGCCCCAGTGCACATCTGATAGCATCAATCATTTCCGTATTGGGGTAGAAATGATGGTGTTGAGTTCTGTGTCCTGCTATGATTTGGATAGCCGAAAGACCTAGGCTGGACATTTGCCAGAAGATGCATTAACATGGTTATCAGCCTGAGATCCTGTACATCTCAGGCATGGTACTGCATGATTCCAGAAGTGCAAAAAAATCCCCGAACCCAGAAAACTAGCATGCGTGGAGAATGCTGGGCTTTAAGTCTTCACCACATGCAGCTTCCCATTTGCAGAAAGATTTTGTGGATGGAGGACCATTCAGTTAGCACTGCATACACATTTCACTTTTGCCTTTCCGAAGACCTCTCCGGAATCCTTTCTTAAAAGCAAGAAATAATAATAAAAATGTGCACACACCTGAAATCTGTTGGAAGTTTTGGCCACAAGCTTATGAATTGGGGGATGGGCAAGAAAAAAGCAACAGAACAGTTGCCCAGGAGGCTAAAATAAAGAGTTCTGAGCAAGAGCAGGTCAATTTCTAAATTACTTCCCCCTGCAATCAGGTTAATTGAAGAAGCTGGCTACAGCTTCTCCTCTTGTATGCAAAATCACTTAATATTACACAAATTAAAGGACAAAGCAGTCCATCCATTTTATTTTAGTGAACTCTTCCAAAAATGAATCTTCATGCAGGTATGTAGGATCCCTGGGTAAACTTCTGACAATTGCTTCCATTTATTGATCTGAAAGTGCACAATGGCTTGCCATGGGACCATATTCGAAGTCTTATGATCTTGAGGTGGTATGTGTGTGATCCTTGCTTTTTGAAAATTGAACTAATTTAATGGATTTGTTTAGATCATCCCTAATTCCATGTCTAGGCTTTCAGTTTATTCCAGTTCACCAACAAGACCCTTCTAAACATTGATAATCATTCTGCACAGAGTTTTTCCCCCTATAAAATTAATTTCCCCCCAATTTAAGCTCTTCATTTATTTTTGAATACTCAAATAGATTTACATTGGCATGTTCTCTGCATATCAGTTTGGAATTATTACAGAATTAGTGTTAAAAAGGGTGACTAAGGACATGCAAACCAGCTCATACATTGTTAAAAGATTGATTTTTAATGGCTTTTTATTGATTCTGCGCTTTTTAAGCTTGATTCTCTTAGGTTGTGTCACATGTGTACTTCACAGATTTGCAATGCATTAGCTTTTGTAGGCATTCCTTTCCCCCCTCTAGCTTTTGATGCTTTCATACACCCTACCCCGCCTCCCTGCTCTGTTTATCAGATCTGTAAGCAGATATGCCCCATTCATTGCTGCTGTTGTTTTTAAAAGGTCATTGGGAAATTGACAGTATTCGACTCCTATTTGTGTTGCTATGAATTCACAAGTGCTTTTCTCTTAAAATCTTTCCATCAACAGATGTTAGCTTGTTCAATTGCTAATAGAAGCCTTTGACAGGAGACCCAGGGCCCAAGACAACCTTCCCCCATCTCCCAACCTTGTACCTGCAACCGGTTCAAATGCAAAAGGTCATAAAAATGGAACAAGCTGGCTTCCAGCTCCCACTTCCCAGATGGGTCTTCATAAGTGGCACTAAACCGATAGGCACTAAACTGGCACTAAGCAGTTAGGTCTCCCTGTCCTCCAGTATGTCAACATGGAGATCAGGAACTTCTGCTTCTGTGTATGGCAAACAGTGGTTTAGTGTTGCATCTAAACCCTAATGGGGTCAAGTTAACTGTGGTTTCTTGAAACAAACCAGCTTCATAAGCATTTTATTTGTTTATTTATAATTTATTAGATTTCTATCCCCCTTTCTTCTTATGAACTGCAAGAGGCTCGCATCATTCTCCTTCTCCTGCTCTCAGCCTTACACTCACAACAACCACCTGTTGGGCTGAGAGTCTGCGACTGCCCCAAGGTCACCCAGTGGGCTCCATGGCTGAGCGGGGCCTAGAACCCAGGTCGCCTGAGACCCAGTCATGCACTCTGAACCCCTATATCACACCGACTCTCAGCATCGGTTGCTTGAGGTCGGTTCAGAGCAAATGCAGTTATGAACCGTTGTTCATTGGTGTCCGAAGGAGCAACAAGCTGTAGGTAAACCAAAGTTTCCAAAGTTCTCCTGGTGGCTGTGCTGGCTGATCCATGGGGAAGCCAGCCCGCCTGCCCGCCCATGGTTTGCCTGGGCATGGTAGTAATGCAGCTAGTCAGTAAAATTGTTCTGTGAGCCCTCTAGACTTCTGAAATACTTTCTGTGGAATAACCATAGCTGTTTCCTAACAGAGGGTAACACAGAGTGTTTAATCATGACCACAGAGCTTAACTTCAGAGGTAGAGTGGAGATTAGATTTTGATGATGATGATGATGATGATGATGATGATGATATATTTTTATACCATCCCACAGCTGAAGCCCTTGTAGTTAGGGTATTCAATCACTTGTCATTCAAATGATAAAAAGTTATTACTAAATTAGGTTAAAAAGAAAACAGTCCTGTGACAATGTATATGAGATAGGGCACATGAGATTTCCAGCTGTTCCGCTTGTGGAAGTCTTTGCATTCACACTGTTTCTAAATGACCACGGCTATCTGGTTCCTGGGCATTCCTGGCAAGACTCTCATTTTCATTGAGCATCAGGAGAAAAAGAGAAGGAAGAAGGAACTGGTAGTTGCTCCCATCTTCTCCCCTTTTAAAAGCTAATCCAGTGTGTTCGGGGTTTCCTAGGGACTCAGTGTCTCCTCAAATGGAATCTGTACTTTAAAAACCAGAAGCCCATTCTATCTGCTGGTCAAGTCTTACACATGATGGTCTTCTTATCAGCCTGACTAAAACGGCTAGGACTAAATGTTATAATTATTTTTTAACTTAATGTTGTAAGCTGCCCCAAGGCTTCGGCGAATGGGGCAGCATAAAAATGTTTTAATAAATAAATAAATAAATAAATACATAAAATAAACCCTAGCAGCTCTTCAGTTGGCCCCAGATATGTTGCAGCCGCTTGCCAGTTAACCTATGCCAAAGGAAAGACACTCTGTAAATAGCACATTATGGAGGCAGTGAATGAGCAGCAGGACTTGATTTGAGACTTTTGAAAATGCAGGGAAATCTTGACTTGAGGTTTGACTGTGAGTCCAGCCAACGTCTCTGGGCAGGCTTCCTCCCAAACTCTCCACAATGATATGTACACTGGCAAGAGAAGCACCGGAACGGGGATGTGCCCTTGCAAGAGGGTGGAACGAAGCAGAACCCTTTCCCACGAATTGTGGGTTTCACATGTGTTGCTCTCAGCAAATTCGTGACTCAGCGTTCCTTCTACCCTCGGTCTCCTGGAACAGGATTCTGTGAGGTGGGTTGGACCGACCCGCTCCAGGGCATCCACTCAGATTCATGGCTGAAGGGTAATCTGAACTTATGTCTTTCTGTTTGGATGTTCCAATTGCTACATTGCAGTGGCCCTTCTGGTTATGAAAAGGAGACATGTTGGAATTTGCCATCTCCTGGCAAGATAGCTTCCTCCCTCTCTTCTATACACTCATTATTTACAGATATGATATGACTATCTTCACCAAAGGTTGCAGGAGTTTCCCACAAAGAATTAGAGAGAGAGAGAGAGAGAGAGAGAGAGAGAGAGAGAGAGAGAGAGAGATTGATTTACTGCATACATGGAAAATCTCCAAAGGGATCTGGAATTGGTGAAGTCTGCAGAGTGAAAGATGGGGCTTGTTTTGTATCTAAACAAGTACCAAGGGCAACAGATCATCATCATCATCATCAAACTGTGTAGACCACAACATTTTTGGCTGCAATAGGGAAAACAGCTTAGAAAAACTCTTTCAACATGGCAGGTGCCATCCAGTCTTCAACTGTTCTTGATTTAATCGCAGACTGCTGTGGAATGGTGCAATATTGTATGAGAATTATGGACTTTGTAAGGTTATTTTTTGGGAATCAAGAATTTTATAAATGTACTAAAGGATACCTTAAGAATAAACTTTGAATGATCTTCCTAGAAACAAGAAAAGTTGAGAAAAGTGGGCTTCCCCTTGCATAAAGCATTCAGTTAAGATATTTCTGAAGACAGAGTTAGACATTGGAACTGAAATGTTTTATTTTCTTTGTCTGAAACAGAAATCCTGTTACAAAATACAAGTCTTTTGAATGATGGGACAATATATGGTATTGGTTATCTAATCCATGTTTGCACTGAATCTTCCTTCAGTGCAGATAATATAACGATTGCATAACAATCAGATATGAGAAAACCCCTTTCTCTGGGTCTCGAAGGGTACGTAACTGGCATGAAACTAAATTATTTTGAGACCTTTTTTTGCAAAACAAGAAGGAATTTAGTACTACTCCCTTTTGAGAGTTGGGATCAGATGGTCTGATTTCCTTAAAAACACGAATTAACTGAATGGAGCAGTGGATAACCTGTATTTTAAAAGCATAATATTAGGCAGGAAAAAAACATAGCATGTGCGGAACAACAGCTGTGTCATGCATACATTTTTGGTGGTGCCATGGGTAGCAAATATTGTGGTTTAGATGCGAAGCACTAGCTTCTGAGACCAGCCTTGCATTTCTGAAGAAACGTGGGATTAAAAACATGTGAAGAGAAAAAGTGGCAGGCACCGGCTGTAGTACCCCAAGATGTCGACCTTTAACATTAGGGAGTTTGTACACACAATTCAGATGGGGACAGATGAACATGCCCCAAATGGGGACCCCACATGCGTCTGAGCATGCTTTTTTTGGGTCAGCTTTGCTATAAGCTTTCATGCTGAAATAGGAGCCACCCACAAAAGAAGACATGCATGTACTAGGGAAGTAGAAAGAACTCATTGCATTTCACAAATTAGTTGAAAATGCCCTACTCATGACCCCAAGCACACATTGTCCACAAATGTTTGCAAATTTTCTTTGCTTTCAGAAAATGTGCTTTTAAATTTTTTAAAATGCACATTTACTATAGTGTGTGTGTATGTGTGTGTGAATTAAAATTAAAAACACTTTAAATATTTAAGAAAGAATTTGAAACAATTGCATTCTCAAGCTTCAGTTGATGGAAGAAAAGAGCCCAGTTGTGAAAAATGCACGCAGAAATGCACACTTTCCTCTTTTTGAATTACAGACTTTTTGCATTTGAACAAACCAAAAAGATAAGACAACAAACGAGAAGGAAAGCAAGCTGAGCAGAGCTTTGAGGAGACATTCAGTGAATTTTAGGATATTCATGTCTCCCTGCTTCTTCTGTCTCCAGTAGGCAGTCTGCCCAGGAAATGCCTGCACCTGAAATTGGGCTCATGCCCTATGGTGCTCCAGACCATAATGATCTGTATGCTTGGCTAGAAGTGCCACATCTTTCCTACCTGGAGCATCAATGAAGGGAAAAGACATGGTGTCTATTCTGTCTTTCTATAACAGTGTCGGGCGACTGCCAGATGCTTTGGCACGCCTCTCTCATCTGCCATAGATGCAGGGCAGACATGATGGGAGTATGATGGGCGTTGTAGGCCAAATGCTTCGCAGGGGCTCATGCTGGCCACTCCTGCTAAGGGCAGCTCTGCCAGACCAGGCTGAGGATCCATCTATTTTAGCATCCTGTTTCCAACAGCAGCAGCCCGAAGCCTCTGGAAAGTGTGTCAGCACTGCATAAAGGCAACGGTCCTCTCCTGTAATACTTGCATCACCTCATTTTCACAGCTGTGCCTGCAGTGTAGAGTATTTGAGTGTTGGATTGAGGCCCAGAGACACCCATGTTTAGACTGTCTCCATGCAGTGGTGCAACTCATTGGACGACAGTGATCCACCTGCCCTTTCTCAGCCTCCTTGCATCATGAGCTTGTTGTGAGGATAAAATGGAGGTGATGGCGGGGAGAACCTTGCATGCCACCCTGATATCCTTGGGGAAAGGACACAACAGAAATGTAATATGAACAAATAAAATATTTAATTTACAATCCTTCTTACCTCCAAGAAGCTCAGTCCAGTATAGATTATCTTGATAACAACTGTGACGGTATAGTGACATAGTTACTTGCTGAAGGAGGAAGTTACTTGAAGGAAGATTTGAATCCAATTGTTCCCAATTTGAGTCTAATTCTCTGGACATGGTTATGTTCCTTAACAAGGAGCCCTTAAGAATCAGGATGTAAACAATTAGCACATTGGAAAGACTACTTGGGTAACTAGAACTTTCTCATGTTTAATAGGATCTTAAGGGAAAACATAGCTTCTAAAACTTGGAATCTTCTGGACTAAAACCTATTCATTTTAGAAGACAAAGCTGGACTAATTCATTTATATTAACTCTCTTCTTGTTTCCTTCCTTGCCATTCCTCCTGTCTCCTGGAATGTCAGTGTTTAACTTGGATTATGTCTGCTTCTTCACCATAATCTTATTGTTGTATTTTGCTCATTGCAAAAATTGAAATTCTTGGCCAAAGAGGCGAATCCTGATGTTGTGATCATGACTTTTCAGCTGGATTTCTGGGAAAGTCTCGTCTATGGTTGGCACGCATGGTATATTCCACAGGTGTAATGGTAAATATGAAGCTGCTGGAGTGCATCATGAGAGTGTGAAGTCTCCAGCAGTAGATTGCACAATATCCCATGTATTAGGATCAGTATGATGACAGTCCTATGCACAGAAGCAAGCTACAATTAACCCAGTGCTGCTTACTTCTGATTGCATGAAGTCAACTTGTAAAACACATTGAGCTTTAATGAAAGCCAGATGAAACATGCCTTTTAGCATTTAATTAGGTGGCCTATGAATTTGATTATTTGAAACCCTTCTTCAACTTTAAAAGTCTGATTGCACATTTGGAATTCTGGGTTTCTTTCTTCCATAATTCCTCCATACTTGTTGAAAATATCCAGGCAGATTCCAACTATAATACTTGATAAGAGTGCCAGAATCTGATTTTTTTTTAAAAAAATCAGGAATGCTGTGAAATGGTTAAGCTAAAAAATGTTAGAGGGATCCAGTCCATCTCTCTGGTGTCTGCCATGATGATAAATTGCATATTAGACCATGTTTAATTCATATAGGCTGTAATACTGTACACACTTACTTGAGAGTAAGTTCTGTTGAACTCAGTATGCTTTACTTCTGAGTAGATGTACATAGCATTGCATTCTTAGTGGTTTACTGACACCATGTTTTCCAAGGTCTTTTCCAAAATCTCTACCTAAATGCATACATTTAAGTGAGAATGGATACTCTATGTGAAGTCTTAGGGTCTAAAACTTTGTGAAGGATTTCACTTAGTGAAACTGAAAGATTTAGCTGCTCTTATCAAGAATGGTAAAAGACCAGAATGTTGGAATTAAGAATCTGGTTTATGTTCCCTATTAAGTTGCAAACCGTATTGAGTTCGGGCCAGGCGCACTGGATTCCTATAACCTACTGCACATGGTGGTTTTAAGGCCAGATGAAATGAAAGGGTGCACTGCTCTGAGCTGCTTGGAGGAAAGCTGCTTGGAGGCTTCGGCGAATGGGGCGGCATAAAAATGTTTTAATAAATAAATAAATAAATAAATAAAATAAAAAGCAAGATAAAAATGGAATGATACTACTTACTTGCACCCTGTAGCTCCCTCTGAGGAATGCTCACACTTCCACTGTTACTAGCCTTGAATCTGTTGAAAGGCTAACTAAAGCTATGGTGTGCTACACACTTGCCCTGAACTCCGAGTCATGGGAGCCAGTTCTAAGAGAATCAGTGGATGCTTCTGTAGGAAGAATCTTTTCAGGATCTGTGCATCTGTGGACACAATCAGTGTGTCAGGAGTTTTGAATGTGTGGCAAAATGTAAAAGTCTGAGGTTTCTTCATAATGTATGTTTAAACTTCCCAATGCCTGGAGTACTCTGGGCAGCAGGCAGTAGATTAAAAACATGCAATGCAAATGCTGAAACAAACCAGAGAATAAAAACAGCACTGAATAGCGGTGCTTGAAGAATAAAACTATTTATCCATCTGATTTATTCTCCTTATTGTGCCCAACATAATTCAACAAGGATTAGTCAACATTTAATAAGCTCTTATCACCATAAACATTCGTCTACCACTGTGTGGTATTCCTCAGAATGCTTTCTAAGCTTCACCTTGATACTTAGAACAGTCCTAAGGTAGGTCAGGATTATCAGTCCATTGGAGTAGAGGTGGAGAGATGGGCTTGCATCATGCACTTAGGAAGCCCATGCCGAGAGCTGAATTGGGATGTTCACATCTCATTGTTAGTCACTACATCAGGGTCCTCAAACTTTTCCCCCAGGGGGCCAGTTGAAAGGTGCCGGGGCCGGGCTGGGCGTGGGCCGGAAAGATGGTGCCAGCGGTGTGTGCAGGCCGGCAAGGGGGAAGGGGCGGTGCATGCGGGCGCATGCACTGAGGGGGGGTGAGCCGAGGTGTGGGGGGGGTACACGCTGCGAGGCAGGCACACGAGGCAGCGGCTTGCTCTCTTGGAGATCATTTTCTCTGAGTGAGCAAACCGCTGCCTCCCCGCGCACAGGGTGAGGTGGACGGCAGTGGGTGCGGCCGCAGCGGGTCCTAATGGGCAGGGCGGGCCGGATCCGGCCCCTGGGCTGTAGCTTGAGGACCCATGCACTACATGGTCAGGGCAAACTGCGAGCTATAGGACTTTTTTCTGTCTAAACATGCATACAATTCCACCCTAAAGGAATATTTGCTTTCTTTTAAAATTCAGGTTCTATATGTATTGAATTTAGGGGGATTTTCCTCACTGAGTGGAATAGACAGTTCGAGTCAAGATGCTTTTCTTTATTTTCTTTCGATGACATTTGAGAACACCTTTTTTTTGCCAGAGTGATAATATCATCGTTATCACAGACTCATGTTTCTAATTTCTACTTCAGGCTCCTGCATTGTTAATGTTAACTTCTATTGAACCCAACTTTGTTTTCGATCACGGAGGGGTAACATTCTTAGCTGCTGTTACAGATCCTTCCCCCGGCATACTTTTCCATCTTGTAATAAAGAACAGCTCATTGTAAAAAGGATGCAAAGTTGAAGTCTTCTTTGAAATAATCTCGTAATCTCTTTTGATACTGAAATACAGTTTCGCAGATACAGTATGGAACAAGTGATCGATGCTTACCAATGTAACAAGTGGGTATTCAGGCTTTGCTTCTTAAACCTTCCAGCTGAATACTGAACAACATGAGTGGAACGTGAACTCTGCCCAGAAATGTGCATTTCTAGCCATCGGTCCATTATATACCAAAGGCTGGAGATAACAGGACACAACAATGTTTATTACTACGACAAATATAAACAATCTAGTATTCCACGAATTCTCAATTTTTTGGTATATCACCTTAATCGGAGATAGTAAGTTAGCTGGTTCCCAGCAAATTGTTAGCTATTTGGCATCTTGATTAGCAATGGTGGGAAATAATCCGTTTTCTTGTATGAACAACAGCATTTCTAGCAAAGAGCATAAAGTATTCCAGCTCTGATTAGCCTGTGCACTTACTGGGTGATGAACAAGTAATGCACAAAACAAACCCTCCTATCTCATCAAAGATTCCACAGATATTTGCAAAGAGAAACAGAAGGGAAATGTGATCATAGGGTAATGCTGCAGACAGAGAAAGGTGCAGAGGCTGAATTTCCGACACACAAAATCTCGTGTGCTGCCCTCCGAAAATGATGGGCCTGGCAGTCTTGGTCCTAGGTGTGCGTCATTGCTTGGTTTACATAGTGGTCAGTCATTGGGTTTCTTCAATGCAAATATGTGACCGGAAGAACAATAACAGCCCAGCAACATTTAGAGCATGGGTCCTCAAACTATGGCCCGATCTGGTCCGAGATGTCCATCCGGACCCACCGCTGCCAACCTTGCCCTGCGCGCGGGGAGGCAGCGGTTTGCTCATTTGGAGAAAATGATCTCTAAGTGAGCAAGCCGCTGCCTCATGCGCCTGGCTCGCGAGGCATGTCTGCGCCCACCTCCCCTTGCATCACCCCCCCTCACCCCCCCCGGCCCCTTGCCGGCCGCACACACTGCTGGCACCACCTTTCCGGCTTGCACCCAGCACCGGCACCTTTCAAATGGCCCCCTGGTGAAAAAGTTTGAGGGCCCCAGATTTAGACTGTTGGTCTTTGAAAGCAGGACCTGACTTCAGCTTCTGTTGTTCTATAGAATACAACACTATGTTAGTAAGTCTCCTGGAAGAAATAACTTTAGATCAAAGAGCATTCTGAAATTTTAGGAGAGAGGCAAAGACTGTATGGAATTGCTGTTGCATAATATTACCTGTATAGACGTAATGCTGGTGTTTCTCCACAGCTGGGTGTTAAGAGCATTTGAACAACAGCCGCCTTCACTCTCAGCTGTATGGGCATTTTTTAAACACTCATGTAGGTCCTTTACACCTTCTGATTTTATACATGGAGAAGTGGTGCTTGGGAAGATGTGGAGACTGTTGGGGCATCTTTGCTGTATTTGATCTGTTACTACAGAATATGGTCTTTGATGTATGCTCTCTTCTCAGGAAACATTCTCAGTAGCAGGTGTTTTATTTTTAAAGTAATAGAAACTGGTATCTATTTCAGTTATCTGACTGAAATAGATATAACTGATACCTAAATAAATAACTGATATCTAAATAAATAAAAATAAATAAATATATAAATATCTATTTGGCGCTTTCTCATCATCCTTGACTAACACCCTTGACTCTGAACCCTTGACTCATTTCTGAACACATCGCATTGAAGCAAGTCCTGGTGAATATCATAGCTCTTACTTCTAAGTAATGTTTTTATAGGTGGGTTGTAAGTTTCACTGAACTAGCAAAATATTTCAGTATTTTATAGCAGGGTGGGATGAAAGTAGATTAAGGGGTAGATCTCTGGATGAAGTGAAGTAGATCAGCAAGGATTTCTGATTCCCAATAGCTTAAGAATGGGAACAACAAAATGGCTCCACCATGAAATGTGTTGGAAGACTGCAAGTTTCATTAAGTTCTAGTACTCTGACTGAATTCCCAGGCCTTGAATAATTTGATCTGAAGTGTCCATTTATTGCACCTGCCCCTGGCTGAGGGGTCCTGGGGTTCTTGTAGAAGGAGAATAGATCTTGCAAGCTGCAGTTATGCCTTCTCCGTGTGATAAATCATAATTTAAATGCAGGTTGAGGATCACAGGCTACATCATCCATATGTTAAGCTAAAGTTTCACTTTCTTTACAGTTTAAATACCTTAAAAAAAACATGGTTCCAGGATCAGAAGGTGATGTCTGTGTATCTCCCTTAGTTAATCAGAAGTAAAAGGCTGGATTTATTTAAGGCTGAGATTACCAGGTTCTTAAACCAAATTAATACTGTCACTGTCTTTGTTAAGAGGGGTGGGAGGAGAGAGAGAAAAATAATAGTATAACCGTTTTTAAATGGAAAAAAAATTGACATGAAGATTGAACACTGGAGAACTGGGAAGATATTCAATTAGAAGTAAGTCTTGTAGCTTTCAATGCTAGATTGGACCTGAATTCACAGCAAGACTTATGTAAACACAATTTTTTCTTGATTTTTTTAAATCTTTGCAAAAACTTATTTAACCATGAAACCTATTCAATTTGACCATTATGTCTATTATGATCTACTTTTATCTTGGTTCTAAAAGTCATGGTTTTGCTGCAGGGAGTCTGTGTGCAATGCTTACATCCTACATATTGTGTTCCTTGTGTCACAGCATGGCAATTAATCTCTGGCTAACTAGAGAGCATTTATTGCATTATAAGAACTTGGTCATCTAAGCACTCTTACTCCATTATAAACAGGTAAGCAATGCCTGGGTTACAAACAGGAACATGCAACCTTTCAAGTAATACAAGGAATGCAGATGTATGGGCTGAACCGCCCGTGAATTGGTAGTGCCACACCAGAGCAAATCAGCTCCTACCCACGCACCATTTCCACTTTCCAATTTTTAGTTGTGAATCATGCACTCCAGGCTGTTGAGGGTAAAACAACCCAGAGTTTTAACCCGAGTTTCTTAATTCTTCCTTAATTCTCATGTATTCCTGCGAATGTTGAAGGCTATGAGTTTTTTAATCTCCTGCTCCTTCCTCTGCTATGGCAGCCTTGGATCAGACATGATTCTCCATGCCTTAGGTGACCGTCTTTTAGGAGCCTAAGTTCCTCAGCACCAGAGAGAACTTCTAGTGCTGCAAGTCAAAAGGAATTACGCACCTATTCCATCCTTTTCCCTCAGATTTTTTTGCATTGGGAAAAAGGATGGAAATAGAGGGAAGCCGGGCAGTTACACCTGGACAAAAGGGGTCATCCTCTGGATCCCTTCTAGAACTCCATATTAGGTAAGGTGACTGCATGATAAAAGCCCTGTGGGGAAACATTTTTTGCCTTTAAAGAAATGGCAAATATGCAGCTTGGGTAAGCACAGGTGGTTGCATACAGGTGGATGTAGAATGAATGATAGAATATTCATAATTCTATAATTAATCTATATCTATAGATGTAGAATAAGAATATTTATTATCTTCTTCTCTCCATTCTGCTCAGGTGAGTTGAGAATGGCTCTAGGTTCAATTAAAACTAGTGATTCCCTAGGCAGACTAAGTGTTTTCATGAATTTAATCCAGCCTAAATCATATGTCTTGGCAATACCTTGTTTTCCTAACCTGCATATTTTCGTTGAGCAGAGTTGCTAAGGTGCAGGACTTACGGTGTCTTCCTTGAGAGCTCATCCTGTCCTCTGCTCTGCTGGCTTCTACTGTGTAGGACAGCAAAGTGAGCAAGACACATCTAGAAGTTCAGAGATCAATTTTCTTTTTATAGGCCAATGTATCTCACAAAGAAAGGAGAGCAGGAAGCTACCTAAAGACACGTGCACTCTAGTGGTTATGCACTGATTGTCTGACCAGTTATAAGCCCCTTTGCAATTCAAAATTTGGCCACAAGCAACCCACCCGCTTCTTAAACACTTAGCACTGAGGTCCTCCTATGAAGCACCTGAAGCTCTTCTGAGATACGTTGGTACTCCAAGGCATCTCCCTCTTTCTTTCAAGGTGGAAGTGGCCAAATTAGAAGGATTCTGTATAGTGGATGTAGTTGGAGAAATACCTCTGTAGACCTTGCTTGTTTGTGTTTGGCTAAACAGGGTTAGAATTAAGGATAACATTTAGGTGTAGGATATGGATAACTTTTTAAAGTCAAGGGCTACATGTCCCTGAGAGCACCTGTAGAAATCACAATGCCAGTGGCAGGTTAGACTAGAGCCAAAACACAGCAGGTTCATCCCTTTTCTCTCTTTCTGCCACTGTCCGCTTGCTCTCACTCTCTCCTACAATCTCATTCACCTAGCTGGCTGGCCACCTCAGAAGGGGCAGATAACCAAACTGAGCTGATACAAAAGATCTCTACAAAAGCCTCTTGAAATTAGCCCTGATTTTACATGCAAGCTAAGGCTTTTAGATTTCTCACCCCTTTATTGTTATTACAATATCAAACCTGGCTTGTCTTCCTCCCTCTCCCCTTCCTTACTCCCCCTTCACCCCCAATATTATTGGTAAACCTTTGACATAATGTCCAAAGTGTGTTGTGTCAAATGGAAGAAGGATTATTAACATTCATTAACCATGATATCTAAAGGATTTCCAAATGCATATTCTTGGGCAAGGATCTTCAGAGGTCCTGGTTCCACATACTGCAAGCTTTCTTGAGGGTAGGAGATCTCAGGGTTTGTTATAGTGCCCTCCCTCCATTAAAAGAGACTCTTTTGAAGCTTTTGTTTTCCTCAAATGAAATAGAGGAACTGACTGAGGGTTCTTGTAACAGTTCTTCTGGCCATTAAAAAAAAACTGGGATGTCATGGCTTGAGATGCATCCAAAACTTATTTTATCATGAGAGGAGGAAAAAATGGTTATCCTGCTGATTTTTAACCCCAACAATCAACTGAAAAGTTTGCAGCCTTTTGGGATACATCCTGGCAGCTAATTGGGAGAAAGTGTGCCACAATATGGTGGATTGTGTAGACCACTCACTGGGCTCCTTCAGGTTCAGAGCAATCAAATGGGTTTGCCTCCAGCTCTTTGCATCTGATAATACTTCTGCAGGCAGATCCAGAAGGAACTAGCTGGTGGGGAATTTATGTTAAAGGAAAAAAGTAGTTTTATGAGGCTGAGAATGAGATTGTGAAGGGTTAAAGGCAACATCCATTTCCCTATTATCTTGTTCAAAAAGTGCCTTTTTAAAAGTCCATATGGCAACTTCCTTTCGACCTGCTTTCCCATCCTCATCTCTTTGTCAGGGCTGTCACTTATAAAGAATCACTTGACTTACAATAACAGATTCAAAAGACCAGAGAATATAATCAGTTGATCCACGAAGAATTGGAATAAAGAACCTCCCCCCACTGCTACACTTATCATTCCCATAGTGATAGTGATATTATTGATGGGATTGCCATGCTAATTTCTATCAAAAAAGTGTATTTTGGAATTTGTTCAAAGAGAATTTCAGACAGATTAAATTGCAAAGTGGAGTGAATTCCTAGACTTTGGAGCAAAGGCGTGAAAATGCTGCTCTTCCACCAAGGCTAGGAGCAGTTCTGAAAAGTAGTTCTTAAACTTCTTAAAAGAAGCTAGAAACCCTGGATGGTGAGAAGGTTCCTTAAAAAATAGTCTGAAAGTATGCACTTTAAAAAGTCTCCCCATTCCTATGAGGACTGAAAAGAAGCCTTAAAGCCAAAAAGGGCTTCTTCTAAAACAGCATGGAAAGAAACAATGCAAATGTTTAAGGAGACCCCCCATGCCCCGCAACTTGCTGATTCTTCCTGGGAATATACAAACACCTAAACTTTTCTTCTACCACACAGAATTCTGCATTTATGCCAGAAGATTTCTGCTTGTGATGTTGCTTCTGTTTTCCCCCCTGCTTTTCCCCCCCTTTTTATGGTGTAAACTGATTTAAAATGTATGCCAGTCATCTTCAGGGAACTCATTTCAGTTGAGATGAAACTAGTGTTACCTGAATCAATGTTTTAAGTGTCCCTGTGGTTCGGCATTTTGAATAATCAATCTGCCTCCATCTCTTCTTAATCATGCACATCACAGTCTCTCTTTATTTGTCAGCTCTTTCGGATCCTGCTTTTATTCCCCCCTCCCCACCGCCCCTTCCCCTTCCCTATTAACATGCCCCTAATGTCGTGAGCTAGCTTTTCCCTTTACAAGAAGCTGGTGTATTTTGATACTTTTTATTATGACTAAATCTCTTTTTTTCCCATAATTACCCCACAATCATTATATAATCCCATCACAAAGAGTCTATTGAGGCACCATGCTTTTGTCAACTATGGGACACAGAATCCATAATTGCATTATTCAGTGTTCTCCCCCCATTTTAACCCTCCTCCTGCCCTTCTCTTCTTTTAGCTTATTAACCACATAATATAACCTATCCCCAATTTTCCACCCTCTTCTGCTTGCTGGCATATTATTTCTTAAACCTTCCTCAGCAGATAAACCCCGCTGAAGTTATATGTATATATGCATGTATGTTTTTAAAAGTTAGGTTCTTGATAGGAAAGTATATTGGACCTGGGGGAAAAATCTCACGTTTTAAATCTCTATCTATATATTTCCTGATTATTCCAGACCTATAAGGCAGAGACCCTTCATGGCGCTTTTCTTTCTTTCGTTCCTTTTTTTTCCCCTGGAAGTTTAATTACCGTATGCTAATTTCCTTGCCTACTACGTGATTAATTAAAATCATATTTTCATAATCATTTGGCACTAGTATTGTCTTCGAACCATCATGATCTTCTTTCTCCTCCCCCCTTCCCCTAAATAGTGTATGTAAATAAAGTCAGCCTTAATGGAAAGCATCAAAATGCAACGCTGAAGACCTTTCTGTGTTTGCATGCGTGCGATTGGCAACATAACTGCTTATTTACATTAAATACGCCACAAGGTTACAGTGCAGATCAACGTCACTTTATCGTTGATTACTTCTCTTAAGCGCTGGAGCTTCTTGGACTGATGCTGCGCGATCCAACCGGCCAGCAAGCTTCCCCTGGAGTTTTTCAAAGAAACAGACTTCGGATAGTTTCCAGAGCAGGTAAGAAGCGATGCTTAAATACTCCCCCCCCGCGCCGTTCCTCCTCCTCGCTCGCTCGCTCGCTCGCTCCCCCCCACCTCTGCTTTTTTTCCTCCCTAAATACGGAAAGATCTTCGGATTTGTTTAGGAAAAATGACAGGCAAAGGGAGGGGAGAAGGGTTGATCTAGGCTTGAATCCGAAAAGAGCGGCTGGCGGGTGGGTGGGGGATCTTAGGGGCTTTAATAAGTGTGTTTACACGGGCTCAAGGTCATGCCCAAAACTGCTCTGTGTTAAATGCTTTCCCCCAACCTCTTAGTTCCTGAGACAGAAAGGGAAAAATGGACGATCGGAGCCCATTCTTTGTAGATTATTATATCAAGGGTTCAGCATTTGGCTCATCAAAGCTAAATGCCGCAAGACCCATCTAGTTGCTGTGAATTATGCCAAGACGACAATGGAGTGCCTTTTTAATGGTACAATGCATTTCACCTACCAGATAGGGGGAGTCCAAGCTGAGAGCCGGGAATGTCTTGCGATGTTGCCTGATCGCTATCAAGGAAAAGGGGGGGTCTCCTGCAGAAAAAGCGACACATGAAAATAACGCCCCCCCCGCCGCCCTTGGGGTGGCTCGCCAAGATTTAGGAGAGTCGGCCAGAGTGGCCGATCGGCAGAGTTCCCCTTGGCCACTTCTCCCCCCATCTCAGCCCGAGCAAATGATCAAGTCAATCATGTGGGATATGCTTCATTATTCATTGAACACAATCTTTTACAACGCTTCGTTTACGTGCAGGAGTTTCTCCTCCGCTTTGCTTTAAAACAAATTGGGAAGGTAAGGAAAAGACAAAAGGGACGCCAGTGGCATTTCCTTATTTGTTTATTTCAGATTTTTGGAGGAAAACAAAAAAGAGCGAGGGAGCGCGCGATCAGAGGGGAGATCGGAGTTCGTGTGTGTGTCCGTGTGTGTGTGTGTGTGCGTGCGTGTGTGCTTTAAACCGGGGCGCGCACCCCCGAACGCTGCTAAAGTCAGTTTGGAATATTTTTTCCGCCCCCCCTTTTTTTTGCATCATCGCAACGGGGCCTGCGTGATTAAAAAATACAGTATAATTAAATATCCATAGCAATGACGTTTGCAAGCAAAGGCTGTCAGGGGAAAAAGAATGAAAGGAGCAAAGGAACCGTTGTATGGCGCTATAGAACTTAAGCCTGGAGGAGAGAGCGAGCGAGCGAGCGAGCGAGCGAGCCGGCGCTTTTCCCTGGTCTTTTTAAATCCGTTACTTTCGGGGGGGTGGGGGAGAAGAAAGGAAAGACTTTATCCAGCTTTTAATAAACGCAGATAGAGGATTTAGGAGAACTCCGAGAACTCTCGCGGTGACCAACGCTTTCAAGTTGCCCAGAAACTTTTTTTTTTTGCGTGGGGGCGGGATTTTTCCCCCTTCCTGAAATTGGGGCAATCTAAAGTTTGCAAAGTGACTTTTTCTCGCCCACGTAAGGGTGACGCGGGCTCCTCTCCCTCCTCCGGTAGCTCCCTCCGTGGCAAGGCGTGATATCCATAATCAAGGGAAAGCAAACCGTGCTTTCTTCCTATCCCCCCCCCCCCCCCGGACACCTCCCGAATTGAACCGCGGTCCAAAGTTTAGCGTCCATTGGGCCCCCATGTGTCAAAACTTCTGCAATGCTCTCTTGTCTTTAAAGTGCACCCTGCCATTTTGTGCTCTGTCTGGGCGACCTCTTATTATGAATAAGCGCTTAATGCTGCGGAGGTAACGTTATGGCATTCGCGCCGGCGGAGTGTGAGTGTGTGTGTGTGCGCGCGCGCGCGCGCGAGACGGGGGGGGGGCGCTTTGCACTTGTATTTCAGAGCAGTTAAGGGCTTTTTAGCAAAACTGGAAGGGGGTGGAGGAAAGGGATGGGCGTGGGGGTGGGAAACAGGAGCTTGCATGACGTGCCCCCCTCCCGGAGGAGAAAGCCAGCACCTGCCAGGCTGAAATCCGCGGTATTTTGAAGACACGACCCCAAGTAACAGGTTAAAAAGGAAACTTACATGCAGGGGGGAGGAGAGAGGGGGTGTTTGGGGAATGATGCCTGCGAGTGGATTCTGTTCAAAGTACCACGATCTGGTTTTTGCAGGGTGGTAGGAGAGTTTTATATGGGGGGGGGGGCGCTAGGGATCTGGGTTTCGACTCAAGTGGCTTTCCTAGTCTCATTCCGGGAGGAGGACAAAGTTGCATCGATCTTTTTCTTTCTTCCCCGGAATTTTTAGTTTTAATGAAAACAGTGGACGACTCCTCCTCCTCCTCCTCCTTCGCCTTTTTCTTTAAAGCAATCTATGTTTTCAGCAGCAAACTGCAAAGTTATTTAGAAAAAAAAAATAGAGGGAATGTTTTGATGCTAAAGTAGGAAAAATTCCAGCTCTTAACGCGCCCATCTGTTGCAGCGTTGCCAATATTTAATAATAGAGAGAGATAAGAAGCAAGTGGAGAGAGAAGGGAAAAACCTGGAGGTTGAGAAAGTTTTACAAAGAAGGCGTTTTCTGGGCATTCGGGTGTGTGAACACGTTTAACACCTTGAGTGGGGTTTCATCGGATGTCTTAGCAAGCTAAAAACAAAAACAAAACCTTCTGGATTATCAGAAGCTCTAAATTAATGAATTAGAGCGGGCGAGGACTGGGACTGGAATACCACCATGCCGGTTTTATGTTTAATTATTTGGTGGGAAGTGGGGATGCCTGAAGTCGGAGGAGCGGCGGGGGCGGGGGGGGTGGAAGGAGAGAAGAGCTGAAATTTGCAAAACAAAAACAAAACGGGGGAATGGCTGGAATCGACCCTCTTTAGGTGCAGTGGGTGCTATTGTTGAAGGGTTATTGTTGAACGGATATTGTTATGTCTATAATAGTGTCTAGGCGGAGACGTGAGTTGTCAGAACTCCTCATTTTCACTTTAGCAGAACATGAAGGCTGATTGGGGAGGGGGCGTCTGCAGCTGGGGAGGCAGAAGGACGACTCTCTGCCGGGCGAAGTTTGCCTGCTCTCCAAACGCACGGCCAAGGGGCGAGGGGAGCAGGCGCGCAGGAGGAGCTGCGGGGGAAAGGAGCCGATCTGCGCCGGTGGGGGCGAAGAGGGGACGCTGGCGAAGCAGGCATGTGAGCTCTTGCACGGCAGTTTGACATGGGATCTACTTTTAAAGCTCTTTCTGTAAACTCCCCCCTCCCCGCTTTCCCTTCTGTGCAGTTTAAAATCACTCCAACAGGGGCCGTCTTTGCTGAGCGGATGCTCTGCTCTGCGTTGCGGGATGCGGGCGAGCGGCGGCGCCTCCCGCTTGTGTCTGTGCGAGCGCGGAGGGGGGAGCTTATTTTAAGTGTCATAATTAAGTTTAGGAGCCTTGTTTGGGCTCATTCAGGGCTGAAAATAAGGATGGCTGGCTGCATTTAGCTCTTTCATTTTTCCTTCTAAAATCGCTCCGCATGGGATTGGCTGCACGCCTTAGCAGAAGAATGTTGTCTTTCCTAGTTTAATATTAGCAGCTATATTTTTACCCGTTTCCACCGGATTTGATTATTTCCATGGAAAATATTTTCCTCCCCTTCCCTTTACTCTTGTCGATCACTCTCATCTTTGTTCATTGTTACTGACTTTGGAAGAAGGTTCTTTAAGTGTATGGGGGGGTCTCCCCATCTCTTCTCCTGCCTGGTTTGATGTTGAAATATTAAACCTGAATGAGAAGCTGGAGGGGGGGCCAGGTTTGTAGTGGTGCTGGACATTTGCAGGTTTAATTAACTTCAAGATGCTTCAACGAGGACCAAAGCACCCCGGTGGCGTTGCTTCGTAGATCTGCCCTGCCTAAGGTGTTGGATAGAAGTATTTACATTATCACCATAAGATTGAATATTCATTCTCTGTCTGGGAGCAGATTTGCATAATTTGGATTTTTACCCCCCAATGAAAGAAACTTATTTGCAAACCAAACCAAAAGCTCTAGAAGTCCCTCAAAGCCAGCTGCTTCGATCTTCATGATTACTCAGGGTTCAAATATAACTGAAAAGTAAGTGACCTGCTAAAGTACATCAAATAAAAGGCAACGGGCTTTGGAATGGATCTGCAATTCATGATAGGGTCTCTTTGCTTGCTTCTCAATAGCCCTGGTTTTTGGTTGGCCCTGGAGGCTTTAGGATTTTTGTTTTGCTTTCCTAACTTTCCCCCCTCCTTTATAGTTCTAATGCAAATTTAGGTTTTCTTTGCAATCCCTGTGTATTATACCTGTGTGGCAGCCACTATTGGAGAGTTGGGATACGTGTGTGCAGAAGGAATAAAATAGAATTGTAATTTTGGATGTGGATGCTGTGCAGAAGCTGGGGTATCTTGCTCATGCTTGGAATCCTTGTCATCTTGGAATAGTTTGCAAGGACTGGAGTTACTCAAAGGTCTGTCTGTCTCTCTGTCTGTCTGTAGAGTTACGTGGTCATTTGCATGATTTTATATATAAATCAGAGAAGCATCCAAGCAGAATAGCACTTCATCAAAATGTGAAGGGCTGATTTCTAATTGTGTTCTTCTGTCACCTCACTCTCTTGCTGTAAGCAGGAGTAGAGATCAGGGGGATAATGGGAAATGTCCAAAATCTTGATGCACATTTGTGAATCGCTGACAGCTATTCCAAATAAAGTGACTGCTTTTAAATTCTGACCATTTCTCCAAATTGGGGCTGTTTACAAGTGCTCTTTTCGCAAAAGTGCTTTTGAGAAATCCACCCGAGTGATATTTTAGAACCGGGGTGCTTGAGAGCGAGCTGTGCCTCTGCGAGGGAGGAGGCTTGTGCGATGCATTTCATACAGGGGATCAGAAGTGGTGAGCCGGGCAAGGGTGGTGTTGTTGCGTGTCCCTCCACGCTGGAGGCTGTTTTAGTTATGATGTCATTCCGATAGTGGAGAGTGGATGTCTCCAGATTCTACCATTAAACGCTTGGCCGATCTGCCTGTTAATGATAGCACTGACATGTCTGCTCTTTGACAATTGCCAGCCTTATGTGCCCTGTGAATTAACTTTTCCTTTCCCCTATGAAGAGAGAGCTCTCCAGCTTCAAGACTCACCAGTGCAACAGCACTTGTTGGCAGGCTGTTGAGTCTTCTTATGGCTTTTAGCAAAATATCGATCCCTAAATACCACTTCTGTTAAAACGAGCAAAAATAGGGGTTGCAATTCTCCTGATCACCCGCTAGCTTGTATGGCTACCCAGGATATCGGTGGGGCCTAATTTTATTTTCTGCTTAAGATGAGGTTAGAGGTAGAAGAGAACACACCTCAGAAAAACACCCCCTAAATATTAGTTTTCTTTTTTTGATCTTTTGTGTGCATTCTTTAATCACTGAACAATGTGTCTCTGTGAGTTTGCCCTCTCCATGCTAGTTCAATCCTTCACATTAATCACAAATGCCCATCTGCTGCCATTTGACATATCTGTTTAAAGTAAGTTTGTCCCCAGTATCCCAATGTTTCAAAGAAAATTGCTTGCAACTTAAATTCTGTTTTTTGTTGTAATTTGGGATGGTTATGGATACATAGTCCTTTTCAGGTGTAACTTTGGATAAATAATGATAAACTGTTTTTAGCAATTTTAGTGTTCTTTAATTTACTGTTCAGGTGGTGGATTATGTAATGCTAAATCCTATTGCATGTAAAACTGGTTTACAGTTTGGCTAGACTTACCCAAAATGCTTAAATGTTCCCAATTTTTTTTTCTCCCAAAGGCAACATTTTGTCAGAGTTAATAAAGAGATAGACTTCATAGTGTAAGTTTGTAGTGCATGCATTAAGTACATTTGTAGTAACATATTCACTACATAGAGGGAAAAAAACCTTTCTTTCACTGTGCTTAAGTTCTCAGTTCCACCTGAGATCAGGAACTTGCTTAAAGTTGTCTTCACTAGAGTTCTGTTGAATGACTGTTGCATTTATATTAATGTGAGTTTCCATAATGTAACCCATTCCTTAAAAGATTGGGTATAGGGAAGAACGTACAGGTTGCTTTAGTTTGCAGCAGCGCTGAGATCAGAAGTTGCTGGATCTCCAGGAAAGCAAGCTGATGCATTTGCTTGTTTGCAGACCGTGGGGACCTAAGGTGACCAGGAGCATTCCTATAAAATCCAGTAGTGCTTAGGCTGTACTTTTTCTTAAACAAGCACAAGTTTTCCAGAAGAGAAGGGTAAGATAAGCACTCCCTCACCCTCCACCCACTCCCATCAACCTTCCCTGAATGTTGTCTTTTCCTTCAGCTCTGCTGTGGATTGCACACAGGTGTCTTTGGAGTGCTTCTAATAGAAAGGCACTGAGCTGAATTTATATGAACTTCATAAAAAAAAACAAGCCAAGAGGAAGCTCAGATTATTTTCCCCATTTTGAATGAGGTACATCCCTTTCTTTCTTTTTTCCCCCTTAACCATCTTTGATTTTGTATTGTTTGCTAAGTCAAAGAAATACCTGGTCCATGAATTCTTTCCGGCTTCCAAATGAATATTTAGTATAAGTCTAAAACAGACTGTATAACTACATTTTATAAAGTGTCTCCATTCACACTTTCCAGCTTCTGCTTTTAGATCTTCTGTAAGAAATTTGGTATCAAGACAGAGCAAAACAGAGAAATAAAAGCTTATCTTTCTGGTAATTTTTAAAACAACAATTGGAATACCAAGTTTGGTCTAACAGAATCCCTTTCATATATAAGCTTTCTGGAAAAAAAAAAAAACATGCTGGTAAATTCTGAAAGAAAACATTTACGTAAAAATGCATAACTCTAGTGGAAAGAGAGGAACTGGTTAAGTTGCGAGCTCTCCAGTTCTATGAAAGTGCTAGTTGGAATCTTCGAATCAAGAGAATCTGGGCAGGCATATGAAAAATGGAACTTTTAAAGAATAAAATGCACTGTTGAGAATCAGACCTTGGTCTTGAGACTGTATGATTTGATGGATGTTTGCTGGTCATCTTGGAATGAATTGATGTCATCCGTCTATTTCTTCTTGTTGCGGCAGGAAAAATAACATGCCTGAGCATTCCTAGAATGATAAAAATTGGTAGAGTCAACCACAAGGTACAAAGTATCTTTTTGATTCCCCCGTCCCAATGATCAGCATTAAATCTGATAATGCATCATTGGTTCAGGTGAGAAAACGTACTATAATTTCTTCAGTATTCTAATTCAGTGACTAAACGCAGAACCCTCAATAGAGAATTTAGAACCCAGTAATCCTGGAATCCAACCCAGGTAGAATTCCGTAACTTTCATAATTTTATGTAGTGCCTTTAGTTGCTGAATAATGAGATGCTTCACAGCAAATAGATGCGGGGAAGGCAAACTGTTTATTTCCTCCAACTTCCTCCTTTAAGGATAAGACTTGTGAAGTCAATATTATGCCTGTTTACTCAGAAGTTAGTTCCACTGTGTTTAATGGGGCTTACTCCCAGGGAAACGGTAGCCTGAATTTAGCTGGATTTTTAAAGAGTTAAATCAGGTTATGCCATATAAAAGGAAACAGTTTTTCCATAATATTGCTAAAGTTGAAACTCAATTCAAGAGAATGGCAGAAAACAGCTTCGGCCATTTCAGAATCTGACCCCTTATATTTAACTGTGCCTAGCAGCATTCCACAGAAGCTTGCCACTAAAAGGAGAAAAAGATGCTTTCCCGTCCCTTTCACGAAAGAGAGTAACATTGTAAAATCAACACCATCACCCATTGTGTTAGGACTTTGCAACAGAAAAGTCTGCAGTGACAAACATGAATAATGCTTAGCATTAGCATGGTTGCTGTTCTGTAACTTCAGAACCATATAGATGTACAAAGAAAATATACTTTATAAGTCATCTCTCATATTTGATGCTGTGACCTCAACTATAGAAGCAGTGCCTGGGGGAACAAACCAAGTTCCTCAGGTGAGTTTGACATTCCATGCTGTCTCCAAGTGCCAGAATGGTTTTAAGACGCAATAGTTTATAGAAAACAATTGAAGTAATATGCCCCAAGACAGAAGGTGTCCAAGATCAAGTGCCACTCTTGAAAAGCAAAAAAGTGGAAAATATATCATGTTGCTAGAACAATCTATTATTGGTAATCAAGATGCCCAGATTTTCTTACAAATCACAGCAGAACTTTTATTTCTCTACATAAGTTCATTAATGTGTGCCCTGTATTTAAACATTATAACTGGGATCTAAAAAGTGTATTTAGGTGCTCCTGGGAGTACGGCAATAATACTGCAACCTGGATTTTACTCCCTTTGAACGGCAGATTCATAAAGTCATACCACAAATTCCTACTGTGAGTCCCTTCCATTTCAGAAATGCCTCATGGTATGATGGAGCTTTTATTTTATTTATTTTTTGACCAACATCCACTGAATTCTCTTGTGGATGCCCATCTTCATTGCATCATTCTGTGGTCCCTAGGCTTGATCTGCTAATAGTCTTTTGATTTATGATTTGCATTTTGGATGGAATGTTGCTCTCATGTTAGCACCAGCAAACAGACAAGAAAATAGGCAACCACACTTTTGGGAGAGGGTGGTACTGTTGACCCACTGCTGGTCTGGATAGCATAAGCCACTGAGTTCCATTGTGTCCATTGCTCAGCTGCAAAGTCCATAGCAACGGGAGATGGTCCAGTAAAGGTAACCAGAGTAAGTACAAGCAGCCACAGTTAGAACTATTTACAGCAGAGACCCTGTATCCACAGGGATGGGTGCCAAGCCTCCCAGGAGATTCCTGAGACCATGGATAGTAGCAAACACTACACTGTACATGCTGTACATACCTGTGATGAAGTTTAATTTATAAATTAGGCACCTATTTATAAATTAGGCACCATAAGACCTTGCACTGTGAGCCCAGAAAGCACCAGAAGGGCTGGCAACCTACCTGGGTACCTTGTTGCTTCCAAATTTCTGCCTATCAGCTGAGACGGAGCCTCAGCCATCCCTCCTCTCTCCCACCCCCAATAACAGGCCTCTTCCTGGGTGCCGGTCCACCACTGCCCCATGGCAAGCGCTGGCTCACTCACCTCTACCCACCCAATGCGTAGGCAGCAGTCCTGGGCAAGACTGCATGAGATGGCCGGACTCCGGTCAGGCGCGGTTAAGCAAGAATGTGGTTGCTGAGTCAGCAGATACGGCAGCTCTGCTGTATTTCAGTGTGCATAAACTACACATAGCTGTAACTTTCTTCCTAAAATAAGCAAGCTGTAAAGGGCATAGTTTTGGCACAGTTGTACCCCGAGTACTTTCCTATGGCATTGGCAAAGGCATTTACCACATCATTGAGCTGTACCTTGTTCTTAGACACAGTTGCTGATGTGGGTCTTTAGTAAAGCTGGCTGTATGATGAAACTAATTTCAGTGCTTTTCTGTTTGTTCAGCTTATCATGGCTCAACACTCTATGAACTTCTTCTCAATTTTATTGCATATTGGTTGGCAACCTGAGGAATATGGTCAGGGATGTGCAATTCTTTGGTAGAATCAGATAATTATTGCAGGTTATCTTGAGATATGGGAGAGGTAAGACAGAGAGGATTTAAATAAATAAAACAGCAGATACAGAATTCTGAAAGCCAGCTGTTGTCGGCTTCTAGGCCTCATGTCTCCAAATATGTATTCAGAAACTTGCAAGCAACATCTACCAAAAGTGTGGAGCTTCCGTACACTGCAAGAACATGTGTCCTTCCTTTGTGACAACCAGGCCTGTGTCATGCTGTTGTGGACACCACCTGTCCATACCTTTCAAACTGGAAAACACTAAAAAATGTAAATCCAGGGTCTACTAAGCATCCAGTGTTGACGTTGCCCTGTGAGCAACCTGTGGGTGCCTGTAGCCATTAGAGGCCATCCAGTGTGGCGTAGTGGTTAAGAGCATGGGACTGGGACTCAGACAATCTGGGTTCTAGTCCCCACTCGACCATGGAGCCAACTGGATGGCTTTGGGCCAGTCATAGACTCTCAGCCCAACCTACCTCACAGGGTTGTTGTTGTGGGGATAAAATGGAGGAGGAGAATGATGTAAGCTGTCTTGAGCCCTTTGTAGGAAAAGGCAGGATATAAATCAAAAAATAAATAAAAAAATAAATCCATGCAGCCTGGATGGGTGCTGAAGCTCTAGGTCTGTGGCCTCCTAAGCTTCTGTGATGTCATTCCCACGTGAATTGTGTTCCCAGGGCCACCACTCAGCTTTTGGGTAGGCTAACCCGAATGGGATCATGGTAGAGAGAAGGCAGTCGAGTGGGTTCAACCCCACATACCCTCCTTTCCGTGGTCAAGTAGTTGTGTGGCACCCTGGAAGAAGCACAGTTTCAGCTGCTGCTGGTGGCCAACCTCCTGGGAACAGCTGGTGGAATGGTTGCTAGCTGATGCTGTAGCAGCGAAGCCCGAAAGATAAAGCACGGAGGAAGTGGAGGGCAGGATTCTGCCACAGGACGCTCCTAGGATGGAATTATCAGTTGCACATGCACGTGTGTGGCATGGGGAGGCAAGGAAAGGGGATGTGTCGCCTCTGTGTTCAAGGGATGACAAAACGTGTATGGTGTGTGAAGGGTGTCGAATGAGTTTTGTTGTATGTAAAGGTGCTGTGGCCTGCATAAGTAATGTCTGTGCTTGGGTGTGTGTGTGTGTGGAGGGGAAGTCTGTATTTGTAGGAGTCCTGGCCCCAAACACCCTGGGCTACGCCAACAGTGTGGCTCCAAGTGATCCCTCAGTTGCCAATTTAGCCATCCATCCAAAAATGGGCTATCCAGAACATGTATGCCAAATATTCACATTTGCCTTTATGTAACTTATTCTCAGCCGAAACGTATGTGCCAAGGTGTTTCTTTACAGAATTTCAGAATGCATGCTCCAGAATTTTCTCTCTTTGTGGTGACTCCTATTAAAAAATGCTCTTTTTGATCTTCAGATGAATAATTTTGCAACGTTTTCTTTAGTATCTAGAACACCATTATTTATGCTTTCTTTGTATTTTGACTGTTTTCAGCATTGTGTTTGGTAATGGAAAAAATACAAGATTTTGCATAAATTTTAATTGAATTCCATACTGTGACAGAAGCATTTGCATGAGGGTTTTGGTGTCAAAATGGTGAATTTCCAAGAGAACATATCTGTGAGGAATATGCTGTATTCTGTCTCTTCATGCTAGGGAAGGATAGGAATGCAGTCTGGTGGAGTACAAACTTGATGGATTTGTCTGGTTCAGCCTTATTCTGTTGCCTGTTTTTTGGCCTAGAATCAAGCTAGTGTGCAGATTCCATTTTTAAAATCAAATAGCGGCAATAAGCACATTTGTGCGTTTGTGGATGGGAGGAGAATCTTGAAATTAGTGCAGATAAGCATTGGTGATCATGTGGTATGTGTGTGATGAAAGATCCACCTGGGCTTAAGAAGTGTATTTTCCTCTGGTAAATATTTTTGCCATTTTCAGTTTTTCCTAACAGTGTTTCCTTGAGCCCAGCAAAACCAAACACCAGACTTGTCAAAAACCAAACTGGAAGCCAACTGTAGTTAATTTCATTCTGCATTTTGATTCTTGTCAAGGGAAGACTGGTGGAATTAAGTTCTTTGGGAAGTTGGGAATATGTGTGGTGAGCATGAAACAGATATTTGCAAGAGGAGAACGTGTCTCTGCAGCATTATGTAGCAGATAAGCAGACTTGTGATGGTGACCATTTGCCATTGGTCACTCAAAAAAATCCGTTCTAAAAAATTATGGCACTACTCGTGCAAATTTCATGAACCCTCCAAATTTGTGCAAATGGTCCAAACTGAAAACATGCACCATGTTTTTCCAAAATTGGGGGGGGGGGGGGGGAATCCACCACTAGTTTGGCAGGGTTTACCAAAACAGAAATGCTGCAGAATCCCTGCAGGATTAAACAGAAGTTTAAGGTGCACTGGATTTTTCAGCATTCCAAGTTCTTGCTAGCTTTGGGAGGCTGTAAACTTGGCCTAAATAATAGGCTGAGATAGGAGCTTAGTGCAGAAATGGACTTGGGCAGGAGAGAATCATAGTAAGACCCGCCTGTGCTTCTTATAGTGAGACCTTCAGCATTATTGCTGATTTAGTTACAGGTAGTAAATTAGTGTCAAAACATTATTTTAGAGATGTGCACAAGTATACTCTGAAGTTCTCCACCACCAAATGGGTGTCAAAACGCTGGGGACAATTTACTTAATTTCTCCATTGGGTGGATATAGTCTCCGGTTTCTCCCAGGTCGATCTCCCCATTGACAGAGGTTGTAGCAAAATTTATTTCTTTTTTATAGCTGAAGTGACAGCAAGGCATCATGTGCTGTCACTGTTAAGCAGCATCAGCAGGCCAACTTCCACCTCCAATTTCTTGAATGCTTTCTACCCACGTGTTTTCAGCCACTGTTCTGCCTCCTTTCAGGGTACTTTATACTTTATTTTTGGTGGTGATTTTGAGAGTACATAACCACTTTCAGGGGACAAAAAGCATTTTGTGTGGGGTGTGTTCTTTCTATAGCACATCTCTCAATTGTTTTGTAACCTATTGGGTACGTGCATTTTTTGGTTTGAAAAAATCCCAATGGGAAGAATTATCTCATGGCAATTTCACTGAAATATGGGAAGCCAAGGAAGTAACAGGCTTCCTGAGAGATGGTTGTGCAATGAAAGAAAAGGCAGTTGTGCATAGTTTTTATCCACCTTTTAAGGATGTTAAGCACAAGAACCCTAAATTTAGCCCATGAGACTTTTCTCTGAAATTGCTTGTCCTTTGAATTTTGTTTTGAAAGAAATCAGAAGTGGAATGAGTGGTTAAAAAACAAGTACTGAAATTATTCAGTGCAGTGCTAGTTTTGATATTCACTGACATTGTTACTTCTAGATTGGTCACTGAAGTATCTTTTTAGAACAGGTGAACAATAGGCTCTAAAAAAAGTAGGTAGAAATTTTGGTATTGTTTTATCCTGAGATAGATAAAGTGTAGCCCATCCAAAGTTCATGCATCACTTCAGGCAGTTGCTTGGCCTGCTAAAACTTGTTACAGCCTAATTACCAGCTCTGTGAAAGACAGACAGACTTAAACTTTGTAAGTAACAGTGTTTGAAAAATATGTAAACTTGCACTGTTATCGCAAATGTACAAAGTTGCTTTTCCGGCCTCACACAAGAACAGCACAATAGAAACCTAGAATTGCAGAGGACCACAAGTTGTGTCCTGGCTTTTGGCAGCCCAATGCTGCACATTTTATACAAATTACCTTGTAATGGTACCCTGCTTAGGACGCTCTTCTGGAGTGGCTTTTTGTACCCAGCATGTGTTGGATGTACATGTCTGTCTAAATGAAGATGTATGTAATGAGGAATGACAAGAGGAAGTTGAAATGGTACGTGTAAACAAGTTAAAGTTAGGATGAATACTTAGAGCCAGAAGGCATGCTGGGACATCAGTTAATTCTGAGCATGCCTGTGAATCAGTTGAGTTCATGGCTCTCATATCCTGATGCTTTGGGAATGCATCTCCTTTATCACATGAGTAATCAGTGTTCAGGAACCTCAGCATTAATACAGTATAACATTGGAGCATATCAGGATAGCTATATGGTTTTTTAAACAATCTGTTAGCATGAGTCCAGAGTATCCCCTTGTCTCCTTGTTTCAGCAAATTTCAGCAACTAAGTTACTTTTTCTGGTTTTGTGAAATTTCAGGATTATGCAAACTCTCTTTAAAGGAATTGACCTCTCAGTGCAGACCAGCTAATGGCATTCGGAATGAAGTGGTGCAGGGCAGTTGCTTGAATGAAGGCCAGGCAATCAAGGGTCAGGATGTGCAAACCAGCGAAAGCCAAGCTTGCGGAAGTTCTCTTAAGGTTTATGTCAGAGCTTGTTCCAACTCAAGTCCATATCAGATCGTGAGCTCTGCTTCTTCCTTTCACATAAAATCCGTGCAAATGCTGGGCTTCTGCTTTCACATGTATGCATTCATTGTCCGCAGCTTTGAAATGCATGCGTCCTTCTCTGATTACGGCTCCTTTGTGTGCATTTTTCTTATGTACGCATGCTGTAGAATGCATTCTCTTTGATCTGTGAGTCACACTGCTAGCTTGGAAACGAATGCGTTTGAATCCATGTTCAGTATGGAGGCGGGACCAGGGTTACATCCTGATAAAGCATGAATCAAAACAAGCTTCCCATGGAACCTTACTTAAGGGTCATATGAGGAAAGGTTTCTTCTCTAGTTTTCAGGGCAATCTTGAATGACGCTGTGAAGCACGGAGGTATTGATGGGAGGGGCTGATGGGTAGAATTTCATCTGGGGGAGAGACTGTCTTTGGACACAGTGTCTTGTGGGTAACACGAAGTGCTTTGTGTTTAACTCATTGCTTATATCTGAAGTGAGACTTGCTACTACTGCTGCTGAATCACTACTAAAGTGCTCTCCGTGATTGGGCATCTGACAGAGACCTCTCCTTGCAAAAGTTTCTGAACTGAATATGGATAGTTGCATTGATGGAGAAATTGACTAATCAGATTAGACTATACAGAGGAGAAATAAAACAAGGTAATTCTATGAAAATATGCCATCCACTATTTGCCTGTGATAGGGACTGAAACAGTACAGAAGACCAAGTGGGAAATGCGCTGGAATGTTGCTCAGCTTAAGCTTTGGAAGCTTTTGTGTGTATAATAAGATGAATATTGGATTGTATTCTAATGTAAATGGTTTAACTTTGTGATTTTTTAAGGATTGTCAGTAAAAGAAAAAGAAAAGAAAAATACCACTGCTTTGGGTTTTATAGAAGAAATATGAATAGGTGGAGCATAAGCAATACGTGCCTCAGTTTTCCTTCTTCATGGGATATAGTAATCAAAGTTAAGGAAGCCGCATGGTTTCCATCAGATTAGGAGGAAGGCCCTCTTCCCATTGGATTGATTCTGGTGGGTGGGGAGGAACTTGCTTCCTGCATCTATTTTGGTGCTTCTGCCTTCTGCCCTCCTACCCCTGAGGAGGTTGCCAACCTCTGCCGGCAAAGCGGTCGCCCAGCTCCCTGTTGTCATCTGGGATACTTTTGACCATGTGCACTTCCAGTGACTTCACCACCACTGTTGCTCTTCTACAATGGCCGATGGAAGTAGAGGAAGGCACTCTCTGGCCATGCTCTGAAAAAGCTCTGGCCATTTTGGAGAAATGGAAATGGGTGAATATTGCAGGGAAATGATAAAGCTACAGGAAACTTTATGCTAAGTGTGGCTGATATATGAGACTGGTTGGCCTTTTTCCTGTTCTTAAAAGTTCTTATATTGATGAATCTGCAAAGATGTGCAATGATTAGGTTTCATCTTGATATACAGCGGTATCCTAGTCTCCATAGGCCTGCACTGACATTTCCTTCTGAGCTCTGTGATGGAACTAAGTAGGAAGGCTGAGTGGTACTCAGGGGTTTGCTTGTTCTCTCTCTTTTGCCACTGCATTAGGGACAGTGATACAGGAGTGCCCTCGTTGTGCTGCAAGCTACACATTTGAAACCAGAATTTGACCAGGGCTGCCCTGAAAGCCTCTTCAGGCTTCTTTCTTCTTTCATTACTACTGAAAAGCACAACTATGGTTTCTTGGTATGCCTTTAATTGCTGCTTCAGAATTGCTGCTTCCTCTGCATTTGCAGGGAGGGGTCTGAACGTTCACAAAATCTGATTTTTTTAAGACTAGAGGGAGCTGTGTGCACACTCAGTTTCTGAAGCATGAAAAGAAATGAACTGAGCAACCCTGAGCTTGCACGACCAGGCCCGAGGGGGGATCCAGACTGATGGAGCTAAAACCTATAACTGGAGCAGGAGACCCTTTCCATCTGGCTCCTCCATGGAATTAGGCTTTTAAAAAGCCTCATTAGTGCCTGGAAGGATAATGGGGTGGAGCTGTTTCTGGGAAGGGCATAGTTAACCCTACCCAACTCATGCTTTGTAACGCCCTTAAAAAGTGTCCCTACACCATAATTAGGCCTTTTGAAAGTCTTTATCAACACCAGTAGCAGCTATTTCATAAATCTACTTGATTTCTGGGAAAGGAGGACAAGAAAAGGAGGTCGAGGCATTCCTTCCTTGGCTTCTCGACTTGTTTTGACACAGAGCCACTCAACCTTTGAGTATAAAATTAGCCACAAAGGTCGTTTTTTTAAAGGCCCTCCTCCATAAAGTGATACGTACATTATTGTGCAAAAATGGGCAGATCTGTGGTTTGGGGCAAGGGCCGTTGGACAATTTTAAATTGGCAAGATGGTTCTTAGAATGAAAACAAAACAAAGCATCCCTGATTTAACGAATCTGTTCTAGTTCTAAATAGACCATAGGAATGTGAGACCTTTTTTCAGTCTTGTCAGAAGCCATGCATGTTAAGTCTCCCTTTCGAAGCAAGCAGATGATGGCATTGAAATATCACCATAACTTTTATCATACCATAATAGGTCTACCAGCTGATGAATCATCCATCTCAACAGTGTTGTTAGTAGAAGATAGTTATAAAGCAAATTGTGAAGTATCTGGGTCATTATAAAACTGTATTTGTTTCATCTGCATGTATTCAAATGCAAAGAAGTTCCTTTATTCAGACAAACTCTTCATGACCATAAAAAGAGCTACGCTACATGGTCAGAGAAGTAGTTTATCTAAGTCAGCACTGTTACCTTAGACAAGCAAAAGCTTTACATCAACACTCTATGGTTTATCCAAGTCCTATCACCTAAGGCCCTCAACATAAAAAGCATTGAAACTAAATGTATGTCTCTGAGCATGCTAACACTGTCTTCTGTCACTCCAGTAGTACGCCTTGCAATATATTTCCTACCACACTTATGTCTAACATGAGCTTGAACTGCCCAGAGAGGTTCCTCTATAGAACATCATCAATAACAATAGCCTTATGGAATGAACTTTGAACCAAGATGAATTCCCATAGAGAGGAACTGAATGACAGCTTTGCACGTGGCATTTTTACTTAGTCAGGTATAAGGGAGTACACAAAGAGCAGCTGTCTTCAGAATATTTCTTTCTGAACGCAGTAGGAATCAGATACACATGTGTGAACAGGGGATGTTAGGTAACACCTGTGTGACCCTGAGAGGGCTCAGTGGATTGTGCTTTATCTTTGTTTTATTTCATTATTGTGGCTTACAGACCAATTCACACGAAAGAGTGTTTCCCTCAAATGCATTGGCCTGATTGGCAGCACGTAACGCTAAACTGTGTTAACATTTTGTGCATTATTCTCAGAGTATACATGCCCATCCTCTTTTCTTCTTCACTTCAAGATACAAATTGGACACCTCTGCTTTTGTTTTGAACCAGCTGCAATGGCTTGTTAGGTCTCAACTCTGACAAACTTTTGCTGGTGTCATCAGTGTGGTTTCAGGAAATAAGCCACCTTCAAACCATGGTCTGTGATTTTGGCTTGTTCTCATAAGCCATGGTTATCACTGACCACACTTCTTAGTTCTGAACTCCTCTCCACAACCACAGCCAAGGCTGAAAAGGAAAAGAAAAAACGTGTAAGCTATGGCTTGCCCATGGGACTCACCCAGATGGCTCACCCGTATGAACTTGAATTTGCATAGGACTTGGGCCACCCTTTTATGGCTATAAGCTTGTTTGTCTCGCTTTCTTGTGTAACATTAACCTCTTGCTTGGGATATGTTACGGAACTGATTCTGGCGTGCCATTTTGAGTGGCATGGCCCTGCTTTCTTTGTCTCCATATGATCGTCATGATGCCTTCCTCTGCAGAGTATCTTATATAGATTTCTATGTGTTCTCCATCGACATATTATGTATTTGATTCCATTTCTATGCCACCCTGTAACCCAGTGGTTCTCTAGAGCCCTCTCCTCCACCTCCTCCTGGTGGTGGTACAAGAAGAGGATACAGGAACGTTTCTCTGCTTGAGTATGACCTTGAGGACTTGGATTAAAAAAAAAAAAAGACTGACTCTGTAATGTGAAGACATGAAGAAGTTTATTTACATTGTTTGAGTGTGAATTGATTGGCAGCATTTTGCCAGGGAGTTCTTCAAGCATAGATTACACTATCTTATGATTTCCTTGCTGAGATTAATATATAACGTTTCATAAGACTGTTAAAATAAAAAGTAAATGCCTGTGGTTGAACGGGTGAGATTATTATGCTGAGGAAAGGTTTAAAATCCACTTCAGCACCATTTTGTTGTCTATGCACTTGTTTGGCATTTCACAAGGCATGTAAAATGAAGTCAGTTGCACTTTGCAGCTGCCATGCCCGGTTATTGCAGGCCTTAAGTAGGAAGGAAGAATATTCCAGTGCTGATTAAACAAAACATGAGCACGCAGTGATCACTTCTAGAATTTGATTCCCGTTGGTACCAACTTGATTTTATAAAGCCCAAATAGGAAGAATAATTGGCTTGAAGCATGAATAAAAGGGCTTTATAAATGACAAATACATTGAACTGGGAAATGCATATGATCTTGTCCAAAGTGATATCAAATGGCTCATTTTGGTTAAGGCAGCGTTATGTGGGCTTGTGTCCCAAACCTAGGACAAACTTGTTGACATCTGCAGAAATAAACCTGTTTGGTGAACACTGACTTTATATAATAGAACGTCTACCTGACTCTTCTTTTTTTCCTCAAGAGAAAAAGTCTAGAATTTTGATGGGGCTTCTTCTGTGGGCCAGTTCATGCGGAGTTCTCCCTGCATAAGTTCCTGCAATTTTTCCCAGACCACAAAATTATTTTTCATGTAAGTTGCATTCATGAGTTGCACCACATACCTCCCTGTTCATGATGGCAAAAGCCCTGGGAGCCACTATAGCTGTATATGTGTGTATAGCCCATTTCATGTGTTCGTTTGTGTATCTAGTTAGGCTGGGAAGCAGGCAGTGCTGCATGATGACAATAGAGATCAAAATATATGGGTTCTTTAACTTAGGAATCACAACTTTCATTATCATCATCATCATCATCATCATCATCATCATCATTATTTCCTGCCTATTCCCATTGTTGGGGCTCAAGGCAGCTCCTGACACTATAAATGTATACAATTAAAGCTTGCATAGAAATATGCATAAGTTAAAGATGTAATTATATCAGCAAAGTATTAGAATAAAAAAACCCAAACAAACCTCTAAAAACAATGTAGAATAGAACTTGCCCAATGAAAAATCACAGGTCCAGACCATTTTGAAATGCTTTCCAGTACAAACAAATAAAATGTTTGCCTGCCTTCAGAAATGTAACAGGGAGGTTGCCAAGCTAGCCTTGCTGGGAAGCCAGGGGCAGTCTCTGAGAAGGCCCTCTCCTGTGCTCCCACTAAGTTGACTGTGAAGATGGTGAGACCAACATGAGGACCTCTGTAGAAGATCTTAGGCCTTGGGCAGGCTCATAAAGGGGAATATGGTCTTTCCAATAGTCTGGGCCTGAGCCATTTAGGGCATTTTGCATGGTGCCCAGAAGCAGACTGGGAGCCAGTGAAGATGTGTCCACCAACGTGTTGTACAGTTCCTGTAGCCACCTCTGGACAGCGGTCTGGAAGCAGCTCTCTGAACCAGACAAAGTTTGCCAACAGTCTTCGGAGGCAGCTCCGTGGAGGCACATGACAGTAATCCAGATGGGATGCAGCTCAGGGGTGCTTTGCCATGACCCTGCTGACAGCTCCAGGAGCGGGTGCAACAGGCACATTCGTTTTAACCGTGAACATTCCATCACTGACTCCTGGGCACTCAAGCTTCGGGCTTAAATGGGAAGGACATCCAAGCTGCCAACCTGTGTCAGTGCGGGAGTATAACCCTGCCCAGCACAGGCTGAGTTCCTTCTTCCTTGTTTCACCTTCCAGGGCACCCAGGGCACCCCTGTCTTGTCTGGATGAAGCTTCAGTTTGTTTGCCCTCACCCAGTCCATTACTTCCTTGGAGTGAGATGGAAAGGAGAAGCTGTCAGAAGGAGAAGCTTGCACTAGTCAGATTTCATTCCATGTTAAAGGAAGGTTCAGAGCAATTCTGGACCAAGCTGAATTAACCTGATAAAAGCAAGGCCACATTTGACATAGAACTGAAACCTGCGTGGCTTTCAGTCATGACAATCAAAGTACCTCCAATTAAAATGAAAAACTTTGACTGGAATCTACATTTAACTTAAAACTGCTGTCTTCTACTTTCTGTCCTGCATTATTAACATTCACGTTCAGTGTGAGAGAATCTTAAACTTTCTTCTTCATGTCATGTAAGAACACAGAGGGTTTGTGTATCCTGTTTATTCCTATGGAATTTTCTGCTTGCTTTCCCATGGAAGGAAAAGCATAAAATATCTCTGGTTTTCCAAACAATTTCTGTACATTCAAAAGTAACACTTTTTAAAAGTGTGTAAGTTTCCTGAAGATCCACACACTGGGAACAACATCCAGCATTTAAAGAACATTTTCCTTTCCTTGAACTGTTCTTTGCTCTATTTAGCTTTGAACTTGGTTGACCAACCTGGTATCCTTTTAATTATGGCATTGGCAGTTGGATATAACATTGTTTTATAACAGCTCAAGCAATAGTGGCAAATTCTAAAGCGTATAATGTGAACAGCCAGTGAAAACGTTTAACTATAGCAAACTCCTACAGTTAACACTCATTTCGGCATTTCCTACTTTCAGTGAAATTACCCTTGCTAAGATGACAAAAAAGTTGGATACATTCTGTAAATCACCATGCAAACAGCTTCTAAATCAGGACAAACGTGTGGTTAAATTATCATATGCATGTTTAAACAAGCACATATATACAGATCTGGGAGCTATTTCCCTTCGTCTATATACACTTTGAAGTACGACATTGACAGTTGTTTTGTTGTATGGTTGGTGCAACTATCTAAAGTAGATTAGACGGCTTTGGAAACAAGCTCAGTCCAACTGATGTTTGACATTCTCATTCAATGCAATATGTGTTCATGCATCTCTTTTAACTCAACTTATATATGCATGTTCTGGTACCTTTGTTTGAATGCCTTAGCCTATTTTTGGGATGAGATGGGGGCAGAAAAGGGACTGTTTTGATTTTATGTTGAATAGTTTTCTCTTCCAGTTTGTCCTGTTTGGACAAGAGCTTCACAAATTTTAGCCAGGCCAAATGTTTCTAATTACAGAAATGTAGCATTTTATAAGCACAATGCCAGGCCTTGATGTTGGGCCATGTTGAAATTTCATTAATATATCATTCGTAAGAATTTCTTTAAGTGATGTTTTCATGTTTAGGTAAGCTAGCCTGACCGATTTATTTTTCATGCTTTCCAAAAGCGTCTTGGTCCAAAACAGGCAAGAAATCTTGGAATTCATTCAGTGTGTGCTCTCCCCCCCCCCCCATTCCTGTTAGGAAAGGCAATTGGATTCAACGTAATGAGAAAGCAGAGAGACAATGTAGGTTTCTCTTATTGAAATGTGGGTCTAAAAGAGCATCAGCCAAGCAACAGCTCTTCAGTTGGGTCATCATTATGGCCAGATTGTCTCAGAAATGTGGCAATAACAGGACTTGGATGAGTAATTAAAATCAACTTAATTTATTAATCTCCTTCTGAGTGCATGTGTAAATGGAGAGAAATACCTACAGGAATCCATCTAAGAGGACATTTCTGTCACATACACATCTGAGTTTGCAAATCATATCAAACTAGAGAAGGTCATCAGCTTATAATAAAAAATAATATTTCTGTCCTGCGCCTCTGCATTTATATCCAGAGAGGCTTACAACAGCCACATAAAACAAAAGCCAATACAGCCATCATAAAATGACAAACATATAGAGGAGACCCATGAATTATTTGTTGCCTATTGGAATTATCTGTTTTCTTTGTTATAAGCGTCACTTCTTTTGCTGTAAGCAATGTATGAGCATTTTCTTTTTGTAATATAAACAAATACAAGTGTTTTTGTTTAGTCAACCCAGAATGATTTTTTTTAAATATTCCAGTGTCTTCTCAGATACAAGCGGATTTAAACTTTTCCTAAAGTCAGTGCACTTTTTTCTAGATACAGTCAATTTTGTAACTACTTAATTTACTTAGTAGGTAAAGATTTAAACTGACCCTTCCCACATTTACATCTATGATTCCCCCTTGCTATGATCATTATTTAGTAGCAAGTTGGCTTTTATATGTGGGGGATGAAATATTTATTTCTATAAAAACGAGAGAGCTGGACACCAGTTGTTGTTGTAATGTGCCATTAATTGTCTCCAACATGTGATGACCCCATGGGCAAAGGCCTTCCACAGGGTCCTGTCCATGACAGCCCTGATCAGCTCTTCCATGTTCAGCACTGTGGCTTCCTTTATGGAGTCAGTCCGTCTCCTATTTGGTTTCCTTTTCTGCCTTCTCTTCTCCAAGGGTTTTGCCCTTCCCATGATGCATTCAAAGTATGACAGACTCAGTTTTGCCAGGAAAGCGGACTTGATTTGCTTTTGAGTCCACTCAGTTGTCTTTCTGTAGGTCCAGGGTTAGGGTAAAGCCCTCCTCCAAGGCCATGTTTTGAAGGCGTCCACTTTCTTCATGGTTCAGCTTTCACATCCATGCATAGTGATTGGGATACAGCAGTGCAGTGGAACTTGGCCTTGGTACTGTTTGTGGAAGCAGAAACCAGGATCAATGAAGCAGGAGCTGCTATGGCTTCATTTTCCTTTTTGTTTTTAAATGATTTCTATGGCATCTTCAATACACGCAGTGCTTTAGGAAGATTCCCGTTCCCACCTCAGTATTTAATCTGGCACATCAGCCTGAAGTAATAATGTAGAAGAGGGTGTCCTTGGGCACATCTAGTGTACCTCTGTCACACCGTCCATGGCGATGGCCCCCTGGGGGCTGGATGTTCAGACTGGAGGTCGGTACGAGCCACTGTAGCTTCAGCGAGGCACACTGGACTGCAGAGACGGTGTGACTGGTCCTCATTGCGATGCTGGGCCTAGCGTGGGCTGTCCAACTTTGCATTCCTCAAGGGCTAGATGAGGACTTCCACATGGGTTACATTTCCATATCTTAAACCAAAGTGTTTGCGGTATTTAATTTAACATTCATTTGCTGAAGGGGTCAGGGCACCTGCTTGCTGTTAAGACGATTTTAGGGCTAACTGAATGGAAAAGAACACTTGCTGGGCATGTGATCTTTGCGGAGACCACAAGCAGCTCCTACTTCAACCGCAGCCCAAGCACCAGGACCGCTCCTCTGGTTGTGCCATCTCTTTCTTCCCTCTTCTTCCTGCCCAGGAAGCTTCCCATGTGGCTCCCCTGGCCTGCCCTCCTCCTTGGAATTGGCACACTGTACGTGAGCTGGCAAACTTTCCTCAGCCCGTCCCACCTGGTCCTGCTGAGAAGCAGAAAGGGGCTCAGCTCCAGGGGAGCGGACATGGGGTTGCTCTGAGCCATGGGAGGGGCTCTGAACAAGGCCTCAGGAGCTGCTTCTTGGACCACCCTGGTCTAGGGGGTACGGTTTGCTTGACAGAAAGTGAGGCTTGATTTCTGGTGCAGTTATAAATTGATTCCTACTTGTCTGGGTACATGAGTATAAAATGTGAAGGCCAGATGTACAAACATCCCCATACAATTGATCATGCCAGAAAATTCTGCTGAATTATGGTTTGCTTAGCAGATATCAGTGTTAAGAAGGCAAACTTTATTATATAATTTTGCACACAAAACAAATGTTTTAAAGATCTATATTTAAAAAAAATACATAAATGCCTTGCAGGGTAATCTGAAGCATGTTTACTCATAAGTAAGTCCTGTTGAGAGACCAGTTTGAAATGAACAATGAATATTATAACATTAAGATGGAGCAGCAAGCTACAACAGGCTGTGGAATTACATATCTTATTCTGACACTTCAATAAGTAGGGGGAAGAATACAAGTTGAAAATATGCCCTCAACATCGCACTAAATGAAATAAAGTGTTGTTATTTAGTCTTGGAAATGGTGCATTGCTTTCTGAATTATCATGAATAACAAAAAATACACATATTTTAAATAAAAATAAATGAAAGCAAATAGATCTATAATGTAATTAAAGAACAATAAATAGGATATTAATTGTCTGTTGTCCTATTTGTTTTGTGATGTTTGTTCCAGAGCATGGAACTTTTAAAAACCATGGAATTTTTTAGCACCATTTCATCAGCCTGCCCTGGAACTTTCCATGTGTTGTTTTACGTGTGTGTTGCATACACGAAAGACACCCACACATAAAACAAAACTAAGCAGGAGCAAAGCCAAACACCCTCATGTCTCATGGCCAGACAAGTTCGTTCTGTGCATGTGCTAAGCATGGACATCTGAAGGGGAACCCCTGTAAAGCCGCACCTGTCAAGTCCTCACAGAAGGCAGGTGAGCTGGCTTGGCAGGGTGGAGCCGGTAGGAGAAGCCTACACCTCATATCACAGGCCGGGTTGCAGAGTAAGACTGAAATCCTGCGCATGCTTCCTTGAGAGCACGTCCCACCGAAGTCAGAAGGAGTTACTTCTCAGCAATCGGCTTAAGCGGACACAGCACATGCCCGCAGTCACTCAAGACAATTAGCTATGAGAACCCTTATTTATTTGCTTAAATCCCATTCCATCTCAGTAGATAATATTACACTTTGGAAAATATAACTTGACTTATTTTTGAACTTTCCCTTTGAGCTTCCCATGCTTAAAAAAAAGCCCTTGAAAATTTTCAGGAATTGAGAGAAGCTTCACAGATGTTTTGCATGTTAGCTCTTTCTTTGATTGCATGTGGGTAATTTCGAACATTCATCAGTTTATTTCATTTGATATAAGAATCTGATAGCAAGGAAGATGCAGAAAGAGTCAGAGGCTGTACTATATGAAAGACTTGCCTCTGCTGCCTATTGCAGGAGAAATACCCTTAGCACTTTACTGATAGTATTACGGAAGCTTGAACTGGGTGTAACACTGTTGTTCTGAGAGCTTATGGGTCCACTGCAAATGGGCCGGGCAAGTTTACACCTTCCTTGCTGCTGCTATTCGCTCCTGGCTGTGTGGGGACTAAACTAATAATCCTCCACTGGCATCTGCATGAGGGAAGGGTCAGCGGTTTCATTCAGGCAGGAGCCTGTCCACTTGAAGTAGAGAGCCACCTGATGCTCACCTGAAGGGTGCATTTCCCTCAAAGGTTTCAGTGAAAAAACCCCCAGCAAAAAAACAAAGCACCTTCCGACTCAGTTTTAGCGGCATTACCCCTCTGTGTGCTCTTGCTGGGGAGCCAGCCCTGACGTTAGAGGAGAGCCATCCTCGGCAGCAGATGCTTGCCTGGCGTGCCTCCATCCAAGCTAGCCCACTGCCGTGGTGTATTATGGAATGTGGTCTCAGGACCGGTGTTGAAGAAAGGTTCTGCTGGCTTTCCAGTCCGCTTCTGTACAGAGAATGGGAAGGGGTGCATCTTGTCCTTTCCTGTGAGTAGCAAAAGTGTTGTGAGCCCCCCAGGTGTCGGGTGGCATAAAAGTAAGATAGAACAATGGCATGGGCCAGCCAGTGGGTGAGCACGTGAGGCCCCTCTATCCAGAGAAGCGTAAATGTCACAGATGAGGCCTCTAAACATGTGAGGGGGCTGAACGTGCAACTTCCACAATGTGCGGGATGCTGCCAAGACAGGTAAGGAAGTGTGGAGGTGGATTTATGCTCAGGCAAACCACTGGTCCATACCGGCCCAGTGTTTTCCACGGTGATGTCCAGGAGCTTTCCTCTCCTGTCTAGGCAAGATGGGGCTTGAACTTGAGACTTCCTGCTTGCCGATAACGTGCTCTACCACTGATGTCTGGTGCCTCCCCGAAGGGCGATAATTAGCAAGGTGGGCAGCATGAAGCAGGGATGATGTGGCTTGCTGAGGGGATATATTATGCAAGTACTGGCTGCAGGCATTCTAGCGAGATGCTTACTGTATGGAACAGCTCATAATTGAGGGTGGATTAAACCCTTGTCCTCTAAAAACAGCTAAATAGATAAAGAGAGCGTAAGGCCATGTTACTTTGTATGGTTGGAGAGGGGATTCATGCAGCGCCCACCATTCTCCAATGAGCTATCCTGGCTGGAGTATACCTGGAATCTGTAGGACTTTTCTCCGACTAAACATGCATAGGATTGCACCTTCAGTCTGCTGATTCGGAGACTTGGGTACAGTATAAAACTTTGTAGGAAAGGCAACACACAGCCACATTCTGCCCAGGATTAACTGTGGGGACTCTTGAGTGTCATCTGCACATTGATTTTTTGTCCGATAATGCAATTACGCTTAATGGAGGGCACAGCTCAAGAGTTGCATAGTTTAACTAGCATACTCCATTTTATGCACTGTACCATGTTCCCTGAGTGCCTGCTCAGTGTGGAATTGCTGGAGTGTTTTTCTAAAGTGATCGTGAATTGCCAAATGGACAAAGCTCACGAAACTCCTCTGCTTTATTCCCTGCCTCTGTGAGCCACCTCTGTGACTTCTGGTTAGGTGGGGGGAGGACAGGGTGCAGGAAAGAAGTCCGCTGACAAATGTCGTGTGGAGCTGAGCCTCTCTTGTCAGATGAGCAAAGACCTGCCGCTTGGAGTCCAGCACAAGGTTAGAGGGCGTGTTCATTAGCACCAAAGCAATAGTACCTTATATCTTCTTTCAGCAGGAACTTGCATAAATTTATCTGCAGTAATTAGTATGACTTAACAATATTTTGTATAGTTTTTAGTTGTAGGTGCTATAAAAATGATAAATATCATTTATAGTACGATTTCAAGTAGTTAATAAATATTGTACATATCTTTTCACATCCCAGTGACGTGTGTGTGTAACAAATGAGATAAAGATTGTAAAGCACTTTGGACACTAAAATGTGCGGCAGAAATTATAAATAATGATGTTGATGGTGAAAAAAATGAGTGCTCACATTCAGAGTGGCACTAAAAACACTTTGGAGTCTCGTGCATCATGTCTGAACATTGTTAATGCGACAGAAGAAGTAGTTGCAAACCAGGCTTAAATCAAATTCAGCTCAATGAAGCTCTTTGCAGATGTGAGAGATTCTTCCTAGAAATGACTTGAGCCCCTGCACACACAAATGGTCTTGAGTTGCAGATTTCAAGAAGCCCTGCTCTTGTCAGGATGCCGATGCCATCGATTAGAAATGTTAGTCTGCTCTTTCTCAGAGGCGTGGAACAGTGTACATCATTTTAGAAACAAACTAGCAAATTCCCATTAAAGTCTATGTATACTCCGTGTGCATCCCTTTATCCCAGTGAGTGCAAGAAACTTTCCCCTTCAGCACTTGACTTTCTAGCATTATTTCCTGCATTAAGACTATAGGTTAATATCAGACCCTTCTGTCTTGGAAATCGAAGGGTCTGTGAGCAGAGAGCTCATAAGATGTCTCCTTGGCGCACTGCCTGGAGTCTGTTCCATTTAATCTCACTTCCATGGTCGTGGCATCTACATTGCCGGCACCTGTGACCGCACAGCTGCGGTGCCGCGGAAAGTGCTAAGAGTTTGGAAGCGCTCCTGTGATGAGCTCTTTTCCCTACGGCATGGCAGCTTGTCTTCCCCTTGGCTGATATTAGGTCAAATCCTGCAATTTCCTCTCGCATTAAAAAGAGAGAGATCGACACGAGGAATCATTTTATTTAACTTTCATGAATCGCGAAGTAGGAATCGTGGCATTATAAAAGCTGGTGATCTGCAGTCGATACTTAGCAGCACCCATACTTTGGCCATTCGGATATGATCTTGATCCCCAACACACCTGGAACCATGTTCTGTGTCTTGAGCATGGACCCAAGACATGGCAAACTTAGTGTGGGAAATTATTCCACCCCCTTTAAAAAAGCAGGCCTGTTGATTTAGATGTGGCTTGCAACAATAACATTCTTGAGCCATGTCAGTTCATGCAATAATCTTAAATTCTGGTATTTGGGATGGCATTATTGTTATTGCATGGGATTCATAGCCTGCCATTCTTCCTTTTGCGAGGAACCCAAAGCAGCTTACATAGTTGTTCTCCACTCAGTTTTTATCCTTACAACAGTAGCCCTGTTAGGTAGGTTAGGCTAAGAGTCCATAAGTGGCTCTGAGTAACCCAGTGAATGCCATGGCCTCATGAGGACTAGAACCCAGATCTCCTGAATCCCCTTCCAGTGACACAACCACTTGTATGAAATCCTAGCAGGAAGAGTTGTGGTTCAGTGACAGTCCCAGGATGTTTCTACCCAGCACTGTGGAATCCCTACAGAAATGTCAGTCCTGATTATATTTTCATATTTTGAACTTGATGACAAGTCTGATTACCAGATGGCCATTTTTACTGAAAATGTGATTTTCATTGAAGGCTAAGGTTTCAAAGGGATTATGGAAGAATTCACAGGGGGGAAAATATCCAGCCATTTCCAGACATCAACAGGCATATAAGAGTTGCAGTATGGTGTGGTTGTGTGGTTGTGTATGTATCATATATTTTTTTGAATTACACATAAACCACAGAGTGATGTAAAATATTATAACACATGCAGGCTTACTTGCTATAACATGGATTTATCATTCTAGATACTAAATTTTGAGTTATTTCCTATTCTAGTACTCCTGTGGAATATCAGATGGAATAATTAGAAATAATAGCAGTCCCCAGACCTTTTACTCATAAACTAAGCCAGGGAAGAAGCCATTGCATGCAGAGAAATTGGTTCTGCACCAAATATCTGTTGACTATTCAGAAAGGAATCTGAAGTAGGAAAAAAAGGCGAAATACTTATGGATTTGCTTCAGTGTTCTTGTATTTGCCTTACTCTGAGGTGGCTGAAGAGTATTTGTGAGTAGATTCATCCCTCTGGTAGTTGGGCGCATCCTTGGCTTCTGGTCCAAGGAAAGTCGTCTTGAAGACCGTTTCTGAACCGGGGAGTTCAGGGCGACTGGGGAATTGCACAGAGATGGAGAAATGTGTAATAGAAAGGCAAGAGGTCCTCGGCCACAGTAATGAGTAAAAACACCACCACAAGAAATTAACAATAAGTTATAAAATGTCCTGAGAATGAGGCAGAAAAAAAATGGAAGCCTCTTTGATGAGGGAGGAAAATTTAGAAGAAATTGCAGGTCGGATTTTGGGACAACAATAACGCCAGCCCTTCTGTGCGATTGCGTACAATGCGCCCCAGCTGCCCAAGCTCTTGCAGGCAGAAGTAGTATTAGCAACATGATGGACCCACAACCACCTTGCAGAAATCTAACATTTGCAAGACCCTGCAGGACATGCTAAACCCCAAAGAATGACAGCTGGAGCAGTCCTACATTTTCCCGAACACAGTCATCTCAGGAAAGTCCCAAGATTTTTCTTTCCCTACCTTTTTAGAAAGAAAGGCAGCTTTGCAGAACTTTCTACAAATTTGCGTCACAGCTACCTTTTGCATTAGGTGCAATTCTTCTTCATTCTGCCCTGGAATGATGTGAAGGAGGGGATTGTAGCTGATGCAAATAGGGGCCACGTCACCAATGCAGTTGATACTGTTGCATTTGCAAGGGCAGGTCCGGCTCTCCCCATAGATTGAGGGCGCCGTCCTATGACTGCATCCTCAGTGCTTGAAGGCCCCTTAGGCAGGGACACAACGAGCAGCGGAGGTGACCTTTGCATTCCCATCTAACAAGGGTGGAGTTGTATTGCTGGAGTTGTTGCTCTTCCACCCATCTAACAAGGGTGCTTTGAGGAGGAAGGAAGGCAGAGGCCCAAGGTACAAGGTAGCCTCCAGCCTCCTCTTCCCTCCACCAATAAAACAACCCCTTCCTCCCAATTCCCAACCCCAGAGAGCCAGTATGGTTTTCTCCCCACCAGCAGTGATGGGGAGGGACCAGAGGATTTCTGGGAAGTGTGTGGGGGGTGGGGGAGAGAGAGAGAATGAGAGAGACTTTGCTGCAACTCCTGCTCATGGCAAGCTCAGCCTGTGAGAGTTTACTCTTTCTGGAGAAATCCAGAGAAATTGTTTCCCTAGTTTCTCTCCCCACGGATAATCTGCAAAATTTTGAGAGTACATTTGAGCAAGCTCTGAATGAAATACTGAAAACATTTCACTGCTCTGACAGCAGTCCTGTATACCTCTACTTAGTAGTTAACCCGCTGAGCTCAGTGAAGCTTACCTAGGGTTGAGTGGCCATGGGGACCAGACTTGCATCTTTTAATGTAAGTGCAAAGAATGAGTTTAAAAAAGTAACATTCTTCTTAAGTGAGGATGTTAAGTGATACATTCTGAGAGTTAATTATAGATAAATTGAATTAACAAATTGACCTTAAGAAAAATCAAACAGGGTTTAATAGAAAGTACCTTCAGGTTTCATGAAGTAATTCCAGAATCACTTACTACAACAAAGTGAGTTTGTGAAGTTATGTTTACACTGTACATTTGAACATTCCCTCTTGATCTATCAATACAAAAGGTGAGATATAAAGTAGAACTTGTTTAATTTAGCATTTCATTCAAAAATAGTGATAAATAAAAACTATTTTATGAATCTTGATAGTATTCTGATAAAGTTAAGAGCATTGTATTAAATAGTGATAAATAGGATCATTCTTGATAGTCCTAATAGATTCCTATTCTGCATTATTGTAACTTAAGAAAATTAATTCTAAGAAGGAAAATTTTGAAAAGACATTCAATGTGTATTATATATTTCAAGGACTTCTCTTCTCTGAAATGTTCATGAGCATACAATTTTTGTAATCCCATTTTGGAATTTCTTAATGTTTTGAAATACCAGGGAGACCTCACAAAAGTGGAAGAGAACTGGGTGACCTCCTTGCTCTGAGAGAGGGCTTGGTAATGGCAGTGGAAAAGGGAGATTGTGGCCCATCCACACCAGGCTTTGCTGAAAAGGAGCCTCCTGGAACACTGAATTTGGGAAATGGAACATAGCAGATGGCAGGCAGGTGAAAAACCAGCCCAAAAGCTTCAATTACAGATAAGCTTGTGCAGGTCATCACTTACTGTGCAGAGAGGGGAAAATGACAAGAAGACAACCTTGGACATCAGAACCAGGAGTTTTTCCAGTTTATATGGAAAACCCTTAAGAAGCTCAGGAAGACATCTAGGGAGGCTGGTGATCATGTATCAGTTTAGACTCACTTAGATTTATGGCAATCTTTTCCCTCAAAAGAAAAGATTGCAATCCCCAAGTTACGAACATCTGAGTTACAAACAACCCATGCTTACAAACAAATTGCCATAAATGCATTTGTAATTAATTGAAGCCTATTAATTTAAAAATATTCCTGTGGGAAATGGTCAGCATCATAGAGAGAGAGGAAGCAAAAGGAGAAAAAGGGTAGCCTCCAAAGCATCACCGTAGAGATAGAGAAAGTGAAAGGGTATAGAGGGATGCTTCCAAAGCACGGCTTCCTGCCCCATCCATCAGGAGAGGGAAATCCCTCAGCCATTTTCTTGCTGCCAAGAGGAGGCTGGTGAGTTTGGGCAGGGAGTGGTGGCTAGAGATATTTGTGGTTTTCTCACTTACATGGGGTCCTGTGCCCCTAACACCCACAAATGTGGAAGGCTGACTATACATGATCCGATTTAACACAGAAACAGAAAGTGAGAGAGTCAGAAGAGGACTCCCAGGCCATCTAGTCTGAACCCCCGCTCCAGCTGGCTCTGCACATGACATGCCTACCATGTGCATGTCTAGCCTAACTTAAAGATGAATTTCTGGTTTCTCAGGAATGAAACATGTTCGTAACTTGAAGACTGCCTGCGCACAAAAATAATTTTTGGTGAGCCATGCCTAATCATTTTTAAGTGACATATTCTGTGTAAGTTTCGCATTCTTGAAAGACAACATGAACAACAGGCCAAATAAAAAAGGAACAATAAGTAAGAAAATGGTGGATCTTGTTGGCTTAATCTTTATGAGGAAAAAATCAACCCCATATAACATCCTGTCTGTGCAGAAGATCAGCGTAGCTAGAGGACTCCTGTTGGACATTAGCTGGAGTTTCAAATGAGAATGGACAGCAGCATCAACCTCCTAAATTAACTATTGGGCAGTGTGATGTTAAGCAACCTTGTTCCCAAGTGGATTGTTTTAATAAAGTACTCGTCTCTACAATTATGATGAAATGTATTCATGGCAAACCTTTCTTTGTTCATGTGGCATATTAATGTTATAAATGTTTTATAACTGCCAGAGAAAAGAAACAAAGACAGGGAGGGAGGGAGGGAGGGAGGGAGGGAGGAGTAAATATTTATTTATTTATGCAAAATTCCTATGTGATCTGACACCAGACCTCACCTGAATACAGTATGTATTCAAGAACCACACCAGTGGGTCTCCTCCACATCTTCCCATTTCTCCCTCTATTTTCTTGCCTTGTTCCCCAGTTTACCCCAGTGCTACTACTTAACCACCCTTCATGTCTGCTGCAACATCTCCTGGCTGGACTACCACGTCGGGGTTTACATGCAAGTAGCTGGAGTAGCTGCCCATTGACTAGTGCTGAAGTTCGAAACTAATGTTCCATCTGCTCATTGAATTGAACCAGCCTTATCACAGCCACGTGTTCTTAATTTGGTCAGGGATTTTTTTAGTTTTGTTTTTTAACAGAAGAAAGTTAACTTTGTACCAGATTCTTTTAGGAGCTGAAGCATTCAGAGGATTGGTTTGCATGGTCCAGAGCATGTACTGGCCGCCATTTTGAATATTCAGGCTGTGGCCCATGGCTTGTTGTGTTATTGGAGCTTGAAGGGTTTGGGGTTTGTGAGAAATAACCCTCAGATAACTCATCAACAAACCCTCACATAAACCATGTTTCCTGGGTTCAGATGACATGGAAAGCTGCAGCTTGAATCATCAAAAACCACCCAACGCATGCCAGCCACCACTGCTACCTGCTATGGTGAGGTGGTGGGCAGCAGGGATCCTGAAAATGGGGGCATGGGTGCGACAACACCAGGGCTTCAGAGCACGTGCCTTGAAATGTACGACCGATAATCAGACCGGTTCCTGGGCTTCTTCCTGTTACCCAATTGTTAATTGCTGATTGAACCATACCAATTATTTGGTCCTCTTGTTACATTGGAATACAATGTGATATTATGGACTAATATGCTTAAAGCCCACAAGTGCTGTCTCAACCGGAGCTTTTTTAGGTACTTTGAACTATTTTATCATATTTAAAAGCAGTGATCTTTGTGTTATTTTCTTATTCTCCTTTGCAAATAAAAGTTGCTCTGTATTGGCATAGAACTCCATCATTCAATAATAGTGTGCATACTTTTGCACTGGAATGAAGATAATGCTTTAGAAATATTTGAATAGGCTGTGTTTTAGAAGTGCTCATGGTTAACATAAAAACTGGATATTATTGATGGCTTAATTGTGCTATTGACTACTCACTTGTCCTTCCAGAAACATGCTAATCTCAAATGAATTTATAAGATGGTGCCTGCTTTTCTCATCAGTAATGGTTTCTAGAACTTGCCTACTAAAGCCTTAAGATATTTTATACAGGTTTACAAAGATGCCACATTTTGCTTTATCATGGTTCTATATTGGCTAATTTTTCATACTTTGTATTTGTATAATGAATGTGCTAACAGGCAGATCATACAAATGCATAGCATCAGGGGAAGGGTTGTTGTAACTCACTCAATACATTGTCACCTTAGATACAAGTAATAGTGCAAGATTATTGTTTGAATTGATTAATTGTATTCATATACCATATCGTTTTCCTTCGCTAAAGCCAAGGCAACTTCCATACTCTTCCTCTCCTCCTCTCCATTTTATCCCCACCAAAGCAAACCTATGAAGTAGGTTAGGCCAACAGGCAGGAACTGGCCCTAGTTCACCCAAGGAGCTTCATGACCAAGGTTCCTGTTCTCCCTAGTCCAAGCCAAACAGGAAATAACACATCCAAGTGGGTGGAAAGGTTGCCCAGTGCAGCGTGATCAAAAGTGTTAGTCCAGCCAGATGTTTTACAATGGGCAGTGTTAACACGTCTTGGACATGTTGCTCACACTGTGAGCCAGAGAAGCATGAGCGGTGGTGTAGGGGACACTGGGCAGTTCTTGGAGATGTATCTATCAGCAGATCCAGGTGCTGTAGATTGGAACTGCTATTCCCTGGTCGGTTTCTTAGGACCCTTGGTGGAAGAGCCATCGTTCACTGGTCAAACACACGCTTGGCAGCTTCAATGCTTGCTGTCTGCAGGCAGCAGATCTCCAGGACAGAATCTTGCCTGAAGTTCTGGAGATCTGCTTCCTGGCCTTGTCAACCATAGATGAAGCTCTGCCTCAGTAGAAAGTAGTTATTGATATACCTCTGAAGGAGGGCTCAAACTTTCCACCTCAAACTTATGGATACTGATGCTTCGAAAATAATATTAGAACCTGTGAGCCGGTGTGGCGTGGTGGTGCGAGTGTTGGACTGGGGCCCTGGGAGATCCAGGTTCTCGTCCCACTTGGCCGTGAAGCTCACTGACTGACTTTGGGCCAGCACAAACTCTCCTTACAACTTACCTCACAGGGTTGTTGTTGTGGGGATAAGATGGAGGAGGAGAATGATGTAAGCTGCCTTGAGTCCTTTGAGGAAAAAGGCAGGATATAAATCGAAAAATAAATAAAAAATAAAAATAAATATCTCCTTGCAACCTATCTCTCATCTATCAACTACAATGGAGTTGTGTAAGCAGCCTTGAGTTCCTCAAAGTGCAGGGTACCAATAGCAACTCCTTGACCACCAGGCTTCCTCCCAGAAATTGTGGGCCACCTAGCAAGCTGCCTAATTGTTGTACGTCAAGCTGCTTTGACTATTGGGCTGTATAGAAATAAAATTAATCATAAGAATTATTAAGTTGAGCCAGGATATTTGACTACTTCGATTGGCAGCAGACAGTCGGCAGGAGCATCGTGGGGTTTCTGATGCAGGTGTTTCTCACCAGGTGTTTCCTGATTCCTTAGAGAGTCCATGGAAGGAACCCGGGCTTTCTGCATGGAGACTAGGTGCTCCATTGCTGGTTGATGGCCCCTCTCTAAGACCAGTCATCCAGGGTCCAGCAGACACAGATTTTAAAAAATACCTCCCCATTTTACTTAAGGTTAAGGTTCCTTAAGTGTCCTAGGCAGGCTAGGACAATATTGTTCTTTAAAAAGGGGGCTCTGCAAAAGTTATTCATACTGACTTAGATTTTCAGTACAAGACATTTCTATGTACATTTTCCTGTAAAGTAAGAGCTGTAGAATTCAGCGGGAGTTAAAATTAATTTCTGAACAGGATACTTCTTTAATATCTAGAAGGGTATCCCCCTGGTTTGAGATTTTATTTCTTTCTGGTAGATCTGCAGAGATGAGGCATGCAGAATGCGAGACGACTTTTGCAGCACTGAAATCCAAGCTGTACCCCAAGAGCTTTCCCTTTCCCACTTTTCTGCTCCAGGTGGTGCTGTGTTATGGTTGAATAATGTAATTATACAAGTAGGAAAGTACATTTTCTTTAGTAAGAAAATACTCAATTCCCTCCTCTTGAAAGAAATGAAACACAAAAACAGGAAAGCTGTTGGAAAACAGAAATGAAACTAGAGGGTTGTGTTGTCCACTCAAGTTCCAGTTGCCAGCCATGAGTAGGAAATGACAGATGTAGTGAAACTTTGTGTCTAGTAATAGGATTTGGGACAAAAACCAGTCAGACTATGGGACTATAAGACTATCCCAGACACTTAGGACTGCAGGCATCCTGTGCCGGGTAGGGGAAGGCCATCTCTACCTCCCAGTTCCTTTGGCCACCAAGGTGCAATACTTTGGAATGGGCGTGTCATCAGGGCATCCACAGGAAAGGAGGAGAAGGAAGGCAGCTGGAAAGGGCCACCAGGGACTCGTATGACCTCAGAGAGGCAGCTGGGATGGTTCCTTCCATCCCAGCTGCGAGCAAAGGGAGAAGCATCTGAGCCAGCACCCCCAGCTCTTTGTAGTGCTGTTTCTGTCGTTGGGCCTACGGATCTGAAGAAACTTACACCTCCCTAGATGCTGCCTGCGGGACATAGGTTCACTTTATCAGTGTTCTCCCGTGTGTGCACACACGCCTGGGATTGGTCATCTCCTGGAACCTTTCAGAACTGATTTAATGTGATCGGGATGCAAGAAGACCTACCTGTGTAGAATTCACATGACTGCCATCACATTAGCATGCAGCCAAACCAGTAGCCATGTGACATCAGTGCAGGGATGTAAGACCTGCGCAGGTGAGGTGGCCAGGCTGGAACAGAATTACCGGCCCTGCAGAGTGCCATGTGGCTAAGGCTGCTTCTTTTTGCGCAAATCCAGCTTCGCGCTTAAATCAGACCCTAGTTTCACCTATTAATTTCAATATCTTTGAGTGAACTTTCAATCTTTTGGCATCTGCCTTTTACAATTCTCTGTGGAATTCATTTTAAGGAAGTCTCAGCATTCTGCTTTGAAGACAACTTGCTTTTAGCTCATGCTATAATTTTTGGTTTCAGGGGGTTTTTTGGATGTCACATATCATTCTGATTAAATGTCTTTTCTTTTCCCCTCGAAAAGATCTCATAGATGGAAAACACACACAACACAAAGCTATTATCCAACAAATGTACAGCATTTAGAGTTGGCACGAGCTACTATCATTTTAATGGCAGGGACCTCTCTCATTTTGTTGACTGTGATTGAATCTCATCTCCTGCTTTTATATCATTAAAGTCTGCATCCCTGTGTGATGGTTTTTAAGTTGGGCATCATTATGATAGATGAGTTGACTGTTCATTAAGCTATATATATACACACACACCTACAGAAGTCAATCTTCTCTGTGTTGTTTATTACTATTACTGACCTCATGGTAGATCAGTAAAATCTACTGCACCTCTCATTTCTGCCCTATTTTTTCCCCGTTGGTCCCTAATGGCAGAAGGAGACAAACTTACGTAATATCTGCACAAAGGCACCCAGCAGCACAGCCCGTGTGTCCAACCATGCTCCACTGCAAGCGCAAGAGTGCTGTTGCGCCTGCGCATTTCTCCTCCGTAAAAGCAGTGCTACTGTTTGCCTGCCAAATATCTAAGCCTTTAAAATTGTTATTAAAGAAAGCAGACATCCATATTTTGTTGTTCATTGTTGTCAGTATGCAGGGACCAACTGGTAATAAGTAACAGGAATGACCCGTATGGTTGTACAAGCACTCTCGAGCTCCTTAGCTTGTTGGATCACTGTGATGTTTGGGGATGTACATTCTTTGAAGATTACTTCTAAAGAAATGCATTCAAATCCTTAATTCGAGATTCTGTCTATTCCTGTGGTGTTTACATTCCGGGATGGCAGAAGATCACTGGGGGGGAAGGAAAAAGGAAAGCTGAAAATGCACTTTCAAAAGGGGTGTTTCTGAAAGCAGGTTGCCTTCAAAGATTCATCCTTCTGCCACCTTCTCTTCTCTTGCATTTGGCAACAATTAGTGTCCTGTGTAGGATATAATATACAGCAGTGTATCACTTATAAGAGTTTGCTCGGCTGCAGTTGCTTATGGAGTCACGGTGCCAAAGTACCTCACAGCATGTGCCTGATAGGATCTTCTAACTGTTACAGCAATGCTATTTTATATTAAACCAGGTGCAAGGTTTGTGATTCCTGGTGCCAGTGCCTTGTTTTTCAGAAGCATTTTTTTTTTTTTAAAAATCTTGCTGTGTAAAACAACGCAGCCAAAGGTTTCCTGCACCCAAGTGCAGGGCAACGTGGGTTCACATCGAAACTGTGCAGACTGCAAATACGAATAGTGCAACGACGTGTGTGAGGGCGGTTGCACTGGCAGAAATGGTACTTGTAGAAGATCCATCAGAGGCTGAACAGTATTTGTGTGAAGGAGGCCAGCAGTTTTAGCTAGGCAGTAGTACATTAGTGCATTGCAAAATCATTTCCGTGTTTTCTTCCTCAGTTCTAAATATAATATGAAGCAGTGGTAGACGGCAACACTTGTGCAGTAAAAATGGTTTATTTCTCTCAATGAACATGAAGCTGCAGAGAAGAACCATGAGTTCTTCAGGATTGCTGTTAGGGCAGCAGATGCTGGAGGTGGTGGTGGTGGGACTGTGGCATTCCCTGTCCATCTTACCCCTCCCTTCTTGGGAGGCCTGGCTGTGTTTGCCCAAATGGCCCGACTAGAATCAGTCAGACTGGCCCACTGTCCTTGGGTGTGGTGATGGACACGGGCCTGTTCCCTATGTTGCCAGAAGATCTAAGTAAAATTCTCGTTGGCATCTGTGCGTGGAGTGGAGAGCGTGGCACCATGTTGTACTTTGCTCTGAGCAGCCCTCTTGGGCCTCACCTGAAACTGATCCCTGCGACAGTTGTTATTCCATGATCAGTGTGGAGACCCATTTCAGGCCAATATACAGGCAGCATGGCATCTGCATTGTTCGTAACATGATTGTTGTTGTTATGCGCCCTTTAGAAACATGGCCTCCTGGGCCATCCAGTCTGACCCCTGCTAAAGTTGTCTCTGACTTATGGCAGCCCCATGGGGGAAGGCCCTCCAGATGTCCTGTCCATGGCAGCCCTGCTCAGCTCTTCTAAGCGCAAGGCTGTGGCTTCCTTTATGGGGTCCATCCGTCTCATAGTTGGTCTTCATTCTTGTCTTCTCCTTTGGCTTTCCCTACCAGTCATAACAGGTACACCTGTCAAAAGGCAGGGAGATCATCCAATGCATGCAAAAGCAAAAGCGCCACACTGTAATAGGGGGCGTTACTCTGAACATTTGTCTCGCCCACACACTTCAGTTTTTCAAGTGTGAAAGTCATTGAGGCGTACTGGTTGGAGAACATCAGACTGGGTAGGAGACGCAGGATCCAATGCTCATGCAGCCTTGAAGTTAATGGTGTTGTAGTAGGGATAAAAGATAGGGAAGAATCATGCATGCCCTGTGAGCTCCTTGGAAGAAAGGATGTAATCGACAACACATAGAAATAAATACAAATGCAGCTTGGTGGGACTGTTGGTAGACAGTTGAAAGACATACGAGCCTTCTCTTGCAAGAGTGGGTATCCTGTGGCTGCCAAAATGTAACATGGGAAATGTTCCTGAGCAATCCTAATGCCAGTGTGATGTAGTGGTTTGAGTATTGGACTGAGATTCAGGCAGTTGCTTCTAGTCCCCACTCAGCTGTGAAGCTCACTGTGTGATTCTGGGCTCGGCATGGAAGCTCAGCCTAAACTATTGCTCAAAGTTGTTGTTGTGAGGATAACATGGGGAGAAGGAAAAACTTGTCTGTCCTGAGTTCTTTGCAAGAGCTACAAAGGAGGGATGGCATTTTACATCCATCTTGGGCAAGATGTGTTTGTCTGAATTGGCTCAAAGTTGTCAAAACACACAGGCAAATCTCCTAATTCAGAGCTCTAGCGATGCTGCGATTGCTCACAATCCAACTCCTCCATGTGCATAGAAGATTCGGTTCTTCCAAGTGGGGGGCAGGTATCCCTACATCAAAAATCACAGGGTCTGCTCTCTGTTGAAATGCATAGAGGGCCTCGGAGGCCAGGAGAAGGGTTTGGATGCACTGAGGCCGTCCTTCGGTTTGGTGACAGCATCCCAGGTACTGCTCCTGTATAAACCTGGCTGTGTAGAGAAGGCTGCTCTGTGCCAGATGTGAGAAACTTGCAGCCTGAGGGCTGGATGCAGTCCATGGCCTAATGCCATGTTGTTCTTTGCCTAAGACCCTGCAGGTAGGAGGAGCCAGAGGAAGGGAAGCAGGATGCGAGAGAGGAAAGAGGTGATGGTGGAGAGATGAAGCAGAGGGAGGGATGCATTGGGAAGAAGCGCTGTCTGTTTGATGGCTCCACAGCTCTGGTGGAAAGGGGACAAATAGAGGAAAAGGCAGATGGAATAATGGAAGGGGTGGGAAAACCCTCTGCAAAGGCTCACTGTAGCCCTTTCGGCAGTCTGGGCCTCAGGCAACCTGCAATTTGCCAGTTGCTTGGGGAATCATTGTGTTGGCTTTTGCAACACCTGCAAAAAAGCCGTTCACTTTCTTTTATGCATGGCAGACACGTACTGTAAAGCTGTGATGGGTTGTGCTTCTTGTGCTTGCTTCTCTTGTGCTTGCTCCTGGATCGGTGATCCCTCCATCCATGCTTCCTTAGAGTTTATATCGTAAGGTGGGCTTATTCTAGTGCTGTTTTCAGTAAGCTAAAAAAAGGAGGTAACCCTGTTCATATCTGCTAACTATCATGTGATTTACACTGCGTAGCTTTTACCGTATCTTGAGCATCCAGGTTGTCATATAGATCTGTTAGACAGCAGATGTTCAAGTATGCAAAGATGTCCTCACATAAATAGACTGTAGTGGCAATCAGAATGAGGAAAAGGAAAAAAGAAAATGAGCAATCCCAAATAACTGGGTAAAGGTTGCCCGTGTCCTTTAAAAATCACTTTTATGCAGGAACAGTTTAACCAAAATTGGAAAAAAGGGGAGGACATGTAGCCTTTCAGGCTACGATGATTAGTATTAAGATGAGTTGCACTTTAGCTAGGCTGAAACTTGTTCGTAACAGAATGTTAAATACGTACTGAAAAGAAAGATTATGTCTATCTAGTTACACCATTCCTTGATATATGCGCCATGTCACAGTGCCATTGTCTCCTGGGTAAAGACTGAGAGTTCAAATACCCACTATCTCTCCCCTGGTGCTCCAAATGCTCTGCTTTGAAGTTTTTATAATCCATCTGTCATCTTCTAGCAGGGAGGGCACCATGTTCTGTACCACTCAATTATAGAATTCTCTTTTGCCAGCTACAATGAGACAGGAAAGAATGTTATGGGTGGTTGAGAGAAACTGTCAGATATACTAAATTCCTAGGATTCATATGGATGATGTTATTCCACTGTATGAACACAGCATGTGTTATTGTTAAAATGTATTAAGAATACATTTTGTATTGTACAGTTTATGCACTTTCCTTTTTTATTTATATCTTCCGTGTGTGTGTGTGCGTGTGCATGCATATACAGTATATATCCATCAAATCATCAATTTAATATATTCTAACCAAAAGGAAAAACCCAGCCAACAATCTTAAATAGATGTGCATTTTAAAATTAAAAAATATTGTGTACTTCAGCAACACCAGTGAGATAAAAGGGCTGAGTTATTTTGATGTTGAAAGAAATAAATAATCAGGGATTTCTAGACTGGTAATGTTTGCCATACAATTTGTTTGTATGATGCTGTGAATCGGAGGCCTGAAAATTATATGTACTACCATCTGGCGAAAGCAGAAGTAGCATTTCATTAGGTGGTGAATAACAAAACAATAGGAACAATCTTGGAAGTATATTTAATGTTTTGCTTAAAGAAATCTACCTAAGAGCAGGCTGGATCGCTTCACAGCACACTAGCTTTTCATGTATCAGGTCCCTGGAGAGATTCAATTTGTTGTCTTATGTGAAATGAGTTTGATGATCTCAGCTCCATCCCTAGTGGATATTAATTCACTTTATAAAACATCCCACACAATTTAGCAGAGAGTAGCATCATTTGCAAATTTTGCAGCAACCCCCACCTTTTCTTTTTCTTTTGCTTTGTATAGAAAAGAGCAGGTGGTAACAATGAAATTTATTCTTTTATTCATTTAGGCAATTGTCATTACTCACTGTGAAAATGGCATAAGACAATTCTAAGGAAAATAACCTTTCTACTGCAACTTTATTATAACAGTTGCAAATAAAACTTGACATGCATATGGGTAGTTTGTGCTGCATAGGTTATCTGCAGCCCGCATTCCCTGTTTTAACAATTCAGGTACATAATTCCCCATGAAATACTTGAAAAGGATTACAAGGGTTAAGCCTAGCAAACTGTATAGCTCTTCTCTTTTCTCCTCCCCAAACTGTCCTGTTGTTTTAAAATTTATGTGTCCTTGAGCAGTAATGTATTGATAATTCAAAGGTTCAGTCAATGCCCAAATCTTTTTCTGTTGTGGGCTAATATCTAGTGACAAACCACAGGGAGACTTACTTTGGGTTATCAAGCATGTTATTTTTACAATTTCTGCCCCTCAGTTGTCAATCTGATAGATCAAGACCAACTGGAACATGGTCAGCCTAAGCTGAGTAGCATAGTTCGTACTACCGCCATTAAAAATATTTTTAAGAGGAAAAGAGGAAAAGAGAAGGAACAAATGTTACGGATTTCAAGCTGGGTTTAAAAATAGGCTCCATGTCTTGAAAGGTGAAAAGTTATTTGTTTAGGCAGAATACCTCCATCTTAAGTGTATCAGTCTCTGTGCATGAAAAATCAAGAGTCCCATCAAATAAGGGACCCTTCTCCCCTTAGAGGCTTGTACTCCTGAATTTTCTGTTCTGTCCTGGATTTGGCAATCCCTTTAGTATCACCATCTACTCACCTTCACAGGGCAAGCAAACTCATATAAGAAGACTGACATAATATGCCCAAATGGATATATATCAATGAATGGCAAGTGGATTATATACACATAACTCAATTTGGTCACAACAGAGGCACTTTCTGAGTTGACTCCAATTCAGATGTTCCTAGATTTAATGCAGAAATCGCAGGGACAAGCAGAATGTGTGAATTGCATGTGAGCTATTTCTGGTTTCAGTTAACAGGCCAGGAACAACCAAGATTATTTTGTGACATGCAATTCTGGAAATGCGTAAACAAGCCAGAGTTAACCTAGGAGATGGTTGTTGTGTTAACTGTAGGTTGTTTAACCCAACCCAGAGTTTCTAGTCTGTATGTTACAAAACAACCCAGGAAAGGAGTATTCCCAAATTATTAATTGAAATAGGTGTGCACGGTATGCATACTTTGTTCCTGACATTCTGGGGTTATGTAACCTTAGGAATCGCCTCTGTGATGTACAACCTGGGTCTAAATGTGATTCTTAGCAAAGATTTTGTACTCAACTTGCTGGTATCAAGGTTGGTGTTTCACTGTTTTCTTTATATCTGTTGGTCTGCTTTGGTAGTGTAAGCCTTAAGTAGAAATACTGTTCTCTGGAATGCATAAACCTCTTCTCATGGCCCTTTAACGCTTATGGGGCCAACAAAATGATACTTAACCACCTTTGTAACTGGACAGCCAGACCTTTCTGAGGTTCAAAAGATGGTGGTTGCTGGAAGTGGATATTTCAGTCTCTCAAGGCATTTCACCATTTGGAAGACTCAGTCTGCTCCCCCAGGTTGTGCATCATTCCCTTTCATAGCAATCTGAGTGGGTATCAGTTTGGAAGTGAAAGAAAGAAATCTAAAAATAATAGGATGGGTCCTGCTTTGGGGGATTCTCTTGGAACACAGAAGTACAGACGTTTTAAAATTGAGAGTTCAAATGACTTGTTTATAAGAACTCTCAAAATGGCACAACAGAAACCTAAAAGCTTCCAGCACATTGCCAGCTGTTGAACTGGGAGAAGGGAGAGCAGGGAAATTTACAATGTACCTGGGCAGGCTATGTGAGTCTGTCAGTCTAGTCTGTGGTCGAGAGCAACTGAGATGTAGCTGTCAGTTCAGAACAAACAAACAATGAGCATCAAGTTCGGGGAGAGAGGGAATCGGCCTGCCCAGACTCCTACCAGAGCGTAGTTAGCATCCTGGAAAGGCTGTAGGGATGCCAAAGACAGACAGGCGAAAGAACAACAATGCCTTTTCTGCAGCTCTCACCCTAACGCACTTTGTGGCCATAAAAGCAGAGAGAGTCCTCTGTCTTTTCCCTATTCTTGAAATTCCCACCAGCCACTGCCCCAGAGGACTTGATGGCATGACAGGAGTCCTGCTTCAGGTTTGCTGGAGCTTTGAATAGGAGGCTGCCCTTTAAGGCTGTACTGCAGATTGTCCTGTTGCTAAAACAAGGCCATGAACTCACTAAAACAAGGCCATAAGCAGTGTCATTGTTTATAGCTGAAAGAAGGTATGGAAACATACCTCTTTCTTGGGTATGTTTAGGATACGTCTGGCTATTCAGATGACCAGGACTCATGATGTCCACTTCTCTTTCCTTGCTTCTCCCACTGCACCTTTTAACAAGTATTGGCACATATCCTGCCAGTGATACAGGGCCAGCTCCAGGGCTTGAGGGCCTTTGGGCAAGGTATGCTGAGCAGGTCCTCTCCCTCAGTTGAAGCTGCCTTCTCATCACAATTGCTCCTCATCCTCTTTCTAAACATCAGTGGTACCACTTGCCTTCCTCAAAAGCAGAGTGCCCATGAACATCTCTCGCTTCTTCCTCACATCACCACCTTGGTCTGGGATGGACATGCAGATCGCAGTGGTGCACAGGAGGAACAATGCCAGGCATTCTTGTCCGTGTGTCCTTGCTGCTGTTCAGGCCCTCGCAGGTGCCCACTCTTGTGATACCTTGACACTGGCCTTGTAACGTATGGTACTTTTCCATGCTACTATTGCTAAGCTCAGGCTGCATCCTCTGACCTTACACGAGATTTCATGTTCTGTGTTCAAACCTACTGGAGCTGCATGTGTTTTGGAGCCACAAGAGTTTTGAGCATATTACTTGTCCAATTGTGAGGGGGGGGGGAGGGAGGCTCTTGGGAAATTCTAGTGCAGGACCCACTGGAAGGTTCTGAATAGAATCTAGAACCTTTAAGAAGATTCTGATTTTATATTGGTAGCTGGCTGAGTGGGTTATGCAGGCAATGATGGAAACATGGATATCCAGCCAAAAAGACATGGATACCCAGGTCAAGAAGATGAATGCCTTTTTTATTGGCTGTTCCTGCCACTCTGACAACACACAGCACTGGATCAATTTCAGTTAGCACTAAGAAAGCAAAATGTTTTGGTATGTGATGGAGCAAAATGCCGTGTGCCGTCTTCCTGACGTGGTTTACCGGCGGTTCAGATGACAAGAGTCCCCTGTAATAAACAAGGAGAACCGCCTCGTCTTCAGCCCAAGGAACTGAATGCTGTGCCAAAAATTTCTCCCACTTTTCTTTGTCCGCTCTCATTCCAAAGAGAAGAAATGTCAGAGAAATTCCCATGATTAGGTTTGGTTTTTCTTTCTTAGGAGGTGGCTAGCGAGTGTTGTGTGACTGCTGTCTCTTTTGTTATACCGTTGTGTCTCTAGCAGCCTGCAGCATCCCAGGTTCCCACACCTCCATGAATGCCCAGGGGAATAAGTAGGTGGTCACCTTTCCCATGGGGCCTGCTCAGATCAGGAAGAGCAGGCAGTCCGAGAGACCGTAGAACAAAGGGGAGAGAAGTGCAATGGAAAGAAAACACACACAAACCCTTGGCTGCCTCAAGGAGATTAGGTAAGCTCAGAAACTCGAGTGATAACACATACCCTGAACAAGGTATGAACTCTGAACAACTCCAGAAATAACACACATCCTGAACAAGGCAGAACAAGGAACTTCTCTTTCACAGAAGGGAAAAACTGCCATGAGACTAGAGGACAGATTTTGACACTGCATAGACTTTTCCTTTTCTGCAAAGCAAGGCATAACCGTACCTTCCTCCCGCCTGGTTGTAAAATGGAGGCAGCCTGCCGCACAGTTGCCATATGTGGTCCAATGGCAGCCTAACCCCTCCCATTGCAAAAAAAGAGCCCTCAGAACCATGGAAGGAGATATGGGACAAGTCCTGCCCATCGCGAGCCCAACTACTGAGAAACTGTCGTGGCATTTCTTTTTCACCCGCATAAATGTGCTCAAATCATCTTCTTCCCTTGCCGTTTCTCTGTTCCTAAATGGGGTAGAGAATCCCAAGAGCTTGTAGATGCACAATATATGCCCATTTGTCCAAGTGGTGAATTTCTCTTTGCCTCTCAACCACAACCACCAAGTAAAGACCTTTTAATTTACTGTCTGTTTTAGAATCATGCTTTTATTTGGATTCCGTTGCTCATTTCATTGTTGCTTATCTTGTTTGTTATTCTCCTGTTTTTGAATTTTATATTAGTTGGATTTTAAGTGGCTTTTAGATGGCATTGTTTGATTTCTTATACTTATGTTATGCTGTTGTTTGTTTCTTGTGAGATGTTCCTAGGCCATGGGGTGGCCTACACAAGCAATTAATTGATTGATTAATTAATTATTTTCCCATGTGGTTATTAGAGTTGTTGGCAAAGCCAGAGCAGGGTTGGCAATGAGATCCATGAAACTGAAAACGTTTTAATCCTGCGGTGACATAGGAAGTTCACGCAGAGCGTTGGGCAATCCAGCCCAGCATTGTCAACACTGATTGGCAGCAGATCTTCTGGAGTTCAGAGAGAAGCTCTCCCAGTGGTCAGGCTGAGGATCGAACTTAAGACCTTCTGCATGGAACACATGCATGCATCCACCGGCCCACCAGTTGCGTCGATTGTCCTTTCACCGTCTCAGATGAGGCTTTGCTAGTAAATTTGACTTGTTCCCAAGCACCGTGGATGGCAAGACTCTTACACTTTTAGGAATTTTAAGAGTTGTGCAGAAGAGAGCATTTTGGCAGTTGCAGCTTTCCTCTTTTTGTTTTGCCTAAATTCACATTTTCATGCAGCTGTTAAAATTACAGGAGCCCAGTTGTATTGTATATGGTCATTACTTTTCAGAGAAGTGAAATGATGGGGTCTTTCTCATGCCCAATGGTTCCTGATGATACAATTTTCCCTTCTAAAGTCAGTCTGCTATGTGGATTAATATTCTCAGTTTTCTGCTTAGCGTTGAAGCATTCTGGATTGTTCTCACCAAAAACATTAGTTGACAATTAGTTGACAGTAGGATAACTAGACACGGAAAACCCTGATTAGCCACAGAGTTGCATTTTCAGCTGCAATCACTTGCATGTGATTGTTATATTGCTATACCAAATCCTTCCTTCCTTACTCAAGAATTATTCCTCTTGGCCAAACTCTGATCATATTTAACATAGGAAGATTGGATGTTGTTAGCTGATACGTGGCAAGAGAACACAAAAAGGCCTTTGTCTTTCTTTCCAATCCACCCCTCCGCCCCTTTCAAGAAGCTAGTCTGTGTATTAAATATTTTCTCATTATTTCTGTTTTTGCAGCCACTAACAAGTTTCAGAAATGATAGAATGGTTCACAGATCTGTCCATACATATTATGGTGCATAACAATTTGGACAGTCTTGTTTGCATGCACGCACACATATACAAGTATGGCACCAATGACAGAGGAAGTACTGCAAAACAGCTTTGCATGATTACAATTTTTACAGCAGTAGAGTTTTTTTTCTGAACTCAGAATAATACAGGAACAGTACATGGTTCTTTTTATGTTCTTCTTCATTGCTCCTGTTTTCATCTTCCTTTTCATCGTTCATCATTTTCATGTGCCATTTTCTTTCTTCCATCCCTGCGCCCATCTTTCCCTTTCTGACCCAAAGGTGTGTGGAGCATCATGGCTCCTTAGGAAAATAGAAAGCTGAAAAAGAAAGCCTTTTGCTCTGAGAAGGATTTTCCCCTGTATGCAGGACATCAAAATTAGAGTGTGTGATGCCTTGAAAAATCAGTAGGGGAAGAGAGGGCAATAATGATCTTTATGCCCAATGTCTCTGGGTCTAACGGTATCTACTCTCTTTCTCTCTCCTTTGCACCATTGTTCCACATGAGAAAGGGCTGCTTTGAGGTACTTGACATTTGGTACTTTAATTTCTTATGCCATTGATGATCAGGCTTTCTGCAAACACCCTTACCCTCTATAATAAGTGGCTAGCAGAGAGAGAGAGAGAGAGAGAGAGAGAGAGAGAGAGAGAGAGAGAGAGCGCCTTCTCAGCATTGATGCAACATTTTGAAATGCTTTCTTCAAAGACGCTTGCCTGGTACCTACCTTGTGTTCGATGTGATACTGGAGAAAGCCCATACAAGTTCTTTTTACTGTCCTTTGGGGGATGGGGGAAACCATCTATAATCCTCTCTAGGCTCTGTTACTCTTTCATGATGCTTTTATTTTTACAACCTCATTAGTTGTTTTATTGGTATTTATGATAATTTTAGCAAAACGGCATTTTCGTTGAATTTCATCCTAAACTGCTCTGAGAATCTCATTCATTAGGGGCTGCATAAATACTGGTCATACATCAACACAGAAATACATAAACAGTGCTAGTAAAAGGATGAAGGAATCACTGGCCTGCTGGTTTGGACCTTGTGGGATATGAGGCTGCAACCAATGAGCATGCATTAATGTTCAGGTTCCATTGTACGCACACGAACTGCTCCTTCAGGTCACATCAGTTGCAGGTTACATTCAAGTAATACTGTGATGTGACCTCATAGCTCCATATCAAGGGGGGGGGGCAGACTTGCTCAATGGAGGAGTCAGATATTTGGTAGATGTCAGATATGTGAGAGCTTCAAGCAGATGCCTGTGAGCAGGAGTGGTGGGCAGTGAGTGGCCAGTGATTATCCATGGTTGCCCAAGGTGGTGAATGGTGCGCTGCGAAATGAACCCAGAGAGCTATATGTGGCTCCTGAGCCTTGGGTTGGCCACCCCTGTTCTATGCCAACAGCGACCATGTCAGTCCCATCAAGAAACATAGAGAAGATTATTTATCCGTGTCCAAGAATAAAACCCGCCCAACCCCAACAAGACTCCGGGGCAACTCACCCTTCAATTTTTGTGGCAGCCAGACCCCCACTGACATTCCTCACACCATTTCTCTCTTGCACATGCTTTCGCCACATGTGGCATGAACCTGTGAGGTAGACACCACCCCTCTATTCTGGAAGGGTAGTGTTTAGGGTTGCAGGTGATGGCTTTGGTAATCCTTAAGTATCAGCAGGAATGTGACTTCATGAGGAATCTCTTCTTAGAAGATAGCTGTAGAAGATAGGTATATTTAAAAATATACCTATAGGTGTTTGATGTCTGTAATGGACTGGTTGTGGGCAAATCAAGAGAAGCCTAATGTGGACAAGATAGAGGTTGAGTTGAAAGGCAGATCGGGGAACAGGGATTCCAACTCGGCTGGATTCAGGCTTAAGGCTGGGTGTGCTGCTGAACTTGGCCCTGAACCCAGAGGCCCAGGTCCCAGTGGTGGCCAGGGGGATATTGCCCATCTGAAGCTAGTGCACTGACTGCACCAATTCCTAGGGATGCCCAATGTGACCCTGGCCATACATGTCCTTGCTGCCTCTTGTTTAGAGCATGATAACCTGCTCTCCGTGAGACTGTCTTTGAAAACTGTTCAGAAACTTCTGCTGGTCCAGAATGTTCTAGCCTGACCAACAGGTGCACGGCTCTCTTGTTACAACAGTTCCACTGGCCACTGGCCACTGGCCTGTTTCTGGGGAGAGCTCAAAAGAGCTGGTTATAACCTCTTTTTTTATAATAAGTTTTATTCAAAATTATAATCCTAAAAACAAAGAAAAACTAAAAACAACATCAATCATCAGAAACTTCGGACCTGTCGGGTCAGCCCACACATTTTTTTCCATTTATGATAACTTAAAAACATATTTAAATCTATACGAAGTCCCTTTTCTCTAGCCAGTAAGAGTCCCAAGTTTGATAGAAGTCAGTATCTTCTTTCTCCTTCAATGACAAAGTCAATCTATCTATTTCTGCGCAGTCCAAGATCTTTTTTTAGAATCAGTTCGTTGGTGGGTGGTTCTTTACTTTTCCAGTGTTGAGCAAATGCAATCCTCGCCGCAGTAATTACATGTAAAATCAAATACATTTCTTGTTTACTAATATCAGCAGGTATAATGCCTAATAAGAAGACTTCAGGGTTAATCACCTCTGAAGCCCTATCTGAAAGACCACTTTCTCCCATATGAACTTGGGCAGAGCTTACATTCTTGCGAGAGGCCTATCCTGCAAGATCATTGTCTTTGGAGGCACATGTAGCAGTGACACAAGAGAAGACCATGGTGGCCACTCCTAAGCTGTGGAACTCCTTGTCAGGGAAAGTTAGGTTGGGTTCTTTTCCGCTGTCCTCCTGCTAGCAGGCCAAGCTGATCTGTTGGCTTGGGTGCTGTTTTTATTCTGTGGCTTTTGTGTTTTCAGTGGTGTTTTAATTGATTTTTTATTGCTTTAATCAGTTTTATTTAGGATTGTAAGTTGCCCTGAGTACGATTTTTCCTGTTAGAAAGAAGGGGTACAAATCCAATCCATCATCACTCACTCAATCATTCAGTCAGTCAAACATGGCTTTCCTTATTTGTCTATATGTATTGATGATAATGATAATGTTTGCTTGTCTACATTCAGTGTGAAAAGTAATTTTAAACCATCATTGACAAATTTTTATTTACTCAAAATGAGTGATATATTTTGATAGGCAGAGAAAATTGCTTTGTTTGCCTGTCTTTTTATATCAATTATTGGGGTTAATAGTGGTTTCTTTGATTTTGTACTTAGTCTGGTACCAGCTAGATTCAATAAAATAAGGATATGGAAACTGACTTTTAAAAATGCTTCATGAATGCAATAGAAAGAACGTCTAAGTGCTGTATGCTGGGCTATTGATTCTGCATCTCACCAAAACCACCTTGAAATGCATGGAAATTATGTGTGGGCAGTACCTACCAAGTTATGTCGAGAGATTCACAGCTGCATGGTTTTATTTATGACACCCTATTTTATTATATAGTTGAGAGCTAGTGTAGCATAGCATCTCAGACTGAACTGTGAATTGGCGAGGCCCTGGTTCAAATCTCACCTTTCCCATAAACTTGCCAAGCAACTATTCTTCACTCAGTCTCAGCCATGACATTGTAATGTGGCAAAAAAGAAGGCAGGCGCACTGTACAGTTATTATAAGGATTATAATGCTGTGAACACTGGAAGAGCATTATATAAATGTTAAGTAGTATCATTGCAGCTAAAAATTCATAGATTTGGTATCCAGCAATCATCATATCTTTAACTTTATCTCTGAATTTATTTTTCCAGAGAAAGTATTAGAGGGGTTTTTAATGCTTATTAAAATATATATTCATTTATCAGTATATTGGATTGACTGTAAACAAGTGATAAAGTGACAATGTTCCTCACAGTAAAACCCAACAGCATTTGCTTTAATTTTCTGCCATTTTTGTAATTATATCAATCAAGGCCAAAAAACCTAAAATGATATTTTAGCATGCTGTAAGAAACGAGGAATTCAGATCTTAAAAGACCATTACAATTAGCTTTGAAACATTCACCATTTTAACATAATTGTTTCATATAGCTTATACGTCTTCATTTACAGGCAAATATTCTGTTGATCTTTTATAAACAAAGTAGCACCCATCTGCTTCTTGAGACACTCCTGGCGCCTATTCATTGCAAAAATAATACATGTCCTAATGACTTCCACATATTTTGAAATCTCCCTTTTGAAATTGGTCTTGGCAGATTATTTGCAGGTACTTGAGTTGCATCTGTTTGCAATTTTGCAAATGCGGAAGACTTTAATGTTGAGCACTGCGAGAGGGCTATTTTAATCCTCAGATAACATTGGCTGTCATCAAAAGCCACATTTATCTTTTCGAAGGTGGGGCAAATGTTTAATGTTAAAAGACAGTGAAAGGTCAAGGTTATGTCTGAGGGCTGAATATTTTCCTTTCATAAACCCCTCTGCCTTTTGCCATCAACTTGTGTTTTTTTCCTTTATAAGTTTTTAAGTTAACTACCCAGTGCCAAGAGTATGTTTTGCTGATAAAAATGAAAGATCAAGAAAAGCATAAATCTGAAATAATAACGAACCTTCAATAGTCATACTTATCATAACCATGTGGCTAGCAGCTGACCAACTTAAGCTGTTCTTTAAATTCACACTGCAGAACTGAGCAGTGTTCTGTTAGGAAAATAAAACTTGCTTTTTATTAGAACGACAGGCTGTGTGAAAGTGAAGTGAAGAGGTCAAACTGATGCGAGATACTTAAGGTGCAATCCATTGCTTGGATGGACAGAAAAGTCCTGCAGTTCTCAGCGTCCCTCTGAGCAGCTGTGCTGATTGGGAAGTACTGGGAATTGGAGAGCTTTCTAACATCGAAACATGCATAGGATTGCCTTGTTCCAACCAGTGTTTGGGTTCATATCTGTTTGGTTTTATGTTGTTTATTAATAGAGTTATATGTGATCTTCAATAACATTTATCAGGTTTACAAAAGAGGTTTTTAATTTGGTGCTTGATATTTTTGGTCTGCTGATTATACGGCTAAGCGGGGCGGGGGGGAGGTTGTGAAATGTTTTTGGCACTTTGGCATCAAGAAATTCCCTTTACCATGAAGATGGGGGGAAAGAAAGAAAAATAACACCAAAGCTTTAAAAATATCTCCTTACCCCACACTATGCTGTCCAAGTGAGGATCGTTTGAGACACAAAAAGATTTCTAATTTCCCCAAGTGCGATCCATGAAACGGTACTTCAGTATGAAATGAAACCATCCTGTAAAACGGAACAGCTGGAAAATGCGACGCTGTGATTTTGGAAGGTTCTGCCAGTTGTATCAGTGTATGGCCTCATTCACACTAACATTTCCCTCATGCAATTGTGAAGAAGAGTCACATCTGCTTGAGTGTGAATGGGCCCTAAATTCAGATTTTCATAGGGTTTCAAATAGCTAGGAAAAAAGAAAAAGATGAAAGAAGAGCACACGTCAGGCTAATTGTCAAGGGATGAGAGCAGTGCCCAAAAGAGGGAGCAAGGAGGCAAGCAGCCCCCCAGATCTGCTCTTTGGTGGCTGGAATCGCTCACTTGCCCCCCTACGGGCTTCCGAGTCTTCCCGAGCAGTAGCCTGCATTCAACTTTTTGTTTGTATTCATGAAAACAAAGGATGTGTCTTATGCAAATAGGAACTAAAGGTGGGGCCAAAGTATTTGCGTGGGGAGTTATCCCCCTCTTCTCCAGCCAATGCCTCTAAACCAGGGCAGTCCAACTTTTGGTACCTTGAGGGCCACTGAAGAACTTTGACGTGGAACTTGGGGGCCACACAATGAATTCCATTTCCATATTGTAAGTTAAAGTGTTTGCAATATATTTAGCCTGATATACGCAATTCATATATTTAATTAACCACTAAATGATGGCTAAAACTGCAATGAAGACTAATTGAATGAAAAAGAACACTTTCTTGAAAATGCAAATGAATGAAGAAGAACACCTACTCTGGCCATGGACCAAGCATGATGACCTCTGGGTGGACCATCCCTTTCTTCCCTATTTCTCCTGCCCAGAACCACCCCCATGTGACCCCCCCACCCCTGGCCCATTCCTTCCTTTCTTCTTGGAATTGGCACATGGAGCCTCCTGTACTTGAGTCGACAGACTCTGAAGAGTAGAGAGACTGGCTGGAGCGAAGCCACTCTGAAGCCGCTGGCCCAAAAGGTCCAGGAATGGAGCAGGACGGCCAGTGGTTTCTGGGGAGCGCCCTGCAACTCTGCCCATGCCATTGCTGGGATCTGGGCTGGAGGGAGTTGATGGATTCTGAGCAGCAAGAGGGCCCCAGAACAAGGCCTTGGGAGCTGCCTTTGGCCTGCAGGCCAGGTGTTGGTCCACCTCACTCCAATCCTGTGCCCCTTGCCTGGTTAGGAAAGTTGGGGAACAGTCTTCTATTGGAAGCAATGATAAAATAAATTCTGACATCCCTAACCACACACGAGCTTTCTGGGGATGTAACTTGGAAAGAAAGGGATAAACCTTACTTCCTCGCATGTTTCCATCTTGGAAACAATTGGTCCTTTCACAGCTGCAATTAGCTAAATAAAATGGGAGACATAGACCTGGGTCGCATGTAATGTGAACCCATGGTTCAAACAAACCATAGGTTGTATGTAATGTGAACCCATGGTTTAAACAAACCATGGGTTAGTGTGCATAAATGGGAGAGAGCAAATGTACTGCCTCCTGGGCGCCTGCCACTTCCACATTTGCTTCACAAGCTATAGTTGGCTCATTTGTGGTTTGTTGAGTATGACATATGAACTTGAGCCGGTGTGTTGTTCAGGGTTAAACATTCCAATGATTAAGTCAAAGTTTGTTGTTGTTTAAGTGGTGGGTTGTTTAGCCTCTAAACATGTCATCAGTTCATTTTGATTAACAGCGGGGGTGGTTGGTATGCACAGAACCCATTAGTGTGCTAATCTTCCACTCATTCCCATAGTTCATAGTTCCTTCAGTCCATGGGCCATTGGTATGTTCAAACTGCACCATCACTGCATGTCATATCTTAAATTCCATGTGCAGCTTGTCACTGATAATCCATTACCACCGGTCTTTTGTCAATCTGCCTGCAGATGTATGGAGTACATCGATTGCTTCAACAATGACTTGTGGAAGAGGAGTTTGCTGTATTTTAATTATGATTTAAAATACTCTTTGAGTTTCCTCCAAGCATAAACAATCTTAAAGAATTTATTATTTGTCATAGACATAATAGCAATAGGAACTCCAGTCATGCGCTGCAAGAACTTTGTTAAGGAAGAGTTAACAATAATCAAGATGGGAAGTCCTGATAACAGGCAATTGTTGGCAGTTTGTGCAAAGAAAGGAAAGGAGGGGGTCTTGCAAAGGCTGGCTTAGGGGAGGTGGGGTCACTGTGCAGTATGGGTAGGAAAACTGGGTAGAAGAAAAAATGAGGAAAAAGAACTGCCTGGTTGGGGTGATAGCAAGAGGATCAGCAGTCATGAGAAAAAAGAAGAAGCTGGGAGGGAGAAAAAAGAAACTTTATTTTTGGCTAAGTAAGAGACATGTGCGCCATTCTGTGGGATGCTTTTTGGTAAATTAAAATTTCCCAAACAATTCTGAACTGTGTGTAAAGCATCTTGTTGCAGTTCTTGAGACTTGGTCCTGTATGCTGGCTTTTTTGTCACTTGGCAACTCAGAGCCAAATACAAGAGTTGGTTGCATTGGAAAGCACTGGACTTGGATTAAGTTTGCGTTAGGATTAGGGTTAGGATTAAGGTTAGGGTAAGCTGCCTACCCTCCAGGGTTTGAGACAGGGCCCTTTCCCAGTCCTGTCTAGTGATGTCAGGGCCTGAACAAAGACTCCTTGATGGCTCGTTCATACACGCCTGATGCCTTGTATAGGTATGTACATATCGGTATAAACTCTTTTTATGTATCCTACTTTATTTCTGTACCTCTGTTCTGCTTCTCTCCTGAATAATAGCCATTGCAGTTATGGTTTGGTCTTTTTAATTTAATCCATGCAGTCTATCTTCTTAACTTTTGTTAACTGTCCAGAGAGCCTTGGCTATCGGGCCATATAAAAATGAATGAATTGCTCAAACAAATAAATAAATAACAACCTGGCTTGGACTCTTACAGCACAGTGGCCCCAGGAAAGCCACATCTAGCCATCTTAGCACTTTTAACATGGAAAGCATCTTCTCTTGCCTTTCTCTACAGTGGACAGAGTGCCCTCTGCCCAGGAAGGCACGTGTACCTGGAGGTACCTTCTCTGTCCAGGTGAAGAGTCTGCTTTCAGGTGTGGAGCAGCATCCATAGGTTTCTCCACTGCTGAGATCGCAAAACCAGCCCCATACTTCTGTTCGCGTGCTTTCAGCATTCATGAGGATCATCCCTGGGATTGGCTGATATGACAGTGGGGAGGAGAGCCACACCACTCCCTTCTGCTCGCTTAGCTGGAGGTCCTTTCCTATGCTTCCTTTGGGCAACATTTTTATAAACTGGGTGTGCAGGGTAGACTCAGCCTTCATGTGTTCAGAGTGCCCATCAAGCCATACTTGAGGGCCAAACTATGTGCATTGCCATAAATGGCGAGAGAAGAACCACGTGGTGTAGAGGCTGGAGCGAGAGGACAGTGGAGATCCAGGCCATGTCTCCACTTGACCGATAAGCTAATGGGTGACTCTGGGCCACTCACTGTTATAAATGCAATGCATGACTGGCCTTCTTTAAAAAATTGCATGAGCACAAATATAGATTGGAACCTGGTGTTTGATTGGAAACCTTCTTTTACGCTCCATTGTGGTCCTGATCAGGAGATGACTCTCCCATTCAGAGCTGTTTGTATCGAGGGGAATATTTTGTGCTCGCAAAGTAAAAGTTGGCTTAGGGGTGATTGTGCGTGTGTGGGTGTGTATGTGTAGGGAGCAATCTAGGACAGATCTCCAGGGTCAGAAAGAGGATTAGCCCCTGCCCTAGTCCAAATGCCAGGGTCCCAGTCCAAGCTAGATCTGCTTCATCTTCACTGTAGCTGCCAAAAAGGCCCTCATAGAACCATTAATTGCTTGACTAGCATTGTTGTGTCTAGTTTGGCCATGAAAAACAAAGACTCCCCTCCCACGCAAAGTGGCATCTGCTTGTTAGGCTTTCTTTACAGAGATGTGGAAACAGGAGCTCTGGAAATGCAAGAGCAGCTTCTAATATTGTACAGTTTTAACATGGGTCATTCTCATTTCCCTTAGAAATATAGTGTTCTAGGGATGTTATAAAACACTTTTGAACATTGTTGTACTCATTTCTTGTACTTCTTTGAGTTACTGCCCTGGAAATTAGCCCCATCTGGTCTCTGGCCTGTTGTGACACCAAAATACTCAGTTAATCAATATTTTTTTAATGTGCTTTTTTAGAATTCTGCCTCAGCATTTAGGAAGGTTTTAATTAAAATAAGTGAGTTTTAAAACAAGTAGGTTAGAGATAAAGGAGATGGCAAAGTTTATACAATATTAGTAGGGCTCACTGCTTATTTAGTGAATGACTGCATTTCTTTCATCAGCATTTATTCATCTTAAGAAATGACTTGAGTGTGTACGTTCCCCTTCCTATTCTTTACTTTCCCTGGTTTTCTATTGTCTTCACATGTATATTGATGCCCATCTGCTCCTAATGAAAAATACCTACATTTGCAGCAGACGCACAAGTGTACCTTGGGATAAATGCATTATTTATAAAGACCCATCATCACACCCACCCCTCACAGTTACATTTTATGCTTCTTGTTGGTGTACTCCTGTGTCTTGTTGGCAACGCAATTAGCTGCACCAGGGGAGACTCCTAGGTTCAAAGCCAGCCATGTAAAATCTATTTAACCCCTTTTTAATGTGTGGGCCTTTTATATATATATAAATGCCACCCTCTGGCACCAAATACAACATTGCTGCACTTAGGGAAAAATGAGGCTTTGCATGGTTTAAGTTTAGCTGGAGAGTCTTGTGCTTCGCATTGATCCGCATCCGTAAATGTGCATGCGAAGTACATGGTTCCTCAATGGGAACCTTTGGGTTTAAGCATATGCCTACAGTTCTTCCCGGGAAGAACATTAGCCTTGAAACTAGACCCAGGATTTGGAAATCATGGGTCTACCAAAGTAAAGCGATTCATTTGACTTTATAACTTTCCAGAATGATTAAAAAAGTCATAGACTGTGGGATGAGAGAGAGCATAATGCCAATCCGTTTTGCTTCCCAGCTGAAGGAAATGGCCAGCAAGTCTTGCCGCACATGGTAGCTGGACAGGTGCTCTCACATTGTAGTGCTTCTGCCTATTGACGCTTCTCTGGTATCTTACAGACATGCCTGAATTATTTCAGTTTAATATTTATTAGAAAAAGATGTTTGTGTTATAAAGGATAACAAGTGATTAACACCTAATCCTATATGTGCTGGCATAGTATTTCCCCTATCTAGTTGGGATGCTTTCAGCAAATCATAGAGCTGAGGGTACCCAGTCTCTTACTTGATGCAGAGTTTAAGCATCTTGTCAGATGGCTTCCCAGCATCTGCTTGTAGACCTCCAGTGAAAAAGAGTTCTATCTAGCTAACTGGTTCCACCAGTCCAATTCCTCTTACCACTTTCTCCTAATGTTCAGCTGAAATCTATCTTTTGTAATTTGAGTCCACTAGACCAGTCTTGCCCAACCTTGTGCTTCCAGATGTGTTTGGACTGCAACACCCAGAATTCCCAGTCAATGGCCTTGCTGGATGGGAATTCTGGGACTTGTGGTCCAAATGCCTCTGAAAGCCACCAGGTTGGGGAAGACTACAATCGACCTAGTTCTGGACCCCAAGGCAGCAGAGAACAAGTCTTGGTGTGCTTGTGACATTCCCACAGGCTTCCAGCCAGGCCAGGTCAACTCAAATTATATAGTTTTTATAATGTGATTATTTATTTATTGATGTGAGCCGCCCCGAGGCTTCGGTGAATGGGGCGGCATAGACCCTACCTAAATAAATAAATAAATAAATAAATAAGACTGTCCTTTGATCTGATCTTGTAGGACTTTTATGTTCTTCATAAATGGGTTCAGATAATGCAATGACACACTCAAGAGTTCAGTATAGGTTGACTGGCAGTTGTTGTGGAAACATGGGTTACCTAGTTGTCAATACAATAGCAAAACATGAGTTCCATTCGTGACTTGTTTGTGGTTGATGCACCATGGCTTGTTAGCACAGCCATGATAATCCAAATTGAAATAATAATCCCCAGTTCAATGACCACCCAAACTCAGCCCATGCTTAACTCGTGAATGTGGATTTTCATGCTGTCTGAACCTGGCCAATAATTTTTATTTGCCAGTGTACCTTTGACATTCACATTTCAGTCACATCTTATCTAGACATTTAATTAAAATGATGAAATGGATGTGCATCTGAATGTTTCTGTGAATGGGTCTATTCTTTGCCAGGCACATTAACAATACTGCTGAAACGATGCATCCAGGTTCACCTTCTGGAATTCTCCAGAACAAAACAAATCAAAGCAACTGAGTAACAGGGAGGCTGAAAAGAGCTCCTTGTGAACAAGAATAATGCAGGAGCCCGTGACGCAAGTTGTACAGAATTTACCTGCCAGACCATTTCTGGCAAGAGGAATTACTTGCCAGGACCTCCAATTAAGCCACTCTGGGCAAGGCAGAAGGGTTGGCAGGCTGGCTGAACTTAATTGCTAGTACAATTTCTGGTTGCAGTGCATGCTTGATAGTTTTGTTTGGCCTTGTCCAGTTTGAGCCAAAACGTGAAGGATCTCAGGCAGATCCTAGGTAAGGAGGACAGAAGCAAAACAAGTTTAGCAAATCTTGAGTTATGTATTAAGTGCAGATAAGTTTGACGAAGAACTATACATTTTGAAGCATGGGACGTTTACTTAAAATCATGCATCCTAACTTTCAGTTAAAAACAGAACTTCAAAGTCAAAATCATACCCTAGAATAAAAAGTACAAACATTTAAACAGCAGAACATAACACAGTAATATCAGAAGCTAAAACAACTGAACAAAACTGAATAACAATACCAGAAGTTAAACATTTTTAAATGAATTGGTAAATAAAAAAGACCCTTTCTTGGTTCCTAGGCATTATTACATTTGGCACCATTTGGTTTAGAATAATATTCCCTAGAATATTACTACAACTGAAAAAGTCATATCTCCAGTCCGGAAGAACACCCAGAGAACAGCTTCATATTGTAACTGCATGGATCTATGGGGGAAAGCACTTTAGAACATGGAAAACGGGCTTTTAATTATATCCAAAACGTAAGAGTATTATTACAAACTGATGACGCCATCATGTGTGGTACACTGAAATTATTCTTTTGAAGATCTAGCATAAAATGCTATAAATGTCAGAAGAAAGAACCTCCTGTCATATGTGTCAGACTTGCTTATATGCAAAAAAAGTGAAAGAAAGAAAAATGACAAGGAAAGGCTATGAGTAATGTATTAGGATATTCAGCACAGCTTGACCTCCCCCACTCCACTTTTCCCTTTCTTTTTATAATTATTGCTTACATATTCAAAGGCTGAGAAACCTAAAGATTTGGAATTGATGGCATACATGATAACTAGTTGAACTAATTCTCAGCTGAAGATGAAAAAAGTAGCAGCCGAGGTCATGGACGATGAACTGAGAGGATTCGCATTGATGGGACTCTCTAACATGCTTCGCAGATGCTACATTGTGCTCCCAAAGAGGGCTTGGGCATACAGCTGAGCAAAGCCGCGGGACTAAATTATACGCAGTATTTTACTAGTGTGAACAGATCTGCACCATTTTCCTTCTCCCAGCGTCTCATATATGAAAAACAAAAACAAAACCCAAGCCCCTCATTCTGACCCTATGAGACTACCCCTGTGATGCAGATGGAATTGCATACATCTTTGAACACTTGACGTCTTCCAGCATCTCACATTTACAGAAACAATCTGTGCTAAGAGAAACCTTGTGACAACTTTCTGCTGATGGTTTCTGAAAGCTCAGTGTTCAATAGCCCTCAACACTTCCAATTTCTTCCTTGTGGCACATTAGGAGGTGCATGCTAGCCAACCGAACAAAGCCCACTGGAAGGAAAGCTTCTGAAGGGCCTCTTAATACACATGCTTAAGATTGAGAGGAAAAGGTTCCTGAGATGTCAGGTGTTTGTTTCAGCCTTTCAGAATTTTCTGCCTTTTAAAAGCAGTCAGGATAAACCTTGATTATGCTCTTGGAATCCTGATGGAGAATGGGAAGAAATTACACGAAGTAGAAATATTTCCATGGCTTGTGGTAGCTATGGACAATTTGGTCTGCGTGCAAAGCTCTTCCACTGAGTGTGTTCAGAACTTGTGATTGATAGTGTGTGAGTTTAGCCCTAGATTGCGATTCTTTCTATGCTCCATCTAGGCCACTTTAGGTAAAATCTAAATTTTCTAAGAGCTTGACATGTTCTTTTATTTCCCCTGCAACCTTCCCAAAATGCTGTGAGGACCCTCAACATGGAGTGGGACCTCAGAGAGATAAGGGAGATTAACCCCTGCCCATGTCATTTTTCTTCTCTGCCCCAGCCGCTATTTGTCTGCATAGGTGATATTCAGAAGCAATCTTGGTGACAGCTTAGAGGTGCTTTAAGGGGGGAAATGGTCAGTCCTAAGTATGTTTTTTAAAAATAGCATGGCCCTTTGATATTTTCATTTGATCTGTATGCCTCCAATCCAAGATCTTGAAAAGTATCATGAACAAATTAGATAACATTTGATAATCTGCAGGCAGGATTTATATATGCATCCATATCTTGCATCGAATCAGTCACATGGTAACACCTGACCCAGGAATAATAAGAAAAATTGTTTTCCATATTTGGTGATGATCTGTTTGTATCTTTCACTTTCCTTAAGAATTCCACTATGGTTTTTTATTAGTCTGTGCATAGGTTTGGTCTGTTCTTCAGTTTATCAACTCTTGATTTCTTTTCTTTTTTGGCACTGATTTTGACTTTTCCAAGTCTACTGCGTATTTCACTACAAAGATGCAATCCTGTGCATATTTAAATGGCAATTCTTCCCGTAGCCATACCTGATTCATCAGGAAGGAGTAGAAAAGCGGGAGATTTGCACATTTCTGCATGCCTGCAACATACACCTGCCGTATGCATCTGGTAGCTGCAAATGAAAATCCACAGTTACTTTCCCATGTCCCAGTATAAACAGTGCTCTTGCTTATCCAAACTTTGATTATACAAACGTTCTGGAAGTGAACTGGCATGTGAAAACCACACTGTGTGTGCCAAGGCACTGGTCTGGAAGTTAGGACGAGCATGGCTTATTCCAATTTGGACAAAACTGCACTATAGTAAAATAATAAAGTACCTAAAGTGTAACTTATAGTTGATGTTGTCAGGCAAGCATAGCTTGCAACCTGCCCTGCCCAAATGCAGGCCCCAAACCCTACATGACAGTCAACCGAAGACTTATTTTTTCCTAGTTTCTCTTTAGGACTTTAACAGGTGTGTGAAGCGCTTTGCAGATCTCAGGGCATGAATGGCCTGGTTTAATGGTCAGATGGGGCGACATCTGGCCAGCACTGTGCTAGAACACAAGACCAGAAGCAAGGCCCTGCTGGATCAGGCCAAGGGGCCCTCTAGTCCAGCACTCCATGCACACAATGGCAAACCAGCTGCCCAGGGGATGCCTCCAGCAGGGGGTGCAAGACCCCCCCCCCCCGCCCAAGCTCCTCAGAGACTGGTGCACACAGTCATACCACCTCTGGGTAGCACATAGCCAGCAGGGCTAGTGCCCACTGGTAGCCTCCTCCCTCATGAGTCTTTCCAATCCCTTTTCATAGCCATCCAAATCTGCGGCCAGCAGCATTTCTGTGTCAGGGAATTCCAGTTTACATGTACGTTGCGTGAAGAAGTACTTCTCCCTCTCTAGCCTAAACTTCCCACCAATCAACTTCAGGAGATGACCCCAGGTTTTAGTGTTATGGGAGAGGAAGAAAATGTCTCCCTCTGCTCTTCCTCCATTCTATGCATTACTTTAAACACATGCATTATTATTGCTTGCTTTTTCCCAAGGCTGAACAGCTTCCGTTGTCATAACTGCTCTTACAGGGGAGCTCCTCCAGCCCCTTCATCATTCCAGTTGCCCTTCCTTGTGTTTTTCCCAACTCAGTGCTAATGTTCAGGTAGAACCTGTCCCTCCCCTATGGAATGAGGCAGTTGGAAGCTGGACTTGACTCTAACTGCGACCTGACTTGTAAGTTACTGGTGTTCCCACACAGCACTGGGAATGTTTGGAAAAAGGAATCAGGTGAACCATTCGCTGACATAGGAATGGGAAGCGCACATGTCAGTCTTACGCTCCCTGGGGATGTGGGCAGGTCACAAAGAAGCAACGAGTGCAGCACACAGGAGGAATATAGGCTGGACATATAAACTACTCTGGATTTCGTTCACTCTCCAGCACACTGTTTCAGTGCATTGTGCCTTCTAGGAGGCCTATGGCGGTTGGTTTACAATTCTTATTATGGGTTATACTGGCTAGGGCTTTTGGGAGATATCAGGCCAAACATTTGGAAGGCTGCAAGTTGGCCACTCCTGCTGACGAGTATGTAAGAGTTCATTAAGGTAAAAGGTAAAGGTTTCCCCTTGACTTTAAGTCCAGTCATGCCTGACTCTAGGGGGCGGTGCTCATCTCCGTTTCCTGGCCAAGGGAGCCAGCGTTTGTCTGCAGACAGTCTCCATGGTTGTGTGGCCAGCATGACTAAACACCGAAGTGCACAGAACGCTGTTACCTGCCCACTGAAGTGGCACCTTTGTATCTACTCGCATTTGCATGCTTTCGAACTGCAGGGTTGGCAGGAGCTGGGGCGATGCAATGGGAACTCACCCCGTTGTGCAGATTCAAACCGGCGATCTTTCAATCAACCAGCCCAGCAGCACAGCGGTTTTAACCACTGTGTGTGCGTACAAAAGCCAAGCTTCAACAACCTAAGCATATATTGAATCTGTCCTCATTTACAATGTATAATAAATAATGTTTATACATGCAAGCTGAGCACAGTTGTGCACAATTGTGTGTGAGCACATGCACATATATGTTCATGCATCTATACTGCCATTCTTTTTTATCCTGTTAGAAAATGTGAATATTTCCTCAGGATCATGGTTTTTTGAAATTCCAGTTTATGTCAGCTGCCACAGATAGAATGATTTTATAGTCAAAGTAGTGACCAGGTTCATACGATCTCACAGGGGCTTATTTGTCCATCACACTTGCCAGTTGTGCGCTGGGGGTGTGCATGATTATCTTCACCAGTGTGGCAAGCCCTGCAAGGATGGCTTCCTCTCGTGGGCAACAAGCCACCCACAACCTACAGACTGTTCCAAGGTTGTGGGCGGCTTCTTAACCACCACAACAACCCACCTTCACCCGGTCCACATGGCAATGCAGGCTGCAGAAATGAGGAAAATTGTGCAAATCCGGCACTGTGGGTTATTTCCTCTTCGGGGCTCATGTGACTCCCCATTGCACATGAAAGAGGGTGGCTTGTAGAGAATGCTCATGCCATGCCTCAACCACCAGTGGGTTGCAGAAATCCAGCTCTAGTGTTCCATGGGCAATCTGAGGTTGTCTGGAGTTGCCCAAGGGACATTATCGCTAGACATTTGCTCCATTGGCCGGAGGAGTACATGCATTACAGCCACTTCAGGTCAGGGGAAACAGGTTTGCTTTCAGAACTATTTGCCTGCAGAATTGCATACCTTCCACAGCCTTTGAGAGTTGAAGGAGCTCCGATTAGCCAAACAGATAACGTGTGAACTTTTTTTCTGCCTCCCACCGGAAGATTTATAAATTCCTCTTCATGTCCTATATATCTGCATTAATTTAATGTGCATCATCCACATGGCAACATGATGATGTGCTTGTAGAGAGATGTGGGTGATTCTGTCAAAATATGGAGCAGTAACCTACATCCATCTATCACTTGTCATCCTTTCAATAATTTGTCCTGTGTTTCTTTAACATATGTGGCATGCTTCTGACCCCGTGGTTTGTCCTGAAGAATGACGTGTGATCAGTTTGAGTAACATTGATCTGTTCTAAATCCAAGAATTTTAACCTATGATAAGAACTTCAGGACCTGCCGATTAAGAAAAATATCATTTCTATTTTATCATTCTGTTCGCTGAGCTCAGATAGAATTATCATGTGAATTGCTTCCCTTCCCCCCTCTTGAGATCAGTTTGTTGTGCTTTAAACTTGTTTGAACCATGCCATGAATGTAGGCTGTCTTTCCCCACAAAGGTCACCGGGTGACCAGCCATAAATAGTCATCTGGGTTAAAGAAATACTTTAGTCCCATCTGTAACCCATTTTGATGCAAGTGTAAATCTCATATAGACAAATATGTTTTTCAGAGTGGATTTACATACATTTTATGGATTAGAATTAAGCAGTATGCTTTCATTATAGCACAAGGCTAACTAGGTTAAAAGGTCTTCCTTGAACATCATACAGAGGCTTCTTGAGAAAATAATTTTTTGATTTATATTTTCTGGTCTAATTTAAAAACAACAAAACACTAGATAAACTGAAATGAAAAGGTGTGTGTGTGTGTGTGTGTGTGTGTGTATATATATAAAACCACCATTGGTCTTCACAAGTTTTAAGGATTTAGATTTTTTTTTTTTTGGCTTTGTGAAATTAAAAGGTTAGCTATGAATAAGCACAATCAGATCCTTCCCTTTGTCCATATTTAATTCAAATGAGATTGCTCCATATTGACTTCCAATGCTAAAAGGCCACCCATCACGGAATCCCTGCAGCCAATGAAGCAAGCCAGCGACTGCTTTCTTAAATGATGCTAATCAGTCTGAAGAGGCCTGGCCTCTATCCCCATCAGTATTCCGTAATTCAGATGTGCTGATAACCTGAAATTGAATGTGTCAGTACGCAGGCATGTGAAGAAAAAAGGGGAACTACAAGGCAAGAGAGACAGCTATGGAGACAATGTCTGTTTGTGATTTCTCTTCTTTTTTTGTTCAGAGCAGAGATGGAAAAAAGGAGCTTTGCAAGTTGCTCTCAAAAATTTTACTGCGAGCTTTAAGGAGATGTGTTAAATGAATAAATAGACTCGACACGCCATTTCCATAAACTGCTTCAAAAATAATAATGAAGATTTCTTTTTTAAAAAACACAGATACATTTTAAAATGCAACACTGTTTTATTTGCAAGATGGGCTGTTTGCATATTAGCATTTTAGGCTAAAATTTGGAGAACAACATTATTGTTGGTATTAAAATTGTGCTCTAAAATATAAGCATAAATTATTTAAATTAGATGAGGTTGAAGATGCAGACATGATGGGTGTTTAAAAAAAACTATTGACATGCGTTCTTGTGTTTTTCACATGTGGATGAGTCCCCGCCCCCCACATGCATTTTAGGTGGGGGTTCTAGTCAGTAGACATGTTTAATTTCTTAGTAAAAAAAATTCTTTCACATGTTGGCATCTCTTACTTTGTCCAGGAGGTCCATGCTGCTGAAACTTAGTTCTCAGTTTATGGTCTTAACTACATCGTGAGGTCGGCTGAGGGAAAACGGCCAGCTTAGGCAGATGCTCACAGCTAGACCTCTTGGTCCCACGGTCTTTACTCACTCCGTGTTTTATAGCTATAATATGAAGTGTAGTTGAGCTTAAAGAAGTTAATGCACAAATAGCACTTCACTAGAAGTGGGAGGCACCATGTAAACACCATGGAAGCTTGCATGGGCGACACAAGTCGTGAAGATCAGGCTACCCCCCCTCCCCAGCTAATCCGTTGCTTCTTTGGGGGTGACTTCAAAAGTTGCATTTGTAGTGGTTACAGATTGCAGGCTCATTAGCACAAATAATGTTCAAAGTACTCAAAATTGGCATCCTGTGTGATCATACAGTTAATTAATTCCACATGTGCATAATACAGCTTGGTCATGTGGCCCCAGCTCTTAAAATGTTGGTAGCCATACCATGAGCAGAATGGGAATAGGCATCAAACACTTTACAGTGGTGTTGTGTAGATAAATGAATGCACTACAGAGACACTTGTGATCTCTTAATATAAGAAGGGCAACCTATCAGCTGTTTCCTGGACTGATGTGGATGGAAACCAGTGAGTAAAAGAAATAGGGGCAAATTTTGTTCCCTTCATTCTTTTAGCCAAAAGTATTAGAAGCGGGGCAGAAATTCACTAAGGAAATACGATGGACACAATTGATGACTCACATTCTCCTAAACAATGAAACTCTATCTGGGGTCCCAATTTGATTGGACCCCCTTTTTGTTGAGCAGTAAGTCTTGCGCAGCTTGAATAGGTTCTTTCCTTTCTTTTCCTTTCTCTGCCTGTGGTGTTGAGCACCACTTTCCTCCCCTTCCCATCTGTAGCAAAGAAGATGTCAATAATGCATTAAAATAAATTAATAGCTTTCATTGACATGTTCAGAAAGATAATATCAGTGGGTTTTTTTTCTCCCCACCCATTAGATGCTTCCACTACAACTGCATCTGATGGAGAAATGGAAGGAATGAGTCGGTAAGTTTAAGGACAGTGGAAGATTTGCTTTTTCTCCCGTCTGTAGCATATTAAGAGGCCTGGCCATTCTGCAGCATCAAGTGCCAAATGGGCAGAATGGTTCGGCATTAGGCGGTCTTAAATGAGCAAACATAAAATTTCTAAGTGCATCCCACGCAGACGAACAGGAAGGAGCCCACATATGCATATCAGATCAGTGGGGACACTTACCCTGTCTGTTTGTACAGTAGGAGTGTGAACTTATGCCCTAGCTTTGGGGACTAAAGATGAACAGTAATCTCTAAAAATATAAATTATACTGACAAAAGGCATAAAATGAACACAATGGAAATGTAAGGTTCTTATCTCACCATGTGACTAAACACTTGGCATGATCAAATTAGGTACCCTGTCATTGATTGGCTGGCCCTGTGGGACATCTGAAACATTCATATAGTCAGAAGGTTTGGAGATATTTGCTTATATTGACAGGGAGGCTGAAGAAAAGCACTCAGTGCTTGTCTGTGTTTACATGCTATGCTTTATCGCTCGCTATAGTTCAGATCTAAAGTACCTCCTTGTTAATTCTATTTAATTGAACTGATTTTACTTGATTATTTTATTCACACGTACTTGCATGCAAACACTCTCACACACACGCACAGATACTGCATTGATAAAGAAAGAACTCTGGTTAAATAATCCACTTTTGTCTGACAACGGAATCGGTTATAGAGGTGCAAATATGCAGAAAGCTATTTGGAAATGCATCCTCGTAGTTGTCAGGTTTTATTATGCAGGAAGGTGTCATGTTTGTTACGAAGCTGAGTGCAGATGGCAGAGTGGAAGAAATGGATCACTAATTTTAACAATGATTAATGAACAGAGATAGAAAATGAATTACATTGGACTATCGGAGGCAAGGAATATTTTTGAGAAAATTTTGACTCATCTGCTCTGCTGTTCTCTGTAAATTATTTTCTGAAATTCTATATGTTGTCAACAGTTGACTGCATTTTCCATTACTGTCTATTTCTGTTCTTAAGTACTTTTGTGTTATTAGAGATACATAATTTCAAAATACCAATACATTCCTGATTACTTAGAGAAAATATATGTAAGACTATGAATGTTCCAAAGACACCGGCTATACATATCCTGTTTTATAATAATCTTCCTTCCTTCCTCCCTTCCTTCCTCATTTTATCACAATTGCAAAAGATGTGGAAAGAGACACGAGATAATTCGGAATATTGGTGCATACGTGTATGCAAAAATCTTGAAACTATATTTGGGAAAGCTGTAGGGTTTTTGAACCTCCCAACAATTTTAAACGTATATTTTAGGATATCATAGGTTGGTTTAGCCTGACTTCCCTTGCCAACATGTTTCCATTGACTCTTTTGGTAGCATCTATTAGAATTTTAGTAGGATCCCAGTTCTCTTCACTTTGGGGCTTTACCTTGTGCTTTGGGACATTTTAAAAATGCATATATTGAATGGCTATATTTGTTAATCCTTTCTGAATTCCTCACTTAGAAGAGAAACCCATAGTATAAATGTTATAAATAAATAGCAAAGATGAATGTACATAAACAAATCTATGCATTACCATACATAGATTTTACTTAGACTAAAAGAGTGCCTACCCTACCACTCATGGTGTATTCCAATAAAACATGCAAAGAGAGTCAATGGAAGAGCAAGACAAGAATAATGAGTGCTAAGTGCTCATTCCTAGCTACAGTCATGCCTCAGTCCTCAAAATCAGGCCAAATGGAAAGGCAGAGTGCAAGGAGGGATCATCATAAAGATATTGGAATGAGCGAGGGCCACATGTATTTAAGCAACACAAATTGCCAGATGTGTGTGTGAGAATTTAACTCCACAGCCGGCCAGCCCCAGTTGCTTGGGCAAGACCACCTGCATGTTAGAGAGTGGTGGTCTGGGGGGCTACTTCCCTTGCAGTTCCAGCTTTCTGGGTTAAGTAGGGAGTCCTCCCTGACTGGGCAAGCTGAGATGCATCCAAAGGCAGTCCATATCTTGCTGAATTCCTGAACAATAAGTCTCAGGAATTGCTAGTCATCCTGAAGTTACCTGAGTGCTCTTCTGTCTTGTTTCTACCTGCATTATCCACACATACATGCCTTTCTACTCAACACAAAGGGTCTTGAAGCTCCATAAAGACTAACACATGTATTCTGGAGTAAACTTTTGTGGATGGTGTCCATGCCATTGAGTGCATCTGATGGAGAAGGTACCACCCCTGGATGCTTATGGCAGAATAAAGTGTTAGTTTGTAAGGTTCTACAAAACTTTGTCTTTTTTCTACAGCAGAGGAGCAAGGCTAGCTTCTAGAAACCTTCCTTCTAAACAATGTGTGCAAAGTGATGCTCTCTCAAAAGAAGGACAGAGAAGCCAACAAAGAAACACCCTTAACTAATTTCTTAACAATTCCTACCCAACTCCCAAGTGATCCCCAGCTCATCTATTGTCAGATAAGGTGGGAAAGAGGGAATCAACTGAGGCAGGGTGAGAGGAGGCTGAGACTGTTGTCCCTTTCCTGCCTTTGGGCTCCCTATGACTAAAGAGACAATTGAGCTTATATTTTATTTCATTTTTGTATTTATAGCCTGCCTTTTTTTTTTCTTTCAAGGAACTTGGAGTGGCTTATATCATTCTTCTCCTCTGGATCTCAGTCTTATCCTCACAACAACAGCTCTGCAAGGTGGGCTGGGCTGAAAGCCTGTGACTGGCCCAAGGGCACCCAATGGGTTCCATGACTGGGCGGGGACTAGAACCCAAATCTCCCGAATCCCAGCCCTGCACTCTTAACCATAACACTAGACTGGCTCTATTCTGAACCCCTTTGCTAAGCCAGTGTGTCAGTTTACATGATCTTTTTTGTCCTTTCATGGAGGAGAGCTTTGTTTCCCATTCCTATTTCATGTGGTAGGGAAAAACCTAGGCACTTGGGTGAGCAGTGGGATAGGGAATCAGAAGCCCTGCTCCATAATATTTATAACCCACATTTCTGCCTGATTACTAGGATCCAAGATGGCTGTCAGTAACATAAAACAAATATGCAATGAACACAAGATTATTGCTAAAGGCTGTGGCTATTTATAAAGTCTTTGGGAAGAGAACAATGGAAAATGTGTAAGGCCTTATATGTTACAGGGAGAATTGACAATAGTATATGGTTCAGTATATAGCAGCTGTTGAGCCCAACTGAGGCTGGGTTGCTAAGTAAGAAACCATGCCCTTTATGTTCTTTATTCTAATCTTAACACGGAGCTTAATTTAAATCTGGCCTCATCTCTTTTGCATGAGAAGGAATCACACGGATCAGTATGATAGCTCTTGTCTTCCTTAATACAGGCTTGTCAGTGGTTGCATCTAGCCTTCCACAGCAAGTAAGGATCACCTTCAGGCAACTAGATGCAAAGTCACCCGTTCATTTTTTTCCCCCCTCTCAGGGCAGAGATGAGAAGCACAGGTACGTGCAGGCAAACTGGCTACTGAGGGCTCAATAATTGGTAACATTTCTGGACTTTACAGTAAGATTAACCATGACTGCTATGACTCAAAGTATTTCTAGTAGGGAGTTACTCTGAGCTTGGAAGTGATTCCTGATGAGCTAAACAGAGTAAAGCGATTAGCTATTTATGACTGATTTATGTTTACACTTTGCACATGTTTGTCCAAAAAAGAGAAAAATTCCCTGAGTTTGTATCAAGTGAAGGAAGACTTTCTCTACCCCATTCCTCAGCTTTCAGTTCTTGTCATGGAGACAAGCACTAAAATTCATCTTAAGTTCATCCTTAGTTTGAATCAGAAGACAGAGACGGTGATTTCTTTCACAATTCTCTCTACTCGGCTGCCTCAGGATTGCTAAAAAATGCTGGAGAAAAATTTAAACATCTTTATGAATGATTCGGTGTCTAGTATTTTGCATGTAATTATGGTCCTGATGGGAACATATTTTAGAAAAACAACTACAGGAACAATATGAATCCTGCTCAGGTTACATAGCATATGCTAAACACTGAGAAAACATACACAGTGCTTTAGCGAACAAGGTAGGGAATGCTCTAGGGAGCCAATTTAGAATGTGACTTAAGGCAAGCATTGCTTTTTTGTGTCTGTTTCTTTTGGCAAACTAATAAAATTGCAGTGGTGCTTGGCTTTCCCATGTAAGAGTCAGAGGTGGCTTGATCAGAGGCGGCTTGTACCTACAGTTGGCATGAGTGTGGCTAAAAATGTATGGATCTCCCCTTTCTTCCACAAAAGAAGAAAGCTGGAGCCCTCCCACTGGTGTATGAAGCTTCCAGTATCGTGCAGCACTTTTGATCACTTGCATTAATCGCTTATTCCAGAGCGCTCCCTTTGACACCATAGGAACATCTTCAGAATGGGGGCTTGAACATTGTGGCTTACAGCTCTGTCACATATTCCACAGCAGATGTGCAGCAGCTTGCAGGATTTAGTGGCCGGGCCTAAGCCAAAGCATGAAGTCATTCCTGCTTTTCCAACAGTGCCGCTGAAGCATCAGTCAAGGGCTGAAGCAGCTGCATGTCACACTCTGCCGCACTGAGTGGTTGTTTGAGGACTGGGGTGAACCAGCTGCCCAGAGAGGTGGTGGGCTCTCCCACATCAGAGACATTCAGAAAGAAACTGGACCGCCATCTGCGTGGGATGGTGTAAATTGGTGTCCTGCAACAGCAGGGGGTTGGACTCGATGACCTTCATAGCCCTTTCCAACTACTGTTCCATGATTCTGTGAGTCACCCAAACGGGACATGCCTTGTGGTCCCAGTGAGATTAGGGGGGTTCTCAGTAGTAATGGCCGCCACTTGTGTCCTGCTTGAAGAACATTTTCCATTACTCTGGGTAAATCTGTATATGGCAGTATAGGGCAGTATAGGGCTGCCATCATCTCAGACAAGAGTGAATTAGAACAAGGGAAGCCAAGATTTTGGAGACAGTGGGCATCTTGGCAATTTAAGAGACCGTCCTGGGTACTACCCTGAAATGTTTATCCTTGAAAGTATAGCTAGGCACAGAGGAACCTTCCCAGAGGAGTGAGTGCCAGGCCAAGGCATGCTGTGAGCCCTGCCTCACTAGAAGAATCCATTGCTGTTACAGTGTTGGGGCCAACGGAGACCTCCTCTGCAAGCTCTTCCTTTCTCTCCTTATCCATCAGTCAACTCTTTTTGCCCATCTCCATTATGAATTGTGAGACATACACTCTCCCCATTCTCCCCTTCTCCCTGATTCTCTCTCTCTCTGTCATATTCACACACATGCGCACACACAGAGTGGATCCATCCACACTTGCATGCGTACAAACATGTATGCCCAATGCCTGACTCTCATTTCTCAAAACAGAGAGGCTGACATGCAGGTAGAAAGAGTTTTTGGTCTCCATCTTGAAAATGAGTCATGGTTGCAACTTCTGGCCCGATTCTTTTTAAAGATTTTTAAAAGATTGCTGTTTGTACCTGATAAAGAGTCCTGGAAAACTCTAAAACATGCACATACCATTGTGGAGTTTTGTTTGTTTCTAACAAAGGTATTATTCAACTGTGGATTTTTTCCCACTCATAAACCAGGGCATTTAACTTTTAAAAAAGAAGAAATTAAATGTTGTTGAGGTGTATAGATAGGTAGAAAAAATATTATTTCCCTTTGAATCTAGACTCAAACTTCATTAGATTTGAGAGGAAATGAGTAGAAATTCATCCTGGAGTTGTTAAATTGTGTTCAGACACACAACTGAGCTTGATTGCTACCATTATGTTCATATTAACACATGTAATAGAAATTAGGGAAGTAGTGGGGATTTCAAAGGCATCCGACTTCCATCTTGTGCCTTTGAAAATCTCCCCTGTTGTTATCAATAAAACTACTTCTGTGAAGCTGCTAAAACTAAATGTTAATCCCATTATTGTTCCTCTTACGATTATGGAATGTTGGCTTTTTAGCCCCTGTTAAGTTACTCCACTTCTCAATACATGTAGGTGTGTTATGAAAACAGCAAATTTCACAGCTGGTTCTATCCTTTTATTTCATGAATGAATCAAGTTGTAAACATTTTTTTTCCGGTTTAAGTGTTTTATGTTGAATATGTTGTCTTCAGCCTTATATATAACCATTCAGAGCAGAAGATATGAACAGTTCCAAAATACAATCATGGTAGTTCTTTACTGTGTTACAGGTTTGCTATTTTTCATTACATTTGTGTGATTTCAGAAGATCTTTCGAAAAGCAGAATAATGCTAATTGCCACCATCCTCTTCACCACTACCCCTATTTTGAGTAAGTGGCATTTGGTTTGAATAATTTCACTAATGTTCTGCACAGGATTAATACTGGCCCAGAAATGGGAAAATTTCAAAAAGGGCTGTCATACTTCTGTTACTTCAGGTAAATAACTGATTGACCTTTTGTGGCACGCTGATACTCCACTAATCAGAACCTGAAATCTGTATAACAACACTTCATTTACTTGATAGACAAAAGAACAATTGCTCTTGAAGTAATGTGATTTCTAAATAGACGCTGCCTGTCAAAAATAAATGCATTAGAAGTAAAATGTAGCTCAAGGAGACAATTAGCAAACAGAGGTGACACTGTAAACAGGTGCACCCATTATTCCCAAAGCTTGTGGCAATATATTCACATCTTTTAGACTGATGGAAGATCATGTGACAGTTCGGTGAATTATCTACCTGTATCGTCTGACTGATGGAGCTTTCTACAGTTGCAGATCATTTAAAAATGCATCCTGAAAATTACATGTTAACTGGAAAAAAATACAGATTCTTCTTTGCTTTGCACCCTCCTTTGTTTAACGAATGTCATAGTTGGGAAAGGTTTTTGCTTATAATACTCATTGTTTACTTTAGAAGAAAATGTATCTTATTAGGATATACACAGCTTTTGGGGTGTTCTGAATTAATTATGTGGCAAATTAAAGATTATTTAAGAGAATATTAGGAGGAGACCAATGGCTCCTGCATCAAATTGTTGCAGCAAGACATTTTCCGGCTCAAGAGTCCAAATATTGAATTTCTTTGCTTTCTTTGGTTTTCTTCTCTTTTCACACTCCCAACAGTCAGTAGCATTCTGTACCCACTGAGTGAAGGTGGATGAATCTGTTGGTCTGCTCAGTTTCATATTTTCCAACATTAGTTCCATTCCATTTCTGTAAGTCTGTGAATTATTTCCCCATGAAAATGTGTGTGTGTGTGCTGGTTCTCGTGGTATAGCTGGTTCTCACTGGGAGTATGCCTACCGTTTTGAATATGTAGTTCCTCATCAGGATGATCAAAGCTTGTGCGGTGTTGTACAAGCTTGGCTGTCTGGAGTTATTCCCGGCTTGGGCAACTCTCCAAGAACCTTACCCGAGTTTATGTGAGGGGCAATTAAACTGTGAATAATCTCTGATGGCTGGATTAGCATAGTATGCCAGAACCCTGGATTGGATCAATTAAGGGCTACATGTTGAACATGATGGTCTCCTGCACACATGCTATGACTCATTGTGGGTTAAATAAGGATTGACTAGCTGGCCCCGTCATGGGAGTACATGTGTGACAAAAAGATGATATGAATCAGCAAAGTATGGATAAACTTTCTGGCATATACTTTACTAAATATACATTCTTGTACATCTTTTCTGAAAAATATGCAGTTTCCCCGAACAATTTCCCCAGTACATTTTTGCTCACTGTTCCCCCTACTGTACACACATCTTGCTGTGTGTGTTCTCCTTTTAAATCTAACTCATAGACACATTTTGTTTGATTTTGAACTATATTGTAAATTCTGGAAACTCAGAAATATCTGTGTTTGTGCTTTAGTTCATGTGTGCATCTGAGAAATGTAAAATTGGTACATTCACACTGGAAGTGTGAACGCAACAAATTTCTCACACAGTGCTGTTGGTGAACATGCTCCTTCCTAATTAGGATGTGTTTGGGACTGGGGTTTCCTCACAGCTTTTACTGACCTGGGATTTCCTTGGATAAGCTGAAATCTGTTTATAGGAGAGATGCCATTTTGGGCCAGTGTGGGGAGAACTGAAATCGCTGATGGCATGTAAGATTTAAACAACTGTTTATGTTGAGCAGGCAAGTAGAGGCAATTCCTTTTGATGTAATTTGGGAATGCAGAATGGCTCTTACTGAAAAGCCATACAATTTCAATGTACTTTACATGAAATACCTTAGCTCTCAAAATCTCCATGCTTGCAAAGAATTGACATGACCATTCTGTTCAAAGAAGGTCTTAGAGGAAAGTTTATTTTGGAATAGCACATTTGAATACTGTATGTGGTTGGCAAGGTACATTTCTAACACACTAGCTCAGTTTGCATGATTATAATGAGCAAAACAAGCTACGATGGCTTACCTCCTCTGCCATGCGTGCTGGCATGGCTTGCTGTGTCATCTGAATCCATGTATGGTCCTCTCCCATGTTGTCTTCCAACCACCCTGAGATGAAGGTTGGGCTGAGTTAGCAACTGGCCCAAGCTGATCCAGAGCGAGTTTGAGATTGTGTTAGTATTAGTCACAAACACTACCCAGTGACTCTGCTTTGAGAATAAATATGGTTTAAAACTGACCTAAAATCTGAATGAATGGCAGTGAGTTGTAGTTATATGGACAGCCAGTCATGTGTAGGCTCTCACTGTGCATTTATGCTTAGTGTTATCACCAGTTGCCCCTACAGAACCTTGAAATACTAGGAAATAGGGAGGAGATAAACATGACGTAACCATGTAGGTGACGAATGTGTGCAGCTGTTTGATTCCAGCTGTGCCTCATAGTCAGAGGATCTTCTGGCAATGTTCAGTACTCATCAGGGATTGTCCTCAGCTGGTGCTGCATCTTCATTTGCCCACCTAGATCTTGTGAGGGGGATGGCGAGGAGAACTTGCTTCCTACTTTTTGTAGGGCCTTCTATTTTGAAATGATTCAGTACCGCCCAGGCAGCCTTCTTTATATTTGTGAACAAGGAACATATGCCTCTCACAGTTTTCTTGTAAAATTGTAAACTTTGTCATTCTCAGAACATCCTTTTTATTATTTGAGATTAATTTATAATAAATAAACACACTTTTCTTGTTTTGCTTACTGAGGCTGAAATCCTAAACAGTCTTGCTAGAGTCAGCCCTGTTAAAAAGCTTAGGGTTGTATTGCACCAAATAAATGCTGTGCTCTTTTAGGATTTGGTCTCTGGATCATTTAACACACATTAGTAAAGCCTTTGACCATGTTTCAATCTTCCCTTTGTTCACAGCAGTCAGGTAAAATACAAAATGGTAAAAGTGGGATTTCCCCCCCTCAAGTTTAAAATCTAGTTTGTGTGAGTGATTTGTAAAAAAAATCAATTATAATGGTATAAAACCATGGATTAATATGGGCTGTGAAGGAGGCTACTTTTGTTCTTGAACTGGCTGGAGTGTGTGACCAAGATGGGTGTGCAAGCAGATTAATATTTACCAATCTTGAAAATATACCATAAAATGTAGCACTTGTTTTCTAATTCAGGGTAGCCATTATATAAACCAAAACAGACAAGGAAAGGCCAGTGCAGGAAACCGCCTTTTATTTGTTGGAACTAAGGTCCAGTATAAGATGAGACAACATTTGCTTACCAACAAGTAGGCTATGGATGTAACATACCAGTTGATCATATGTAAGGATTTTGTCCTAAACACGAAAATTACCTGGACAATTTTGCAGTAGAATTTGGCCCTTGAGAAATACAGGCCAACTGATCATTTAATGTGTGCAGTTGCTCTGTAAAAATTCTTCATGTATCATCCACTCTCAGTTGTGTGATTTCCTCATTTCTATTAAGGACCATTTTGCTCTCTCATAAGCTATCCAGAAAAGCTACATTGTGGATTGTTTTCAGTCCAATATGCTGATATGTGAAATTATTCATATTTGTACTACAGGCTATAAACAGGGAGATGGTGTATAATAAAGACTCTCAGGAATTGTAGTTTGGTGAGGATACTAAGAATCCCCAAGGGAAAATCATGGAATTTTCAGGATTCCCTACAGAGGAGATATTGTTAAACCAGTTGATGTATGTAGCGCTGATCATTCTCATACATTTGATCTAGCTGGTAGAGTCAACGCATCCCTGCAATAGGAAATCTACTCATTTGAACAATTTCTTGTTGTATTTGCCATTT
>NW_025335550.1:2222327-2287327 GCF_004798865.1 Varanus komodoensis | reverse complement strand
GTCTGTATGTCTGTCTGTATGTACGTATGTATGTATGTATTTAAAACTTTGCTATACCATCCCCTTACCAAATAGTTCCAGGACTGTTATAAAATAAAAGAAAGTAATGCACAGCACTTTTTTTTTTTAAGCATATGGCACAGTTTAGATCTAACAGGCTAACTCAACAACTCAGAAGCACAGCTGTTAGGTAAGTCAACTGATTCTATAGGAGCAAACTTCAACAAGCTTTGTGTTGATGGGCAACAGCTATACTGGTGGGATCTGCTCCATTTCCTGCCAGAATCTGTTTTGGATCTCAGGAAAACCTAGAACAGAACCTGAAGAAGGCTGAGTTTTCTCCTGTCCCACAGTACAGAGGAGCAGAGCTGTGGTAGGCGGTGTCTGTCACATGCCCTTTCCTAAAGTCCGTTCTGCTACTCCCTCTGGTATTACTTGGATGTTAGGGGATAATGGGAGAGGAATATGATGAGTTTCAGTATCTTGCTTTGGGGGACCTCTTCTCTCCTTCATTTATGTATATAAACCCCACCGAAGTGGAAGCAGTTCTGTGCTTCTGTAGGACATTGTTCCACATGTACGATGCATGTACATGTAGCTAAAGCGCATGGAGCAGATACATCAACTGTACCGCCGTTCTTCCTTGCTGAGAATGGAGAAGAGGCTGTGGCTGAAGAGAGGGCCTGCCAGCTGATGCTATGTTTCTAAAATCGAGCTGAACATGTATATGTATGCATAGAAGCTCTGCCTGAAGTATATGTTGCACTAAAACCTGGATCTATGTGTTTGCGTGTATCTGATTAGAAATGCAAGGGTTTTTTTCTTGAGCTTAATAAGGGATATTCTATCTATGCTCCCTTCACTTTTCCCCATAAATACCTAGCAGCATTCATCACTTAACCAGCTTTGTCACTACCTCAGTCAAATTTCCTGCCGTGAGTTTACTTTTGTCTAGGACGACACCCTTAGCTTTGTGACTTTTGTTCAAATCCATCAGATCAGTGTGAGGAAGGTAGCCTCGCACTCACACCAGCCGGCTCCTCCAGCATTCCCGATTGCCCTCCTATGGGTCCCCTTTGTGGGCCTCTTGCATGCAGCCTCCTGTCCTTCATTTCTGTGGCAATCCCTCGCTTTTGGTGAGCCGCCATAAGGACTGAGCTTCCTAAAGCCCCTATTCCTTTGGTGATGTTTCCTAATGTGGGATGGAGCTAATACATCTGCATGGAAAGCGAATCAGTTCAGTGGGTTCTCTTAACCATCGGCTTTGAACACTTACCAGCTAAAGTGGCTTACCCACCTTTCTGTGGAGCTGTCTTCTTTGAGTTGTCTCTAGTTATTTGGTTTACACATTTAGCACTTGTGCACTTTTGAGATGGGCACTCATCTTCCTTACTGAGTGAACAATTGATAGAGGGCCATAACAGTTCAATTATCAAAGGGATATGCTAACAGAATACCCATGTGTGATGCTGTATTTATTGTATTCTTGCTTAAGTGAAGCATCATTGGTAGATAGCAAAAGCACAATATAGGAAGGGGCACTACATCTGAGATCATTCGTCTCTTTTTCTGGTGACTGCCAGTTTCCTAGTCTCAGTTTTCCTTCTGAAGCCCACTGTGAGATAATTAACCCTTGAGGGACTGTGGCATGGGCCATCTGCCATAAAGAGTATGGAGCCACTGACCAGAGGTTGTCATGACTTTGCTGTGTGGTGTGAACCAAGCCGGACAAGGTAATTCCAGGGTTAAACAGCCCTCTAATAGCCCTAGAACAAGCTGTGGATCAATTAAGCTGTTCTGTTGTCTGAACTTGTTCATTGTTTAAAGATATGTAGCACAAAATACACCCACGTTGTTACCAAAATAACTCCAGTGGGAAAGCAAAGCTGGCATTTTGTATATATTACCTATTATATGCAGTATGCTTGTTACATATGAGGGTTACTTTTAAGACACACACCTGCAGGGTATCATAAACAAGGCTGGATCGGACAGTGGTAGTGACTGGGGTAGTGCATGGAGGCAGCAGAGAACAGAGTGTGAGGGGCTGAGAAGATCTGCAGGGACTGGAAAGTCCTGATTTAGAGTTAACTCTTGAAGATGAGTTTGCATTACATTTGCAAATGTTGGTAAAATTCACCAGAATTTGCAGATTTCCCTGTCTTCAGGATGGAAAGGACTTGAGATTTAAAGAAAGAAGGAAACTGAATGCAGGATCATACTGTAGATGCAGGGCTTTGAGTGCGAATTCAGTTTGTGGTACTGCATAAAAGTTGCCATCTCTTTATTCCCCTGATAATCTTATCATCTTGATCAACGCCATGGCAGGAAGGAATAATATGGAGCCGGCCTTGTTGGGAAAAGTCACAGCTACTGCGTTTCTACAGTGAAGGTCGTAATTTTGCTTCAGCTCAGGTTTTTTTCAGAGGAATTTCACAGAATGTACAAAATTCTTCAAGTTCAAGATGAAAAGAATTTGAGATTTAAAAATAAATGTGGGAGGTAGAAGATCTTTCAGTGTCTTATAGTGGCACACATGGTACGTGGATGGAGTGGAGTTTTCAGTCTGTTGTCAACTCTGTGATGTTGTTATTTCACAAAGTTTGGTTTGTGTGTAAGCATCCACCGTTTTTAACCATTTCTTAGTTTTCATTCCAATGCACTGAGAAGGCTGCTGAGATGAAATGGTTCAGTTGGTGCCAGTGCTGCACAGATTTAATGGAGCACGTTGGCTTATTCTAATAAATTTGTTTACAGAGATTTATGATGCACTTTATGGGTTTTTAAGCTCAAGTCAGCTCTGGCCACTCTCCTCCCCTGTGTCCTCCCCCAAAATGGCTCTGTTTGGAATGCTACATTGATAGCTGCCATACAGCCTGAAGTATTACCCAGCTCTGAAATATATTTTCTTTTGCACTATTTTTGTTAAAGGCTTCCGAATGACATTAGTGCCGGAAAGTGAAATTTCTCTTTTGGCTATTTATCTCTGCTTGTGTTTCAGTTAAATGTGCAAAAGAGGTAGACAGTACCCAATTTGTTTAGGAAGTTATGTATTACAGGCCTTAAATCACTTTCAGGTTTTAAACCTGAGGGCTTCAGAGTCATGAACTGGAAAAAGAGCTTGCAAGAGACATTGACAATGCTGATCAATGACACAAATCCTCCAGACAAATCAGTACAGGATTTTTAAAACAGATGACGTTGATGTGTGTTCTAGCTTTTACTGTAATTTAAAATAAAGATGGTTCGTCTTTTAAGTTTTTGCCTTTTAAGGAAGCTTTCTAACAGCATTTAATAATAATAATAATTATTATTATTATTATTATTATTTTAGAGAATAACATCACTTCAAAAGGAACAGGTTATTCACTCACTCTTTTGGTTTTCTTATTATAGATTGGATTTATCGGTCCCTGCACAACAAGGACATTTTAAAATAGTTTTGAGTAAGGATATCATGAATATCTGTATTTTTCTGCTTCCAACCTGCATATTTGCTATTATGGATAATATCCCAAAGATACGGCAGGTTTGTGGATATTATCCTCAAATCTGTGTGAAAACCTGGCCGTGTAACCTGTAATCCTAAATACTTAACTAAGGAATAAATCCCATTGGACATGGGTGGAGGAATTATTCTTAGTAAACATGCTCAAAGCTGTGCTGTTAATTGTGTTAAGTGTTGCACAATTATGTAAACTGCACTTACAATGTGAAACAAGATTTGCATTAACCCATGCTTCTGAATGAGGAAAAAAAATGTAATATTAAGCCAATTGCGCAAGGAATTTGCATCTGTGCAGCTGAACGGGAAGCATCCTGCACAGTAACAGGCAATGAATTCAGTGTGAGCCTGTGCTTTCTATCTGTAATGGAAAACACCATCTCCGACTGCTTTTCTGAATGAGTATCCTCAACATGCAGTTCCAAAGTATGGGAAATGGAAACACATCTGTGGAAGTAACCAAGAAGGAAGTAATCCATTTTCCATACTTTATGAATCCTTAGTTTTAGGTAAAATGAGAAAAAAAAATAGTTCTACTCCTTGAAAATTTGATTCTTGGTCTTCAGCTTAGTTCCAGTTTGCAGAATAGCATATGGAAGCTACCAAAAAAAATGTATGTGGGTTCACACTGGTATAAAGTATAGATGGACTAAGCACATGGATCTTTCCAGTTTTCTGGTTTCTCTTCATGCACTTTATTTATTTATTTATTTATTTATTTATTTATTTATTTATTTAAAGTTTTCATGTGCCATCCAATAATAAAGTTTCTGGATGGCTTACAAAAAACAAAACCACATACAACAAACAACACACTGCATCCGACAATTGATGATAAAACCAATTGAATGTTAAAATGCTGCAAGATCAAAAACAGAAAAAGTTTTAATGCTAAACATGTAGAATCCACTGAGAGGCAAGAGAAGATACAGCTAAAGGTGCAGATGTAGCTAAACTGACCATGGGCCCTTGAATCATCTCTAAAAATCTTTTAAAAATGACTGCGATCTTAAATGGAAGAGCTGTAATGCATATAAAAAGCTAGCTGGGCTGCAGGGACTGCCAGTTGTCAAGCAGTTGGCACCAGGATAGAAGCTTGAATCTGATATGAACCCGGTGCATGCCCATCACTTGAGACCAAAATGGCTAGCAAAGCAAAATGGCTTGTATGTGGGACCCTCAGGGATTAATTAGATTAGTCCAATTCTGGCTGCTTACCGGATGCCACAAAGAATGGTGGGTTTCCAACAAGCCGTGTAAAGTCAATGGACATCATGTTTTGTGTAGCTAGGCTGGTGGATAAGACTGGGGAGAAACATGTGGTTGACTAGGGGTGCTGAAGTCCAGGACCTTCAAGCTTAGAATTTCCAAATTCTGGCAGTTCATGTGGATGGTGTGGTAGGCAGAGCTTCAGTATGTGGATGGGGTGGTTTTACAGCAAAGGGGAAACCTCTATATTAAACGTACAGAGCCAAAGAGAAGTTATCCATGATGAAATTCTAGACTTAGTGATAAGTAAAATGTAAAAAGTAACTGGGTGTGGATGGCATAGAAAGAACTCAAGACATCCATACAAGTATGAAAATATACTTTAACCAAAATCAGCTTCTGTATGGAACACCTGGAAAGGGGCTGACAGAATACTTTAAAAAAAATTAAGATAGGGAAAGTAAATTTGAAGAAATGATTGTTAAGCTACCATTATTAAACATTTAGAAGAGCAAGACTTGCTGAGAAATAATAACCATGGCTTTGGCCACCCCTCGCACCCTTTGGTTCAAAATGTGGTCGGGGCACCACCGCAGATGTAGTTGGGCATGGCTTGTTGCTGCTCCTGTTATGTGTCCTCAAGTCTTTCTGGCTTATGGTGATGCCACGGATGGCAGCCGTCCAAAATATGCTACCCTTGCCAGCTCTAAGTTCAAGTCTGCCGCTTCCCCTAATGGAGCCCATCCATCTCAGTTTCGGCCTTCCTTCTCCTCTTCTGCCTTTGCCTTTCCCTGACATGACTGTCTCCTGCAGGGGTTTTGCCTTCCAATGTGTGCCCGAAGTATGGCCGGCTCAGCTTTGTCAGTTTTGCTTCTAGGGAAAACTCTGACTTGACTTCATCTCGGACCCACTTGTTCGTCTTTCTGTCGGTCCAGGGTATCATGGATGGTCTAGTAGATGTTATGCAACTGTACTGCTCTCAAAAAGCTTTGGATAAAGTCTCTGACCAAAGGAACCTGAGTAAACTTAGCAATCACAGAATTGCTAAGTGGCACTTGTTGAATAATAGGAAGCAGTTGTTGGAAGGAAAAGGAGAGCTTCACATTGGGACGAAATAAGCAGGGGGAACTTCAGGGCCTGTATTGCAACTGGTGTTGTTATAACTTATTCATAAAAAGTTTGGAGGCACTAGTGAGAAATGAAGTAGTCAAGTTTGCAGATGGGCAAGCTATTTAGGATGTGGACTCAAGCAGAATATGAAGGAGAGATCTCTTCAGTCGGAGCGAATCAGCAGGAAAAAAGGGGAATGAGATGATGCACAATGCCTTTATAGAGATGGATTCTGCAGAAGCCGTAGTGTTGTCATTAAAAATGAACACACCAAACCCCAAATCCCTGCTTATTAAACCGCACCTACTTAGTTAACAGGTATCAGTACAGTCAGCAGCTTGGGAAGAGAATGTAATTCTCTTCTGAAGTCTTTGGAAGACAGTACCTTGCATCTTCCTTTTTGCAATGGTCTTGCAGGAATTTAAGGCTGTGTTCCCTTGAGAAAGTTAGGCTATATGGCACTTTTCTTGGTAGAAGTCTTGACAAGGCAGGGCCAAATAGGAAATTTGGAGGTTTAGTTTCATTTAGCAATCATCATCTGTGTTTATCTATTCTTTTGCATCTGGATGAGTAAAGATCCTTAACAAAGCCAATATTTTTTTTTGCACCCACCACACTATACCTGGAAAAGATTGAGGGCAAAAGAGATCAGGAAATGCATGTGTATTGCTCCTTTCATTCCTAAGATTATAGAATGCACCAATTAATTAAATTTGGGGAAAAATGGGTTGGTGGAAGAGTTTGCCAGTGTTTGAGTTAAGTGAAATTCTTTGGGTTACTGAGTATTGAAGTAGCTCAAGCACACCTGCTTTATACCCATCTTCCTTGGATGTTTCTGTGGATGCATATGGTTGCTTTCTTGGCAGAATGCTCCATCTCTCCAAACAGCTGGCTCATGCAACACACAGTGTTTAACTCATGCTGGGCCATGGCTGATGGCAAACATGTACTCTTTGAATATGTAACCCTCACTTGGTGCTTTCATGTCATCCAAATCTGGCCATTGAGAGTTATTTGGGGATTAAATCTTCCTCACATGATCCTGTGAGAAACTAAGGCTTCTGTGAAGGTTGTTTATCCCTCCAATAGCCCACAGGGGCTGGGTTTACACAGGTGAAGATTAACTATTCAAATGCAGCAGCTCCTTGTGAGTTAAACAACCCCTGACGAGGCAGGCCTGTCATGTGAACTGGCTTCAAGCACACTCAGTTCAGAAGGGGAAAAACAAATGCAAAATAGTGTAAAATGGAAGATGCACCCACTACTTCTGCGTGAGATACCGACTTCCAACCAATCAAGGACTTTGCCCTGGCATGCATGCATGCCATCTCACATGTGAAGGAAGGTAGGGAACCCATGAAGATGGAGACCAATGCAGCACTTGTCATGGCTGGGTTGGATCCTAGCGATCAGTTGGAAGCTATTGCTGCTCCTGCTCATTCTCCCTCTCTCCCCACTTCCTTTCATCCCACCTCCCATTGTGCACAGCCTGGCTGCAGCTCCTGCATCTACAATGCACATTGGTAGACCTTCTCTTCAGAGCCTGAGTGAACTAAGAGTGCGGGGCTGCTCTTCCCAGCCCCATCAAGCTGGTTGCCCATCTCCCCAAGGTCCCATCCCAAGGCCAGTGGACGCTGGATCATTCTAAGATGGGGGAAAAGGACTGAATGTCTGTTTCTGGTGACAATGAAGCAACAGATGCAGTAGAGTCAGAGCCTCCACTGATTAGTTTCAGGGAGGAAGTGGATTCTGGAAGGAATAACATGTTAGGTGATTACCAACTGGCCCCAGTGCATTGGACAGTGGCTCAGAAGAAAGCAGGGAACAGGCAAGATCTCCTCCACAGGCATCCTTCCCCAGTGCAATGTGACTTCCCATACAGCCTGCAGACCCTCATACAGTCTTTAGCCTAAAATTTCAGTCCTAGGCATATATAGTAGGAAAGGAGGGGGATTTTTATCCCCTGAAGATTTGTACTGGGACTCGGAAAGTAGGGACTTTGTTAGATCCATTCCAGTTGTGCTTCACAGATAGTCTGGTCTTTCATTCCTGCTTCCACTAATTGACAAAATAGGGTTTTGCAGCAAAATATCCACATTTTGCACACCTCCAGGGAGTCCCATGTGGGACTATTGGGTGTGGTATAGAAATTTAATACCATGGATCAATCCATCCATACATGAATATTTCACACTTCTGAAAATGCAAAATTATTCTCAGAATGCCCAGATCTACCCAAAGTGTACGTGCTCATGCTTTAGTCTTTATGTTTTATTCCCTCTCATTTTCATGGAGGGGGAGTGGCACTTTTTGGATCTTTTTATTTTTTTTTTGTATTTCTCTATGACTAAATTTGCATAAACATTATGGATGTTAAAAAATAGTCCAGGAGTCCATGAAATCTCAGAGAAAGACGGTCTGCTGTGGTGCTTACAGGTCAATTTAATAGAAATTTGAACTCTTTTGAATCCAAACCTATTTCTCCAAGATCCCTGTTTTGATTGTTCCTTTTTAACTTGGGCACATTTCAAATAAGACCAAATTATTTAGTGTGGTAAAAATAAAGATGGATTGTGTGGCTTCAAAAGAATCTTTCTGTGCTCGTGGAACATGCACAAAAACAGCAAATACGGTTCAGCAAAGGTAAATATAAAGTGATGCAAATTTGGGCAAAACATCCTCATTTCACAAATTCCCCAATTTGTTCTAAGCTGGCTGTGTCCAACAAGGAAAGAGACTTTGGGGATGGCTTGGGGATAGCTCAATGAAAGTGTTGATCCAGTGTGTGGTTGCTATGAAAACATCTAATTCCATGTTGGAAACGATTATGAAAAGGATTGAAAATAAATGTGCTATTATCACAATGCCTTTATACAAATCTGTGGTGCAACTGTAATTGGTCACACACCTGCAAGAGAATACTGTCGAGATGGAAAAGTTGCCAGAAATGACGAGTGAAATGATCAGAGGGCTGGAGCAGGAGTACAAAGGAGTGTATAAAATAACAGAGGTGTATAAAATTATGCATAGTGTGGAGAAAGCAGATAGAAAGAGGGGTTTCTTTGTATCTCATAATCCAGGGCAATCCAGCAAAGGAGGGTGGTGGGGAGGCAGGTCAGATAAAGGAAGCACTTCTGCACGCCGTGCAACTATGGAATTTACCTCCGTAAGACAGAGTGATGGCCACCAATTAAAATGGCTGTAAAAGGGGATTAGACAAATCTCATGGAGGAGAAGGCTATCAATGGATCGCGTTGGATGTTACTTGCAGGATGAGAAGCAGCGTGACTGGGTCCACCAATCGCAGGGCAAGACAAGTGAGGGTGGAGATTTCCATTGTGTCCCACTGTGGACTTCTGGTCGTTATCTGGTTGTCCACAGTGGGAGCAGGATGCTGAACAAGGTGGGTTTCTCAGCTTGTGGAAGTTTATTTGTACATAGCTTCTGTGTACTCTGAGATCCTTCAACAACTTCTGAGAAGTTCTATGTTGCGTCTGATTTCCAGATTTCCTGGACTCTGTCCAGGGTCTGTTCTCCCCTTTCCTTTGCAGCTGGAGCGCATCATGAAATGGCCAGGTTTGCTGATGGCACTCAACTTTTTATGGTAGTGAAAACCAAAAAGGATTGTGAGGAGCTCCAAAGGGATCTTTCCAAGCTGGGAGAATGGGCTTCAAAATGGCAAGTGCAGTTTAATGTAAGAAGTGTGAGGGCATAAAAACCCAACTTTGAGTCTACGCTGATGGGTCCGGAGCTAGCAGTGAATGAGCAAGAAAGGGATCTTGGGGCATCGGTTGACAGCTCAATAAAAATATCAGCCCGAGTTTGAAAAAAGGCAAACTTCATAGGCATAATTAGGAACGAAATAGGAAACAGAGCTGCCAAAATCTGACTACCATTATACAAATCTTTGGTGCAATGGCTCTTGGAATATTGTGTTCAGTTCTGCTTGCCTTACCTGAGAAAGGATATTACTAAGTTGGGAAAAGTACAGTGATGGGCAGCAAAAATGATCAGGGGACTGGAGCAGCTCCCCTCTGAGGAATGGCTATAACAACTGGGACTAGGAAAACAGTAAGAAGAGACATGATAGAGGCGTTTAAAATAATGTATGATGGGGGGAAAATGGAGAGGGAGACATTTTTCTCCCTCCCTATAACACTTGAACCCAGGGTCATCCCATGAGGCTGAATTCTGGAAGTTTAGGACAGTTAAAGGAGAGCACTTTAACTGGTGTGTTGTTAAGCTGTTGGAGTCGCTGCCATGGGAAGCGGTGATGGCTGCTGATCTGAATGGCTTCACAAGGGATTGGACAGATTCATGAGGGAGGAGGTGATCAACGGCCATAGTCTTGCTGGCTCAGTGCTACCTGCTTCACCAGAGGTGGCCTGCCTGCATACACCAGCTGCTGAGCAGCTTGGAGGTCTTGCACCCCTCCTGCTTGAGGGATCCCGTGGGCAGCTGTTTGCTGCCATGCATACAGACTAGGTGGACCTTTGCCCTGATCTGGCATGGCTGTTCTTCTGTTCTTCTGACTGTAAAGAACTGTCAGCTGCCTCTCTGAGGTCAGGAATATGATGGTGGTGAAGGGGAAAGGGGGGCATTTAAGTGGCAGGATGGGGTGGGGATTGGGCAGGTCAACATACGAAAAATCCAGACTCCTTCCCTCTCCATCCAAAGCACCTTCACTCAATGGACAAGAAAGCTGATTTGCAAAATGGAGGATGTCAGGATGGGGGCAAAGCTGCTTCTGCCCCCCCCCTCCACTCCTCTCACCTTGTATTTCAATCCTACAGGTGTGGTTCTTTGCAGGCATTGACATAAAAGGTCCTACAATTTTCCAGAGTTGCAGACTTCATTTTTGTATAAACATGTACAAAACTGTTTTCTGAGTCCTTCAGACTAACTGGAATTGAGCAAAAATTGAAATGTCTGCTTACATTTTCTAAAGTTGGTGCCGATCAGATTTTATAACATTTTGAACCTATAAATAGATAGGTCACTGGGATTACAAATGTTTTAATGCCAACGAAAAGACGTTTGCAAGCTTTCATGAGCTGAGGTCCTAAGGTTATGGTGACTTTATCTGGAGCCAGCTAAATCAGCTAGCTAAGTTAAAAAAATATTTATGATTTCTATTTGATTTTTACAATCTTTCAATAAACTCAAACATCAGCAAAAAACTGCTGAGAATGCCAAACAAGAGTAGAACCAAAAACCTGTATACAGAAAAAGATGAGGAAAACAAAACAAAACCACAACACAAAACAAGAACATATAGCCACATAGTAATGGTCAGACATACACTGAACTGCTCTTGAAAGTATTACTAATAATATATAAGTATACTCATATCTTGGATATGTCCTTTGTTTCTGTTGACAAGATGACTGGAGTAACATAATGAGGATCTTTGACCTTAATTTCTGCATGCTTCGTAAATCAAATAGCATGCCATGATTATGAAAAATAAAGACCCTCATCAAGTTAGGAGTTTTTTAATTGATTCATTCTAGTTTTTACTGTAACAATACTACATTTACTGGAATAAGTATGGCTGTATCTTAGCCTGGCATTGATGTCCTGTTTCAATGGTGTTTATTAGTTGTTGCCATCTGTGAAAGACTATTTATTTATATAATAGAGCATATTGTACAATCAAACTTTAAAAGCTCTTTTTAAAAGAGAAGAGTCCTCTAATTGAAGGGTTGCCAGAGGACTGCCCTGTATGTTGGGGGCATCCTCTATTTGAAAGGCTCTCCACTCCCAAGTCCGGTTTGAAAAGTACAAAGAGCTGGACCTTGAAGTTGCCCATTAACAGCAGACGGAAGCAGGCACACTGGCTATCTGGCCACAGACTTCCACGTTGCAGTGAGAGACATACTATATTTCTATTTCAGTGTTAACAATTATTTCTGGATTTCCATCCATACACATAAATTTGTGTTTGAAAAGTTTGTGCAAATCGGTGTCCCCTTTAGAAGATGCATTTTCTCTTTGTGGCAATTCATAAGTGGCAGCCCTAGTATGTCAGCATCAAATAACTGCCCTTTTATTGTTGTTTTTGCTTTCTTCTAATTTGGCGACTTGTTCATAAAGCTTTCTGCCAGGCGCAACATGGAGTACATGTCCCGGATACAGCACCATACAAAATAGGAAGGCATTTCCTCTCCAAAATCAAAAAAGCAAGACACCGGCTCCTTAAAGTGTGCATTTCTCTTTCTCACTCTCCTTTATACAGAACAATGTTTCTAATGTTGACCAGAATTGATCTTGATTTAAATACAATGGGTTTGATTTTTTAAATTTCTCACAGGTATTGTTTTTTATTTCCTGACCTTCTGTACTTACCTCATTTCTCTGTGAAGATCCTGCAGCCAGGAGGGAAAAAATGTTGATGTTGGACTAACCTGGTAAGAATTGTTCTGTCATCATGTTTTAAGAAATTTTCTGTTTAATTAATGAGAGTCCCTCAGTTACCACCTGGATCATTTTGTGGTATTTGTATATATGGGAAGCAAAACACTATATTTAAACAAAGCTTTCTGCATATTCTGAAATGTTCTCCACTGAAAATGATTTTGACTGTGCTGCTGCTGAAGATGGTCCCATCTGTAAACCCCCTTCGTGACCACGATTGCTATCGCTTTTCATTGTCGGAGAAATTGGTAGATAGATGCCTTACTTTAAAATGATATCGCTTGTTCCTAGAAAAGCTTCTGAGCTGTACTTGCTGTATGTATGTGGGGTGCTTCTTTTAGAGGTCCATTATTAGCGTGCTCTTCTTGGACATGTAGCCTACAAGGGAAAGCCTAGTTTTATAAATCCTCTCTCAACAGTTACTAGCCTGCAAAAGTGATCCAACCATCATAGCAAAAAGGATGGGATGGAGGCCTGCATTTCTCTGCCAGACACGGAGGAGGGGGGTTCCTTCTTGTAATTGCCCACTTGGGTCACGACGTGGGTGCATGGGAGTACGGGGCGATCTGTGGTTGTCTGCAAACAGGTCCTCCCCTCACCCGCCACCCCCACAGTGACTGTCCTTTTGCAGAAAGGGCAGAAGAATTCATAGTATCTTCTGGGATGTTTATGCACGTGTGAAATAACCCTTAGTTCAAAACTAGGGTTGAAATCTGAAGTCCCTGACTCATCACAGCCTCACCATAAAGCTCCCTTTTCAGTAAGCAAATAGAGAGTTAAGGACCTTGAAGATACCTGCTTGAATGCTTGGAAAAGGTAGCGGCAATGCAACAGTGCTGTCCAAAATGACAACAGGCTTACATTTTGTAAAGAGATTGCCTGGCAGCTAACACTGCGATTGAGACATGATCTGGATACAGGCAGAGAGAGATGCTGACGGTGCAAGCCACAGAGGCACTGAGCCTGAGTCCAACCACATGTGTGAGCTGGAGACTGTAGTCCTCCGGTCTGGTTGACTCACTGACCCACCCACTGACCAGCAAAAGCAGGGTGCCCCTTAAGAGATCTGGGGGATGTGCCAGAGCACCAAGCCTGAGCCTAGGGACTGCCTTCTCCACCCAGGTGCTCACCAGCTTTGTTGAAATGCATCTGCTGTCACTGCCAGCCAGGAGTTCAGCATGGCTGAAGGAGGCTGGCGAAGGGGCGAGGACAATCAGGTCTAGGAAGCACTTAAAGAAAGCTGTAGAAGCTAAGCTCTTCCTGAAGCTCTCCATCCATTCCTTGGCTAGGATTCTGAAAGATCTGCCTCCGAGTGCCTTGACTATGGGATTCTTATCCTGGCAGTAGCCTGCTGAATCCTGACTGTCCCCTTTTTCCATCTTGGTCAGCTTGCCAGGCCTGCCTTCTCCTGAGTTTCTGATCTCTTCTTTGTCCAGTGTGAGCTGGCACTGGATTGAGTTGTTATCCACAATTCAGATGTTAGCTCTGTAATTCAAGTAAGACCTTAGAGGAGAGATAGGCCATCACTGTGTTAGCTAGGGATGGTGCTAAATATGAGATTACTGGATTTGGCTGCCAGATTTTTGCAAAATGACTTCCTGATCTATTTCAGATCAGGCTTTGACTTATCAGGAACTGCAGGGGTCCAAAATCGACTGAATAAAAGACCTAGGATTGCCTGTGGGTCTCCTTGGACTTTATATACTGCAATCATGATGCTGGCATGCCCAAGTATCTAAAACCCATGTGTCAGTACCAGACCTGAAGAGCAAAGACTATGTCTTCTCTGCAGGTATGTGATGGTGTAACCTGGTGTCCTGCAACAAAAGGGAGTTTAACCTGATGGCCTTCATGGCCCCTTCCAACTCTGTTATTCCATGATTCTACCAGAGAGGCGGTACTTGGTCTGAGTTTCTCAATTTTGTAGCAGCTGTAGTTTCCATTTGCCGAGAAGGAACCCGTGCCTGGGGTCAAGGTCAGGGGTTTGGACCCAATGTTACTATCCTATACAGATTCATCCAGAGAAAGGGGGCGGCACAAAGAGCCCAGCCTTCAGAATGCATCCCAAGTCTGGGATGCCCTTGGACTAGCTAAGACCTCTCGGCATTGCAGGAAAGGTAGGTCTTGTGTGCTGAAAGGCACAGATGTTGCATATAAGTCACAGGTTCAGCAGTGCATCTCCAGCTCAGGCTCAGGACAGTCCCTGCTGGAAACCCTGGAGGGTCACAGACAGTCAATATCCATTTTACCAGCAAAGGCCCGACTCACCGCAAAGAAGCTTTCCCTGATCCAAAATCGGGGGACCCTCTAAGTTGGCATTCCTGTGATATAAAGAAGCCTGGGCATCCTCAGAGGTCTCCTTACCATGGTACATGGACAAAGTTCTCTGAAGCTAGTGGTGCTTTGCAACTAATTCAGATTCTGCACTGGAGTCAGACTCTATGAACTGGAACCATGATTAACTGAAAAAGAAAAAGAAATCACAAGCTAATCACAGGAATATGTGGACAGGTTTTGCCCATTTTATCAGAGCCCAGAGTCTACCCTTCGTAGCCCCATATCTTGTGCAATCTGGGCCACCACCCTGCCGTCTGCAGCCAGGACACTTGCTCTACAATCAGGGCCCCAGTTATCTCTGCTGCATCTGCTCCCTTCGAATCATCTGGCTTTTGCTTTATCTGCTGAGACGCTTCTCCATTGAATGTGCCTTAGTTTCCCCCTTCCCAAAACGTAATATTCTGTTCTCCCATGCCTATGCATCACTTTTTACAAATAAGGTTATCCTTAGGAGAGAGGCTCCTTAAGTAATACACGCAGAGTACATATGAATTAGCACAACCCGTTTTTTATGTTTTACTTTTTGGTCGAGTGGGCCTGAGTGCCGACCACGTCTCCTGCATTCTAGTAGCCACATTTGGTAAAATTCTCTCCTCTCCCTGCTCTTCTCTCTCTCCTCTCCCCTCCCTATTGAGAAATCAAAAAATAATTATGATACCTTGGAGGTTTGGCTTTTTACCCTCTTTCTGATTTAGAAAGGTTTTTTCCTGTGTAATTTGGGCTGTAATCCTATACTCACATGGGTATGAGTACATCCCATTGAAATAAATGGCACTTAGGTTTTAATAGGTATAGCACGGGACTGTAGAATTTATTCTGGCAGGGCCCAGAATAAGGGCAAAATAAATACTTTCTCTGATCTGCAAGGCAAGAAATACGAATTAGGCTAAATACAAGCCACTTGAATTTGTAGATAGCAGCAGACTTTGTGCCTGGTTTCGAGTTTGGCCCTCGGTGCTGCCCAAGTTGTCCACTCTTAATCAGAATAATAAAACATGCCTGGGAAAGCTTGTCCGTGTTGTACAAAGTATTCAGTATTTTGGTATGATAGCTTTTGTGTATAAAGAACGTGGGATAATTGAACCAGATGCCATAAAACAGTATATAATACTGGGTTTCCTGGCAATCCATATTTGATTCTGCTGAGGGGCTTAAACGAATCTACATAAAACCGTCTTCACTTCTAATTAGCAGACCTACCTTTCCTTTTGACCATATTCCTTAGAGGTCATCCCATAAACCATTCAAACTGATAGCAATATTAGATGCCAAGAAATTAATTTCGTACTGTATACATTTTTTTAACATTGCGACTTTATCTTGTTTCAAGAAGTGCTTAGTTTTTGATTTTTGTGGATATGACCAATAAAGGATTACTTTTATTTTGGGTTTTTCCCCCCACAACAGTTATATTAGAAATTTGCTGTTTTATTCTTACCTTCTTAGTAAAAATCCTTTTATCACACAATGGGTAATTTATATCCATTACCAGCCCTTTCAATCCTTTTCAGTGGGGCTGTCACTGCCTTTGGCATAGTAATGATTAATGTGATCTAATAATAGTGTGCCATTATATTACCTTAGTAAAACATGTACCAACAGCCTATTCAGATCTACCAAATTCATAGCTTCCTATAATATTTTTGTTGAAAGACAGGATTACTATTTTTCAAAGCTGAATTTTCCCCCGTTAACATATTTAATGAAATTCACAATTCTTTGCCACAGCAATCTTTATTTTGTATGCATTTTGCCTCGATGGAGGAAGGTTGTATCATTGTGGATTATGATTTGTAAGGTGAATCCTTTGACATACAAAAAATTATGGTTATATTGTTTCTTCTTCATTAAGACATCTTTTTAAAAGTATTTGCTTAGCATGATTTTAAAGCTGGATTTCAAATGTGAAAGTGTTGGAGAATTGAAATGTTGCCTTTATTTTTCCATTGCTGTAATGTAGTTTTGAGCAGGTAATCCAAAGCAAGTTTCCAATAATAAGGGGCACCCAGGCCTTCTGATCCCCCTTCAGTGGTGTGCTTTGAAAGAGCAGTGCTCTTCAATTAAAAACCAAGGTGAATCAAGTAAAGTATAAGCCAAGCAAGTAAATCTCTCTTCTCACACTTTGCTGTATGAGGTGCGAAGCAGTTTCCTTAGGGACACACAAATGCACATGTGTGCATCAACTCACACACATGTGCTGGTTTTAAGAGATGTTTATAGATGTTCGAAATAGAGTTAACCTAGACCCATGAAAGGTTCTGCCAAGTCGCTTGGCGATTCTGCTCTTCATGTGACATTGATTAAATATGAAATGTTAAGTAGATAAGTGTGAACACTGTGGCCTGTGGGATGGTGCATTTTGATCTGGGTCGTCTTGGCTGGAATCTGCATTGCGGTGGATGCACAGGATGGCTTTGAGCAAGTTCCCGTCTGTGTCCAAGAGAGCTTATTTATTTATTTAAAACATTTGTGTGCTGTCCAGTTGTGCCATAGCACCTCTGGGCTCACAACAGCTTGCACACAGAACATAAGAATAATGAGACGGAGGTTGCATGATTTGCAGTTGCATGGCCCCGTAACCTTGCTGAAGCTGCTGGTCATGGTCTGTCACGAGTTCTACGTAAGGAATGAAAATACTCAACAACAATAATATGGGCCATCCTTCTGGGTTATGGTGAGAATCACTGTAGGAGAGCTACTTAGCATACCGTTGATGTAGTGAGAGTTAAACAATAGAAGTGCATTCCTACATTTTCAAAGAGGTGTTCTGTCTGCACGCACTTCAGGGCTACCGGTTAAAGGTATCAGAGTATGGCTATAGGATTTAAAAACAACAACAGAGTCCTTCATAAAGGCAAGTAGAATTCGATAAGGAACGCACACTTCACCATTTTGTCATTGTTCACTCTCTCTCTCTCTCTCTCTGGTTGGAAACATTCAGAAGCCTCCTCATTAAAGCAGCCTCTCCACTTCTGGGTTCTTATTTCCGTCCTGTACCTTCCAGACCTTCAGCTACTTCACTGGTTAATTTGGGGGACAGCTGCGTGCCTCTTTGCCCTGCTTTCATGGAAGACAGAAGTAGCACAAACACCCTCATTAGGATAAAGTGATCCTTCCCAACAGGTGCCTTGGAAACAACATATTCACAATTTTCCGTTCTTAGATCCACTTAGATACTTGCTCTTTAGTAGAATTCTCTTTCTGTATTACTTAAACAAGGTAATACATTGTTAGGTAAGCTGATAGTATGAAGAACCTTCTTATAATAGTACAATATATCAAACAAAAGGGATGTGTTGTACACCTACTTGTGTTCAACCTTATTTAAGGATCATAGAGAAAAGCTTTAGCTGATCAACATTTCCTTCTTGACATGCAATGGAACAAAGACTAATTGAGAGATTTTCAAATAAAACACTCAGCTGTAGTGTAGGATGCTGCCTACAATTGGGGTAACATATATCAAGGTTTATCTCCTTTTAATCTTTTCCCTCTCTTTCTTAAAATTTCCGTGTTGAGCTTCTTTTAATACTTCTGCCTTAAATTACATTCTTGTTGGTTATTCCTTTTATGCTGTTTGTGGTTGCCTTCCATGCCAGATTTGTCTAGGCTAGAAGAGGGGCATGGGCTTCTGGAGAAAGGAAGAAGAACTTCAGCAAGATTAAGCATGAGGAAATTTGCAGTGGCCTTGCATCTGCTGTCAGAATATCAGATGCAGAATGCCTATATCTACCAGGCCCTGGAAAGCACCACTAGAAGAGTGTAATTGCTTTCGTTTCCCCCAGGCTGCTGGCTTGACTATTCTGTGAACAGAAAGCTGGACTGGAGAGTCGCATAGTCTGCTCCAGCACGACTCCTCTTCTATTCTTATGTAGCTTCTAGGAAGGGACATGGCATGAGTCGTGGCCTTACTTTTGTACACTGAGCTGTCACGGACTGCTTCTCCTAAGTATGGCAAGCTTATACATGCTTTGCCGAATCTGAGTGCAGTTCTAAACGTCTTACAAGACTGAGTTTTGTTAGACTGAGTTGGAGCTAGGGGTGGGTGCAGTCAGGGCTGGTGGCTTCAATGTCAGTGGCGTGGTATCTCCACTCTGGATTCCAGCCTGAACTTTAAAGGAGCTATCCATGGTGCCAAGGCTATTCTTGGAGATGAGTTCAGAAGTTGGGTAGCTCCTTAAAAGTTCAGACTAGAACCTGGAGTGGATATACTGTTCCTCTGACATTGGAACCACCAATCTCCAGTGGGTGGATGGCATGACTAAATGTATTCCATGTCAGTTTTGAACTTGACCAATACCAAGACTATACTCTATGGGAAAAGATGGCGGTTGCCATGGGTACATTGATACTTTCCTTCAAGCAGGGTTAGGTCATCAAGATCCATCTTGTGAGAGGCATCAGAACTTCCATTTGCAAAATGAATGGCAGTTGCTGTGCTTTTTAGCTAATTGAAATGATTAAAAACTCTACATTTTTTAAACTTAAGGTCAGCTGAACTATTTTCCCAGTTAAAGGGGATTAAAATCATTTTGCTCCTTGTTGAACTGCAGATTCCAAAGCAGAACAATTTTCCAATCAGCACACACAGTGGTCTAGTGGGCATGGATTGCTGTAGGGAGAAAGCTGATCTGGTGTAGTGGTTAAGAATGTTGGACTGGGACTCACAAGATCTGGGTTTGACTCCCCACTCAGCCATGGAGCTCATTGGGTGACTTTGGAACAGTTACAGATGCTCAACCCCACCTACCTCACAGGAAGGTTGTTGGGAGGGTATGGCTGAGACGGGGAGCAGAATTCTGTAAGCTGGTGGGATAGAAATAAATAATAAATAAATAAGTGGATTGGGAGCATACATATCAGAAGCTGAAGATGCCTAAAAGTCTGAAACTAGGAAGCGTATACAGAAAGCCATTTGAAATAGGTTTATGGCAATTCCCTGTATTTCTTATTTATAGAACAGAATTAGTTCTTTCCTGTTAACACAGAGTTATAAACCAGGCTTAACAGAACTCTCCCAGTGGAGTTATTTATTTATTTTTCAAGTTTAAATGCTGCTGAATAGCCCGATGGAGCTCTCTAAGTGGCTAACAACATTAAGATACAAGCTAACTTTAGAATTACAAGTACAGGTGAAGGACAGGTGTTAAAATCAGATCTTGAAGAATCTGTGGAAGAGGACAGTTTTCATGTGGCACAGGAATGAAAGAAGTGAAGGTGCCAGGTGAATCTCTTTATGAAGTCTGTTCCAAAGGTTGGAGACAACCACTGAGAAGGGACAAAAAAAGGGAATTAAGTCTTTGGATGATGCTTTACTTCCTCCTTTAGGGATTGCTCTCTCAGAAAGACCTCATTCCCAGAACTCAATGGGTGGGTAGTTGTATATGGGAAAAGGTGGTTCTTCAAGTACATTTAAAGCCATTTAAGGGCTTTGTGTGTTAAAACAAGCACTTTAAACTGAGCCTGGGCTTCAGTGGACAACCCATGTAATTTATACAGTATAGGTGTTATGTGAGCATGTGAACCTAAAGCCGTAAATATTTAAAGCCCTAAATGGTTTAGGACATGAGTATCTGAAGGTGCCTCTCCTTCCATATATAGCTTTCTGCTCCTTAACATCTGGGTCGGAGGTCCTCCTTCAAGGAGACCTCCTTGAAGATCAGGCGAGTAGCTACCCTGAGAAGGGCCCTCGCTTTGGTGGCACCCCAGTTTTGGAATACAATCCCCAGAGAGGTGCACCTGGTGCCGGCACGTCATTCATTTCGGGGACTGGCCAAACCCTTTTTATTTTCCCAATATTTTAAGAGATGATGTAGTTTAAAAAATGGGTTTAATTTACTTGTTATTTGATGCTGCACTTTATTGTATCACTGTCCCGAGACCACAGTAAAGGATGGGGTTTCATTCTAGAAGCCGTGCAAAGTTTCCCCTGGCCACTCCAGCCCTCTTTCCTCCCCTTCTGAAATTGGATAGAGAACACGTCTAGCAAAAATGCAGAGTGAGAGGTGTGGGGAGCAAAGAGCACCTCTCCTCTACTTCTGTCCTGGATTGGATAAATGTGCACTTCTCAACTGGATTGCAGTCTAAGTTACCTTGGAAGGATGTGTCGTAGAAGGGTGACTTTTTTCCATTCAAAGACTGTGCAAAATGTTGGGGAACCGTTAGTTAACCATTTGGGCTAACTCAGCTGGCAATCTCTCCTCTACAAGTCTATCCAGCAAACAGCTGAAGCTTGTCAGGGCAAGTACCAGCAGGACTAATGTGATTGATGTTAAAAACAGTGAAAAGATGTTTATGGCCGTGCTTGGACTAAGAGGAACAACAAGGAAGTAAATATGCTTCATGGAGACGATGGAGAAACATTTGTAGGCAACAGAAAAAGAATTGTTCATTTCCTACTTTATGCTTCCTATGTCTCTAAAATTATTTCTAGGCTTCTTTTAAAGGTGGGATCCTCTCAAAGTGGCTGGCAAGATAAACATCAAAATACACATTTTGTTTCAGTCTTGTCCCTTAAGCGAAAATATGCTTGGCTAAGTAAAAATAGCTCAGGTGATGATGGGAAATAGTATAAGACAGGTAAAAAAGGAATAGAATAGAATCTAAGCACTCTATTTATTTATTTATTTATTTATTTATTTATTTATTAAAACATTTCTATGCCACCCCATTCACAGAAGCCTCGGGGCGGCTCACAACATAAAATTAAAATACAACAAATAGCAATATAAAATAAGTCGCCCTGGCCAGAAATCCTAAATCACACCTGATTGCTTGAATCAGACAAAGTACTGATAGCAATATCTGGAAAGGTTCAAGAACAAATAAATATATAGTCAAACTGTGAGCATTTAGTAAACAAATGTGATCACTCAGAGCCAGACAGTTTTCTTAAGGCCAAGACTTGCCAAACGGCCTCTTTCTCTGATTGTGCTAATGGCATGATAGATCAAGGGGATGCTACAAACCATGCATAGATTCAATTTGGCATGGCTTCCATTGACTTAGGAAAGAGACTTTAAATGCTACCCATGAAATCCTTGACAGACTAGTGAAATGCGGGCTGAACCTTTTGGTCACTGGAATGCTCATCAGTGGCTCCTTCGCCATCTGGAAAGCAGTGGCACATGCATCACATCCTGTGACCTATGTTGCTTATCATTTCTATCCCTGATTTGGTTCCCTAATTTGCAGATTACACTAATCTGCGTGGGGTATCTAATGCCGAACAAGAGATAAATAACATTGAAGATTTCTTTGACAAGCTGGAGAATTTAGCCACAACCAACACAAATGCATTTCTGCAGAGATAAATATTTCATTGAGATAGGAAGAACCAGTTACACACATATAGGGCAACACTTACCTTAAGCAGTGCAGGTGAACAAGATGAAGTGTTTAGTAGATCACAAGCCAAGCAATTAAGTCAGCAGCATACTAAGGTTAAGGTAATCCTAGGATGGATCAGCAGAAGTGTGCAGGCCACTGGGAAGTGATGGCACCATTCTATTCTGCGCTGGCCAGAGTTCATGTGGAATACTGTGTCAAGTTCTGGGCACCACAGTTTGAGAAGGATATCAATAAACTAGAATGTGTCCAAAGAAGGTATATGGAGGTGATGACAAGGTAGGCACTTAGCCCATGAGAAAAGCTTGAAGGAGTTGGATATTTATCTGGAGAAAAGGTTACTTAAGAAGTTATCTGATGTCTTCAGTATTTGAAGGGCTGACGGATAATGAGCAGATTATGCTTTCTATTGCTCCAGGGGTAGGACTGGAACCAGTGGTTTTATGTTACAAGAAATAAGATTTCTCCTAAATACTTGGAGGAAGTTCCCAATAGTATGAGCTCTTTGTCACTGAAGGAGACTTCCCCAGTAGGTTGTAGACCTACTTCATTAGGAAGAAGCAGCTAAGTAGCTGTGGATTTTCTGCACTGGCCCAAGGTTGGAGTAGATGATGATCATGGTAACTTCAGACTCTTTGCGTCTGTTCTTCTGTTCTGTTGTTGTCTTCTCTTCTTGCTATCAAATTCCTAGCATGGTCCAAGTATGCCACACATCCAAGAATATAAGAACTCTGCCAGATCAGGCCTGTTAGTTCAGCTGATAGTTTCCACATTGAACAAGCAGATGCAAGAAGGACATGAGCCCAAAAGTGCCCTTTCACTGGTGTTCCTCAGCAATTGCTATTGATAGGCTCACTGTCTTTGATCCTAGACATAATATCTAGGCACTAGGGCTAGTAGCCACTCATAATCACATCCTCAAGATATCATCTATTATTATTATTATTATTATTATTATTATTATTATTATTAAATTCTAACCTCCTTTAAAGTTGGTGGTCACCACTGCTTCTCATGGAAACAAATTCCATAATTTAAGCAAGCATCACCTGATGACATACAGTAATTCTCTTTTTCTTGTCTCCCACTGCACAGCTTCATTGGATGTGTTCAGATCTGATTGGTGACAACTTTGCTTCCTTTTTGGCACTAAATCCAAATACTTTTTGCATTTCACTGTTTAAACAGGTTGGTTGGTTGGTTGGCTTAATAGTTTCATGACTCCTCTTCCTTGGCTGGTAAACATGTGATGTGAACATATCACCTATACTAATATAACACTGTAACTCTGTTAGACATTCTGTTTACATAGATTTGAGAATAAGATTTCAGTTTCTTATTTGCAAATAGGATTATTTAACAGGTGATCACTAAGGCAAATTGCTTTTGAGATGGTACCATAGAAACTAATATTAGCAGCAGAAGGAAAGGACAGCGTTAATGAAACCAAAATGTAACTGGTCATTTAGAGCCCTCAGATAGTAACATTTGCTATTTATTGAATAATTATCTATTTCAGTCATCTGGAATAATAATGCAAGTGGAAGATAATCAATCCACTGCAAGATGTTGAATACCTGAGAAATTCACAAACTTGATCACATATGGGTTTGGCAGCATTAAATGCTAACAGCTAATTTTAAAAAAGGAACATCTGTACATTATTAGTTTGAAGATTTTTTTGTCTGTCGGTTTGGAAATTTGAGGGTTTTATGAGCCATCACGTGAATGTTTTTGTGCTGCCTACATGAATGGCCAATAATGAAGAAATATTTTAAAAAATAAAAGATTATGACAAAAGCAACAAAGCTTTGATATGCAGGAAAGAGAGAGAGAGAGAGAGAGAGCATTCCATTAAATCTGAGAAAAAATAGGTGTGGCAATAACAGCATGCTTTCATAATAGTGGGAGTACCATGACAGTTCAAACATGCAGTGAGAAGATTAAGATTTGGTGCATAGCTCTGTAAATTCCTAAAATAACAATGTGATTTTTTAATACTCCTTGCTGTGCCTCGGAATAATCCAATTTGGAGCAATTTATTCTGAACAGGTATGGCAAAAAATAGGTGATATATCATTATGGAGTGTTGGAAAATGCATTAATTTTTATGAGTGAGTTATGAAGATGTACAACTCGGTCAGGACTTAGGATAAACATAATATTCTTAATTAATCCATTATGGTATGGGACATATATGCCATTTTTATTGCTTTAAAAATGAAAGATGTTTTTAAAAAGGAAATTGCTACTTCTCAAACTAAAAGGCTCTTTCCTAAATCATAAAATTGTATCATCTAATTTGCCCAATAGTATTAATGAGACAAGCATGTAAATCCAGCGCTAAATTTTCACATAAAGGGTCATCCTTTTTTGCTAGAAATACCGAAGGACTGTACTCCAAACTTTTTCATTGAGTTGGGGAAGAAATGTGAATCAGATACGTAAGGCAAATGCCAAGTTTTACCATACAGGCTGTGGTGCTTTGCATTGTACAGTTCGAACGCCCATGCTTCATGGAGTACAAGCAAAAGTCCTGTTGTGCTTTCTTATCCATGTCTTTCACGCCTTTATCTAGACCTTCCCTCTTATTTCATCATTTACTTACCTGTTCATTTGCTGTTGCACTCCCACATACACCTCCACACAGTCTTCTCTCTCTCTCTCCTCCCCCTCACCCCCCATGGCAAGGTTCACCCCCCAGCAAGGAGTGCTGCAGGAGGAAGAGAACAATATACATGAGGAGGAAGGTGTGGAGATGAGTTTGTCCATGTATCTTCCTGTTCAATGGCAGCAGCCAATGAAATTTACTAACAGGGAAGCAACCTGGGCCCTTCCCACGGAAGACCTGAACAAATCTCATGAAGTCTACAGACAGTGGGATGTTTTTCTGTGGTCTAGACCAGGGCTGGGCACAAAGTAGGTGCTCGGAAGACCTTGCCAGCATGGCCAATAGGCAGGAAAGTCCAAAACACCTAGCGCTCTCCTTTGCATACATCTTGGTTGTAGACACCACTGAACAAGGTGTGTTTTCTGCCTGCAATCCTCCGTCTGCCTGAACATGTATCTACTGGAGATGGTCCAAAGTTGCACTGTAAGTCCATCGTAGGTTGGCTTTGCTTGTACAAGACTTAGTGGAACTAGAAGCGGCATGATATCTCCCAAATGAATGGGTCTGGTGATTAGCCACCATGCATGTATCTGCTGAAGTGGATTTGTCAGAGATATATTTGGGTGTGGATAGTTAGTTGCTGAAATTACCATGTAGAAACAGATCCAAAACATCACTGTAGGGCCTTAGATACTACACAATACATTTTTTCCTTCCCGAGGGCACTTGAGTAGTCTCCGAAAGTCCTTTTCAACACTGAGCCCTGAATCCATTATTACAATCGAGATTGTATAACTTTAGGGCATCTCACTAATTTCCTTAAATTTGATCAGCTCTAATAGGATCTAGCTTTTGCTATAGTGCATAAGAATAGACTTAAGATGACACAAAGGCAAATGTCATTAGTGAAAAAGGAATCGAATTAGAGACTTTTATTTTGCGTTGAACACATTAAAGGCAACAGAAATCTGCAAAAAATACAAAGAAATGTGTCCGTCCCCCCGCACCCTGCCGGATGTCTCAGCATTAAGGGAATAAGCATTGCTTTTCTCTCTGTGTCAGTGTCACCAGGTTGTTATTCCTTTTGTTTAGCTGCATAATAGAATGTGTTGCGGTGTATTATCCCCAGCTTGTGGAGCAGCGTACAAATACTGATTGCCGTTTGAGCTTGTTATGGAAAAGTATTGCTCTGTGGACTGAGTAAATGACCAACAGTGGACTATAATCTATGAAGCTGAGAGTAAAATTGCCAACTGGAGGTCATTTTTCAAACCAAGGGGCGATAGTTTTCTCCTATAAACTGAATATTACAGTCAGTATATGTTTTATTAAACCATTTAGGAAACTTGGGAGCAGTTTCGTTTAAACTTAGTGCTCGATGTGGCTCAGAGAACAAGCCCAGGGCAGCTTGCGAAAGAGGCTTGTTACAATGCCTGTATTACACACTCAATAATTGTGGAGGTTCCAGGCATTAACCACCCAGGGCTGCATTCTGCCCATTACCTGTTTCTTGAGCACCCAGCAGAGTAGCTGAGAGTTCTCTGTCCAGCATTACCTCCCCGCCCCTCCAACCTGCTCACCCAAATTGAGTTAATTTCTTTAACTTGGTCTGTTTGGCTGAAAGGCAGCATAGAAATAAATGGCTTTGGTATTAGGTGCTTTACATTTTGAGTGACAGGTGCTAATATTAAGGCGGATGGGAGAAGTCTCTGTGTATTGCCGGAGAGCATTAGCTATAACGTATAGTAAATAAACAGAGGCTTGTGAAAGACTGGGCTACAGTGAGGAGGAATATTAGCTCAGAGCGATCAGCTATCATACTGAAGAATAAGGATGGAAACGATTATTTAGGGGAAGCATTTGAAATATTCTGCTGGATCAAAGTGCGAGCGAGACAGCAAAGAGTGTCCCGTTCATTTTGTTGCTGTGGTGGGTGCAGTGCCGTGCTCTTACCCGCACATTGTCTTGCCCTCCTAGGTTGTCTTCTATAAGAAAGGACGGAATGGAAGTATGTGGTGTATGGTTGCGTCTTTCCTTGCCGCTGCGAACCCATCTGTGTGTGCTCTACTGATGGTATGTGTGCGAGCGTGTCTGCACATGGGTGATGTTGTGCTATTTCTGAGCAGCTGGAGGCCCGAAAAACAGCCGTGGCAGAGACACAGGCTCTCTTCAGGAGCCTGTGAAAATGTTCCGTACACGTACATCAAAGAGGGACAGCAGCCAAGGGCGTGATCCGTAGAAATCCACTGTATTGTTTCCATTGATCTTGCACACACACACGGCTTGCACCTGGCCTGCTTGCCCACATGATGGGAATCCTGCCTCTTACAGGGTTTTCATGCATGCAAGCCGAGGCCGAGTGCCAGTGAGCGCATTGGCACCAGCACACGTGGTTCCTCTTTCTCACCACCGTGCCTTGTACAAGAGCCACGGAAACAAGCAGCCTGCAGTGGCCGCGTCAGAGCAACTCAGAGGAGACTCACCCATGAGCTGCAGTGTGGGTTCAGCTATTCCTGCCCTTGATGGTGCCTGACATTACCATATTACTGTCCGTCTGGTCTCACCTTGCTCAGGTGAGTTCAGAGACCATGGGTCAGAGGACAAAACTTCATGGCTTGGTCTGACATACCATTTCTTGTAACCGTGATTTGGGCTTAAAGGAGGCCTTCTCAGGGAGCACTTCCAAGTTATGAGCACAAAGAATTACTGACCAGGAGCAAACTCATGAACCAAACTATGTCAGTGCAGAGGCTTTTGATGGCATACAAGGGACTGTACCTAAGATGCCTTATCTGACTTATGACTTAATTGACTTATGGCTAGGACTTGGAATTGGCAGCATCAAATGCAGAGACTGTGACAAGCCCCCCATTATTATGACTATGCTTACATGCCTTGTGTGAAAATATTTAGATAAACCTGTGCGTGTGTGTGTGTGTGTGTGTGTGTTTTAAATTTAGCATCCTCCATTATTTCCTCTGGGAAGTTCTTTACACAATTGTCTTTCATGGCTACATGGTTGCAAAATGGCATCACAGGTCATTTGAATTTGACCATCTGAACTTTCCTAAGGCTTAGAAGGGGAAGCAGCAGGATTGATGGTGTGTCAGGATCACTCATTCTCTTATGTAAATCATTTTTCAGTCTCAATTATAAGGGAAGCAGAGCAAACCTTCATCTTTTTTCCTCTGTAAGTTTCTACTTACCACACTTAAAAGACCAAGTATTTCTGCAATTGCTTCCATGTTCTATTAGGACCTTGATTTAGAAATCTGAATTGTTGAAAGATAGGTAAAATTAGACACATGCTGTATCATTGAGGAAGTATTCACAATGCTCTTTTCCTAACAAACAGGTCAGTCAGGGCAGAATTCCAGGACTTGGTGCTAAAGTACAATGGATTTTGCAGGTATTGTGATTAAATGGTGAATACTATTTTTTGTCCTCCCTCCCTCTTAGGGCAGTGAATACGTAGCATCACTTGCCTTTTAGCATCTGATTACAGCTGCTGACACCTTCTGTGTCAAAAGCTGAGCTCATTCAGAGTGGGGGGATAAAGATAGAAATGGGATTCACATGTACTTCTGACAGCCAGTAAAACCTCTCCTGCCCTTCCCATCCCGCTTTCCTTCAGCGAAGTCATTGTAACTGAAGTCCTCTTTTAAGTGCAACAGAATTTCTAGAGGGGAAATGAAGGCAGAAATGAATGTCTCAGACCCAGGGTGTCTTGAAAAGCATTGGGTTAAAAAAGACAGTGAATGCATGTAAATGATTTATCAAGATGTTTCTTTCTTGGAATGGTTTGGGCCATTGCTGGGGAGCAATGTAAGTTTCTGTGACCGTCCTGTGCATCCATTTTGACTGAGTCTTGCCAATGGTGCAAACAACTAAGGGATTCTGGTGGAACGGTTGCTGATATTCTGCGGAATGTGACTTTAATGCAAGCATAATATTCAGAGGCTTTCTTTGAAAGACAAGACCTCTGTAACATGGAGGCTTGCTCCTGTCCTCAGCACAGGAAGAAACAGATGTAAAAGGATGTAGGATAAAGAGGTTCATAGGGTTCCATGCATGCTAAGACATAATTGATAGAATGGCCCTAGGAAAGCAACATGCCTACAAGATAAGAATTTTCTTGTTTATACATACCTACAGCTCTCATTTCTAAGACCTATTTCACCTGACTGGCATGACTGAAAGCCAGGTATAGGAGTGTTTATTATATTTATCAAGAGTTCCAAATGAGACTTGGATGCTGCTGAATGTCTTCTAGAACCCAAGGACAGCTGTCTTGTTCTTTTATTAGATCTATACAACCATAGGTCATATTCTGGAGAAACTTGATTGATCTATATTATTTTTGAAATGATGAAGAATTTATGAGAATTTCAGAGGAACAACGTGCTATTTTGAACTGACTTGAATTTCAATCCTATGCCCATTTTCCTGAAAATAAGTCCCATTGTGTGAAAGAGGAGTTACTTTTAAGTAAGCTCATATAGGATTGCAGTCCTAAAATAAGGAACTGGAAAGAACCAAGCCAGTGAACGAGCATTTCCTACATAGCCAAGTTTTGGGATAAAAGAACTTCTGCTGAAATGCAGTCTTGCCTTTGAATGGGGTAATTCATGATCCTTAGGGTGCTAAAGATGGTATTATATGATATCCTGAATAACTTTGCTGCGATGATCTCAGATAACTTTGTTCTTCTCAATGCTTTCTTGTGCTGTATATAGGTTAATCTTTGTCCTTCAATGCATGTATGAGGCCACGGTTGCTTATCAGTGGGAACTAAAAGTGAGTGTCAGAGGCCAGAGGGGGGTGAGGGGAGGAAAATCTGTATAAAACATTCACATACCTTGTGCAGTAAATGACTGCTAAGAATCATAATGCAGTAATGCATTAATATATGCAGTATATTTATTATACAGTCAGATAAGGAAATGACAGGCGTATTTATTTATATATTATTGTCGTGGGCATTTCTCGTTCCATTGACAAATACAAATATTTTGGAACTTCAACAATACTATAGTGTCTTTGTTCTGAGTTTTCTTTCATCTTAACTTATCAACATAGTATATGAGCCATTTTATCCTGCAGGCCGCTCCATCATCTCAGTTGTATTTGCTCATTAATGTCAGGTTAAGATCTAAAGAAATGTGGAAGTCTGATGGAAATGTCTTTTTTCTTTGTAGTATTAAAATAATAGTAATAATAATAATAATAGTAATAGTAATAATAAATCATCTAAGAATTCCAGATTAGAAATAACTATGATAAATTGTATATAATTTTTTGTCTGACTTTTGTACAATTGGATTTCTGGTTACTGAAGGGAATAATTAATGGAAAAGGTGAGGATATAATCTCCCCCATTCCAAGTGAGAATGCGAATGATTTGTCTTCTGAGAAGAACACGTTTCTTCTTAGACTGCACTCACGGTTCTGCCCCACATCATGGAAAAAGTAGGATCTGAAGCAAGGTGATCAGTGATGCAGGCTTCCTCTGCTGGAGACAGGTGAAGAGGACCCAAACTGGCTCAGTATTTTTCAGTTCCATTGATCATGGATAAGATACCTGAATAGACTCTTGGAGGACCTGTGCTTCAATGGTTCTGTTCCTAATTGCCTCACTGATTCCAGGAGGTGGTACTGGAGAGGACTGCCTATGACAAGCTGTTTCCCATGCATTTTTATATCCACATTACACTTATTTAAGACACTTGTATGCCCCCAGTTGTGTCACAGCACTTCTGTGAGACTTCTGAGAGACATCATATTTAGGGGTAGGTGTTATCAATATATGGTGTTATCAATTCTGTCTTTCCTTTCTTTCTTTCTTTTTTTGGAGAAGGTAAAGCAGTGGCCATGTTGAACCAGCACTTGAAATCAGTAATGGCCAGGATGAGTGTCAGTAAACATCAGCTCTGTATTATGAAGGTTCTGTTTGTAGTGGATCATATGACCCAAAAGCAGAGTTCAGCTTATTTCAGGCAAGGTCACTTCCCCAGAAAATCACTCAGTTGCTCTGATGTGCTGCTATAGCCTGCATTGTTACTATAAAAGCACAGGTGGGCAGAACCAGGGATCTGGAAGTCAGCAAATCTCAAACCTGCTGAGATCTCTGAGTTCTGCTGTGAGGCTTGTTCTGGATCAGATTGCAAATACTTTTTATTTTAATGAAAATTGCAAAGGCCCTGGGTGTGTACTTGGGTACACATTCATAAGTGTGTCCTGTTCTACCACTGATTAAGAGAGCAATCCTATAGTCCATGGCTGAACATCTCATGGATGAGACGACAGTTTGCAAAACCCTTCCAAGTTCAGAGACAGTGCTCTAACCTTAGAAAGGGGAAATGGAAATTTGACCCCAGACTCTTCCTCTTTGCAGAAGATACAGAGAGAACTTTGCCAACTGCCTCTCCTAGATCAGAAAACTGACCTTGAAAGAGGAGAGTGTTTCAATGGGTGGGAAGAGGAGGAGCCTGGAGAAGCTGGGAAGTGAGAGTTATCATGAGCCATCTTGAGCCTCCTTCCATCCTCCTCCCAAATGTCCTCACTAAATGGGCTAAAAACCCTTCTAGAGAATGCAGAAAAGGTGGAAAAACATTTGCCTTTGGTTTTCCTTCTGCCATTCTTTCTTGGTAGGACATGACCTTCCTAGCTTGGGGGCTTCCAGGTGCCAAGGACACAACAGAGGACTGCACCATAAAGCATGCCTGGGAGTGCTTTTCAAAATGATTTTGTTCATGGGCATATTTATAAGGCACACATTTTCCTAACACATATGATTGTCACACAAACAGTATCACAAGCACAGGAAGCTGTGAACCCTGAGCATAGATTGTGCTAGTGTTCACACTTAAGAGAGGTGGACAAAACAGAAATGAAAGTATAACACGTTCCCCAACACCTGCTATTCCAAGGCAAGCAGTCTCTGGCCTAGAAGCTGCATGTGGCCATCAGTACAGTTCCTGGTAGTCTCATCCTCCATGAATTTGTTAATCCTAATTTAAAGCCCTCTTAGCTGATCCACTGTGTGAAGAAGTACTCTCCTTTGTCTGTCCTGAATCTCCCAGCATTGTGATTTCCATCGAATGCAGTGACCGCGCCCCATCTTCTGCTGCTGTGTACCAGGCATGTAAGCACAGCCAACCATCTCCCTGCACATCTTGGTTAGATGATTGCAGTGGGTTGTACACAGGGTTTCTCTGAAGGCTCTTGGAAACCTGGTAGAAAATGCAGCAGCCAAGCTGAATCCTATCCTAGGATTGTTAGAAGGAGCATCCCACCAGCATCAATGCAAGTTTTGATATCAATTGTTTGGTACAATTTCTAATGCTAGTGCTTAAGCCCCAAGCCACTTGGGAGTTGTCCACCTGGAGCACTGCCTCCTGCCACATGAGCTTGCTTTCCTCTATATCAGGGGTCTCAAACTCAACTTACCTGGGGGCCACTGGAAGTAGAGTCTGGGTGAGGCTGGGCTGCGTCAAGTATTCCACCACTGCGGTGGTGGTGGGCCGCTCATCCAGAGGCCGGCTTAGGTGCCGCCGGCGCTTTGAAGGCTGCAGGGTCCCTCCTCCGTGCCCTGCCTGTCCCGGCCATTGGCCCACAGGCCACGAGTTTGAGACCCCTGCTCTATATCCTCTAGCATCTGCTGTGAGATGGGTAGTGACCATAGAAAGATTCTTTTGAGATATGATTCCAGGTGGCTGTGTTGAAGGTCAGGCTAAAAAACTTTAAAACAACAAAGAAATGTTATCTGTGACACCGCAACTCCTTCTTAGTGGTTGATAGCACTAGGCAGGGCAAATTTGATAATGTGCATTCAGTGGCTCATTATTAGCAGCACTGCCTCAGTCCCATACTCTGCTGAAGCTGTTCAAAGCTCTGAGCTCCTCTGCAAATTGAAAGAGAGCCTATTTATACAACCAGTTGCCCAAAAATTAGGATGCTAACTTTAGGACCACCACCTTATTCTGTGAAGCACTGGATAGTTTGTCACTTCAAACACTTCAAATCAATAAAACACCCTTTTTAGAAACCAGAAGGCAGATTTTAAAAACATCTCACTTTTTTAGCGCAGGACTTTTAAATTCTAGGTTTTGACTTATTGCTTATTGTGTTTTGCTCTTGTTTAATCGTGGGCTGCATATGGTGTGGTTGGGACCATTTGGCAGTTTTACATGCATTAGGAGGGTGAAAAAATGAGCAGCTCACAATTCAGTATCAAGAGGGAGAGCAGAACAGCATTTAAACCATGGGAATAAATGTATATAGCGAGCAACACACGGGAAGCAAGCTACCTTCAACCAGCTTTGTACGTGGGTTCGATGACTAGAGTCCTAAGCCACCTTGTCCTCAATAGCGTCATCTGCTATTGTTCTTCCAGTTCATAGGCTTGTGTAACATGCCTTTTTAAAGGCATAATTTCTCATCAACTGGCTTCATTTGAATCTTCGTGCTAAGAGTATTTAGTCATCTTGGAAATGTCGTTCATTAAATTTCATAAGTTCATTTAAGCACTTCATTTTCCATTTTCTTTGGACGATGAACAGAAAATTCCAACATTTTTATTTTTATTAAAATAAGATAGTCTCAAAAACTTTTAAAAATAGAGCTCTGAAGTTCTGTTTTTGGCTGGTGTGAAAGTCACAATGAACCAGCTTTTTCAAAAGACAAAAAACCTGAATTGTGCTGAATGAAGTGAGAGTAAGTGCTCAGGTTTCTGCTGTCTAATTTTTACTACTGGAAATAAATCACACAAGGATGGATTATTTATGTATTTAAAACTATTATATACTGTCCACTACCGAGGTCTTGGGGTGGTCTTACAATCAAACAAAGTGGAGCATAGCATCTAAATTGATTTTCTATACAATAAAACCCCACATTAAAATCAGATTCAAACCTTAAAATAATGGGAAAATAAAAAGAATTTAGCCTGGTGCCGAAAGGGGCAACGTCTTCTGGAGAGCGTCTTCCATAACTGGGGTGTCACCAGACAGAAGGCAATTCTGGGCTCCCGAAGAAGGACCTCTGTCCCAGATCTTAAGGAGCAGGTAGGCACATAGGGAAGGAGATACTCCTTCAGATATCCAGGCCCTAAGCCAAGGATGCACTTTTCCTGGATTTGTAAGCATGGGAGATCACACGATCTCTGGCTTATTAGAGGTAAGAAAATCCAGAGTTGCAACCCATCTGAGTTAGGTTTATGGAGATAAGTTTCCTTGGGTGGTTACCATTCTTAAGAATGAGTAGACACATGACTAAGCAAGCACTGGGGGAGTTATTCCTTGAAACCTGATCTTGGTACAGATTCAGTCCATGCCCTCTTTATTAAGGTCTACTGGTACAAAGTGTGTTGGAACTGAGATGTAGATTGCTTGGATCATTATATTACCCTCCTGCCCTTTCCAGATCTCTCCACTCCTTTCTGACACTGTCCTCCTGATGTATTCTGAACTAAGTTCACTGCAGGCTCTGATCACTCCCCAAACTAGCCCTAAATCCAGTTATTCATATGGAGCGAAATTGTGACTCATCACTTGCTGGATCAACCCGGTTCCAGAAAGTTTCATGCTGAGACCAGAGCTTTCCACGTTTCCAGTAAAATCCAGAGTGACTTAACCACAGATAAATTACGAGGAAAGAGGGTAAGCAGATGTCACAGATTACTGGAGGTGGTGGTGGGGCTTTCAACACTCACCAACACCCAAGATTGAATGGATCATTCCTATAAGCAGGGATCAACAGGAAACCTAATATTATTCCGTGCTTGCATAAATATATTGGATCTATATATTGCATAAATATATATAAGGAAGGTTAAATCGATGTAGGCAAGTGATGTTTGTGAGAACCAAAGGGCCACAAGCAATTACTATAAAAAGGCTGGATGGGGTAGGAACAGTAGGCATTGTCTAATCCAGTTTCAATTCAATAAATTGAATTGTGCATTTGATTTCAACAGAGGACAAACTCCTTAGAGATTTCAAACTTGAAGGATTTTTAATGCATGTAAGTAGTCTGTATTCCTTGAAGTCCACTTTTTGTCACCACATGACACTTTCCAGCTTGTAATAATTAGAGTTAATCACTGTTCTTCGTATCGTCCTGAACTACTAAGTTTGACAATATTTTAATAGTATGACTTATAGTGAAATTTAATATTTGTATGTGAACCATGTAGACGTTTATACTTAGGGAACAATCCTCTGGTTGCTGGATTCTGTTTAGATGGCCATAAGAGAGATAGGAGTCTTAGCTACAACCTCAGAAGTGCCTTCTGAGGTCAATGCTGGGCTTCCAGCACCCCAGCTCCACCTCTGCACCTAGTTGGTTCTTTCCATGATGAGTATGGCTTCCAAGTTGCAAGTGTGACTTTGGAGCCACTGATGAAGACGTGGTGGCCTATTCTGTGGAGCAGGGAAGGGAAGAGAGAAGTTCTTTTGGGATCTGAGCAACCCTGACTGTGCCTCAACACATTCTCCTAGCCAGCTGCCCTCAATTAAAATCCCACTGACCTCCAAGTTTGGAGGATGGTTCCCTAAGTGGTGTATAAGGATGACAAATAGATAAACAACTTTAGTTTATTAACATATTAAAATTCAAGTGCCTTTATCTAAGCTGGGTAACTTTAACTCCTCTCTAAGCTTATAGGAAAGGATGAAAATGAACTTTCCATGCACTTTTGTAATCTAATTTACAGTGGTCCAAACATCCAAAAAAGAGTGCAGTCTTGCAAATGTTCTGTTAAAATATGTATTCATTTTAGTTTACCACTTCACATCCCATTGATTTGAATGGAAGAATGAATGCTTAGCACTCTTCCACTAGAAGCAAGTTCTGAACTTTAGCAGGCTGTTGGCCAGAGTTGAAGTTTAATGAACAAGATTTTTGCTTTTTTGTAGAAGAATTTGAAAATCTGTAGTATTCTCAGGATGTTACAGACTGAAAATAGTTTCAGTTAAAGTGCAGAGTTACAGAAGATCAAAAGAAGACCGTTTGAAACAAAGCAGAAATTGGTCATTGTGGGGCACCCAGGCAATAAAACACAGTGGTTTACTAGAACATGTAGCTACACTGAGAAGATTCCTAATTTCACTGTTAGTTGGCTTTGCTTTTTAAAACACACTTAACCCACCATATAATAACAAAAAAAGGGCATTTGAGCTCGTTGTTTTAACAATTATCGAGTGGATAAATGCCTGGTCTTTTCCCGTGTATAAAAATGATTTTGTTAGTATGTAGGTCACATTGCAGTGCTGTCTAGCTATTGGACATTGGCTTAGATAACTGTTTGTGAAGTATTAAATGGTTTTGCTGTCTCAGCATACTTTTTAAACTGGTATTTTTCACACAGTGGTGCTACTGAAAAGGAGCAAAGCTGCTGCAAAAATCAATTTATCTTTTCCTCTGCTATTTGTGTATTGTGAGTGCATGTAGTGTTTTATGATGTGATTAATTATTATTCATTGTGTGGGATAGCATTTGTAACACCAGTGTCTCATTCTTGGGAGTTTTAAAAAACTTTTTTTTTCAATTACAGCACATTATTTATGGAATGAGACCTCCCCAAAACAATATACGTACAATAGATGAAGAATTGGGGGGATGTAGAAGAACCCTAAAAATGCATAAGGAGGCAGAGTAAGAGTGTAAGATTAATCAAGAAAGAACAATATATTCACCCCAACTGTTCTACATTTTATGTTACATATTTTAATGGAATTTATCCCAAGCACAAAGAAAAGTTTAGTGAAGCTTCAATTACTTTTTGCCAAGACTTGCCAAACATAACTATGGGACATTGTAAAACTAGGATGCGCTTTCTGTGGACTTCAGCCGTGTTCCAAATTAAAGGGTATTCTCATGACATTCCACCAGGCTTTCTGTTTTGTACAGAAGATCATCCATTTGAAATAAGAAGCAACCTTATAGGGGATATCTGGAAACGTTCTCCAAGAGAAAAGAACCCCTGAGGTGTTAAAGAAACTTGTTTGCATGCAGTTCACATGCAATTAGACTGTAGGTGTCTGTCTGTCTGTCTGTCTGTCGTTCTTTCCAGACTTGAATGTATGATACAGAATATGGACATAAACCTAACTTTATTGTCTTTCTCTTTGCTTTTTAAAGCCGTGGTCGTGTTTCTTTTCAATTTTATTCTCAAGTTGCTTTGACCCTGCAGTTTATTTTCAAACATTTTCAACTTATTTGTTCTAGTGTATTCTTAACCAGGGGTTGTTTTTCTCCCTTTTGGAAAAAGAGCCCAGATGGTGATTGATTTTTCAAGTGCTGACATCCCTGCTTGAGAAAATGTTCCCACCTTCTTTGTGCTGAGCAAGTCAGGCAAACTAACATGATGATGTGATCATCAGTTTCATGCAGACATGCAGAATTGATTGACAGGAAGAAATTTTTTAACATAAACCACACATTCTTCCAGTGTCTTCAAATTTTTAATGATGTTTACTAGAACAAAATTAGCGGGTGGTAAGCATTCTATATCTATATATCTATAAATCTGAAAGAAGCAAAACAAAACTTGCTACAGCCACCAGGTTAAAAGGAGGGGAGGGATGATATTTTGTTTTGTTTTGTTTGCTTTCCCCTGCCATGGACTTGAATAGATCAGTACAATTTGTAATAGCTTTTCGGAGCCAGTTCTAAAGCTAAAAGCTGTCACTGGCTAACTAGCCATTCTCAGGCCACTGCTTCTGTTTGCGTGACTAAATACATACAATTAAAGCTTAGCACTTTCCTTCTGTATGAACTCATTGTTATCCAGGGTTCAAGTGCTCAGATAATGGGCCAGAAGAAAACAGTCATATCATCAACTCGCAGTGGCTGGAAACTGGTTAGGAAAAATACATTTCTCATTATCTGATGCAGAATGACGCTTCTGATGCTTTCCGTTTTTTTCGTTCATAGATTTCATAAAAAATTACCCCCTAAAGATCTATAATTTCCCCTCAACCAAACTGCAAATAAGAATATAGGCTGCAACTGCGGTGTAATTAAAGATTTCAATGATAGTCTTTTTGCATTCATTTAGCAGAAGGTTATGTAGCTCAGCCTTCAAAAGTCACTCGAGATGGGAAGTGTCCATACCATATAAATAAATTTGCTCGAATTGTTGCATTTGTTCAAAGTGGTTTTATTGCCTTTTTGAGAGTAGGAAATAAAAAAAGGGAGAACGCAGAGATGCTCAAAAGACACCCTCCCCCACAAATTAAAAAAAAAAAAAAAGATAACAAGGAACTTGGCTGAATGGGTTTGCATTCATAATACCCCACTTGAGAAGCAGAAGGTGTGAACAGCAGCATTATAGTTTGGTCGTATGTTCTAGTGATCCTCCTCTTGTGAGGTGCCCAGAATTGGTGCAGGCTCTCAATGCCAGCCTCTCGTGATGCCAAGAGCATTGCGATGCCAACACTGGTTTCACTTCTCCACAGTTAATCTCAGTGCCAGTGTGGACAGGTTCTGAAGCCATGACAAGGGCAACATTGGTAAAACCCTGCATCAGGCTCTGTAATAGAAATGTTTCATGGGATCTCAGTATGGTGAGAATACATCCCATGGGTAGATAAATGAAATACGTGTGGTTTAAATACCCTACAGTGTTATGCAAATACAAATGGATTACTAGAGAGCTTCAGCTATTGGGCTGCATATAATGAAATTAAATAAATAAATAAATAAATGATCTGGTGATTATTTAGTGATGACTAAATAATGTAATGTACATAGAGAACAAGGTCTACAGGCTCTTCCCATGAACCAGCGAAGCTGCCATATGCAAAGACTCTAGTTCAAGCATGATGGTGACAGAGAAGGTATCTGGCATTCCAGAAGTTGTTGTCTTGAGCTCCTACCAGTCCTAGTAAGCATAGCCGATGGTGAGATGATGGATGCAGGCTATCATTCAGAGGGGCACATGTTCTCCACCCCTGACTTAGTCCATCCTAGCCTGGTCCCATTGGGAGCACCTTTCCAAGGGCCCAGGCAGAGGTTTTTCCTAGCCCTGTGACCCGACTCTCAACCGGATAATCTAGTTGTGAGACAAGTGACTTCATCACAGAGTCTTGGCATTACCGGAGGGGAACATCTGGCTGTAGGTCCGGGACCTTATTGGGAAGCACCCTCAGACAACCCCTGGAAAGCAACCATCCAGTGGTGATAGTGGCCAAAGTAATGCCTCCTCCCAGCCCTGTTGGATGAGGAACCCAGCTGCAGCTGCAGGCCTCTGAAAGCATTTTTATTGTACCAGTTTTCTGCCCTGAACCTCTGTGGCAGCAAGCTCCACTGAGATGGGGAGACTATGGCCCATGAGAAAGCAGGAACAGCAGAGGGCCAGCTTGGTGGGGGATATGGTCTTGGAGAGAAAAGGGGAAAAGCTCAGCAGCAAACCTATCGTTTAACGCCGCAATTTTCCTTCACTACGGATGCCATCAGCATTCCAGTGTGAGCTGCGCAGATGCTATAACATTCTTCCCCCCTTCACTGAGGTCCTCTCTTGCACAGAGTAGTTATTTTTATTTTTCTAATCGCTGATCTCTTAAATGACCTTTTGTGTGCCCACTTAGTGTGCATATATGGCTCTAAAGCGACACAAGACTGCATAATGGCTCCAGAGGAGACATTGCAAGGTATGGGGGAAGCAATCTATGCATTAAACATTCTTTCCCAGTTTGGAAGAAGCTATTAGAGTTTATTGTGTCCATGACACCTGCCTTTTTCGTATGGGGACTTATTGTAAATTCAGGTCATTTGCACAGATTCTCAGGAAATATACTTCTTAGCTGCAATTAAATATGGAATTGGACAGCAAACTGGAAATTTCTCAAGAGTTTTGAGAGCTCTTCTTTATAGTCTTACGCTGTATGTGGTATAGCGGTTAAGAGGATGGGACTCGGACTCAGCCATGGAGCTCACTGGGTGACTTTGGGCAAGACAGAGATCCTCAGACCAACCTACTTCACAGGGTTGTTAAGGTGGGGATAAGAATTTTGAGGAGGGGGAGAATTATGTAAGCTACCTTGAGTTCCTTGAAAGGAAAAAAAAGGTGAGATATAAATGCAATAAATGAATACACTAAGTTTTAAATCCATATTGCTTTTAAAAACTTTATACTCAAACTCCTTAATTTGAATGGACAAATATATAAGTTGTGGTTCTGCCCACATTCAAATTGTTAAAATCTCCAGTATTTTTTGTTCCAGCTACGCAGTTGGGTTAATTCTTACCCAAACAACTGAAGCAAAATTCTCACCCATTTGTGTGGGGTTTTGGATAGCAACAAACTTGTTGCTTCAACACTGCTAGAAGCTTCCCCTACCTCACCTCAGTGATACTTGGAAGAGCAAGGTTCTGTGGCCCTGATCCAGGCTGCTGCTTCCCCATATACTGGCTTTTTGCTGCATTACATGCTATTGCAGAGACTTGCCTAGATGCTTTCTATGGAGGTACAGGTGGCTAGAGTTGTTGTTAGGAGCTTAGGTTGATTCTTCATCTGCAACCCTTCTAAGAGAAGGCAATAGACTCTCAGGTCTACTTACCTGGTGACCTCCACACTCCTGTGGTGTGTCTGTTTGGGACTGCCTTTTAAGAGGGTGTGGAAATGGCAGCATGTACAGAATGCAGCTGCTAGTATATCCAGACCTTCCTCTCTCACTCTTCCTATGTCTGTGTGCATGCAGGGCGTATAATCCTGATGCTGTATCAGGCCTTGTCCATTCCCAGGATCAGTTTAAAGAGCTGGCACTGGCTTTTAAAGTCTTAAGTGGTGTGAGACCACCTCACTGGAAGCTTCCACTGTCACTGCCAAGGCCCTACAATTGGCTTCTGAGGCCCAGCCAGGCATGCAATAGAGAGAGGGGCTTTTCGGCAGAGGCAGGAACTCAAAAGAAGTATGCCCATTCCTATCTTTGGTAGTTTTTAAATGGTCCTGAGCAACATCATTGTTTCGATCTGCATTCTATTAAAAGCATTTAGAGTTGAGTTTTAATCTGCTTTAAATGGCTCCTTTTTTAGGTGTAACTGGATTGTTTTATTTGTATATTTAAAATCGCTTTATGATTTTAATTATCACTTGTAATCTGCTTTGGGATGGCTTTGCTGTAAACGGTGGCAAGTAAACTTGTTGAATACGGAAAGGAATCAACAAGTATAAGCTGCACTGCTGAGCTTGTTTGTCGTTGCCTTTGGTTCGGACCCGTTGTTTGCATCATCAAGCTTTGGGCTTCCAGTCCCAGAGACTTGGCCCAGCACTTCTAGCCGCCTTCCATGGATACTTCAGGTACATCATGGCAAACCACCCCACCAACCGTGGTAACCATGCAGACTTCACACAACATGCTTTGACTCCAACACTGCGAGCCCAAGTGCTTCAGCTGTGATTATCACTGCTTGTGTTGGCAGAAAAAGATGGGGACATCCGCCTTACTTGTGGGCACTGTTCTATATGGACTTCTTGAATGTTCTCAAATGAGACCTTTTAGCCAAAATTTGGGGATGATGATGGAATATGGGAGAGTTCTCCCAAAGTTGCTCCTGTTTCACAGCTGCATTGCTCCTCAGCGCCTAATGGCAGGTAGCAGCTGCAATTTTTCTTACCCAGATGTTGACTTGGACTTTTTCACTGCTGAGAGGAAAGCAGCTTGCCTTTGTGCAGGAGCTCTTGTTATTACATAATAACAGGAGCCCTGAGACCATGCTTTGCTTAAGAATAGTGGACCTTGACTCGATGAGCTTCGTGTATTCTTAATGCTCCTCAACTGTAAAATGGAACACAGGTCCTTCAATTGGCACAAATGCAGCATAGCGCATAGGCACTTCACTTGTTTGTCGTCTGTGGTGTGCCTCGTTTGTCATCGGGAGCTTGTTTGCATTCCCTCTGGATGGATCGCATTGGTCCTGCCATGGTACACTAGGCAATGCTGCTGACTTGTCAAATAGGGTTCCTAGAGCACATCCATCCATCCATCCATCCATCCATCCATCCAGCTAACCCTGTTTTCCCAAAAGTTGGAACCTATAGAGCAAGAGGCACAGTATAGACTTAGACAGGGTGAGGGATAGGTGGAGGTCACTTGGATGGAATCACCTTGTTATCTTCCAGCTGGAGGCTTGGGGAAGACTGGATTCAGATGCGGATCCTCTGTGGACTGCATTAGGCCCACAGGCAGAAGTTCCTTGTTTCTACTACTAAGGTTGTAATTTTAGCAGGTGAAAACTCCCATTATATTGGAATTAAACACCCTGACTGTTTCACTCACATGCATTTTGAAGTAATAATGGACTGGAGCCAGACTTAGAGTTCGGCTGGAACCACTGACATCAACGAGACTTAATCATGACTAACTTAACTGCACTGATTTAAATGAATTCCTTTATGCCTAGCTAAATCTGGGTCCAACACGTTGCATTTTTGTACTGTGCGTTATGTTTTCCACAGTGTTGTATTCTCTCATCTGAACACACACATCCTCTGCTACCCATTCTAAATCTCACATCTCATTTTTAAAATAAAGACTACCTGCATACATATCATAATTTAATGGTATTTACTAATATAAATATTTGCTTTGTAGAGCAAAGTTACGCAACATTCCTGAACTGCAGACTAAGCAACTAGTGGAATGTTTGAAGTAAGAAAACTCGACCTTTGTGAAGATTGGCATAATGCACACAGGATTTCGGCTGTCTGTTACTTGGTGTCCACACAGAGAGGACTCAGAATGGCAAGCCAGTAGTCAAGACACACATTGTTACTTTTAAATTCCAAAGGAATGTTCTTGTCACTTGCAATTACACTGATAATGGAAAATACTTTACATGAATCTTAGTACGTTTGTGTGAGCTTTGGAAAAGAGTTTTGGCAAGTTGCTTTTGAAAACAGTAAGGTACGGACACACAAGCAAACAAAAGCAAGAGCAGATAAAGTTTTCATTACATATTAATATATACCAGTCATAATCAAAATAACATTTTAGGAGAGGGGAATTTCAATTCATTTGTTATGAAATGAAGTATTATTCTCAGACTGACTGGAGGAAAAGGTGAGCAGGAAAGAATATTTCAGATGATTTCCATTCTTATCTAAAGTTATATGTTAGCTTTGTTTTTACTCTCTGCAACTTGAAAGATGTTGGTATTCTCCTCCAGAATCCATGCGTAAAATTAATAGATATCCAAAGTCATTTGACTTTGTTTTGTATTTTTCTGATATTCCTACTTACAGTACATTGCAAATTGACAAAAAGGAGCAGAGGTTGTGGGTAAGTTGCTTCTAATTATGTGTTGTATCATTTGCACATTGGTTAACCAAAAGTTTGCTGTTTTTAAATGACAGTGTTGTATGGGTAGTGTATTTAAACTTATTTAAATATTTATATGAATTTATATGCTATTATACAACAACTGAGCAATCAACACCCTCTCAACATATAATACTGCTAGCTTCTCTTGTTTACAGAAAAGCATCTTTAAAATCAAAATAGTAAAATGTAAGTACTAGATTAAGATACTGAAATGTGCACTTTAAATGTGCAGTTTCTTTCTGCACTTTAGTATATATGCACTTAAATTATACACTGCCCCTTCAGTAAAGTTTCCTGCAGCTCAGAAAACAAGATAGCATTCATAGATAAAATAGAATAATTAGTAGTTATTTAAAAAATTCTCTGAAAAGTCAAAGGAGGACCACTTATTTTGCATTTCACCAAACAGATAGCAATGCTAGCACCAGGCAAGCCTTCCTTTGGAGAGAACTCCACAAGTGGGTGAGCAACAGAAAACCTGAATGTGCATCTGCATTAACATACTGTTATAGCTTCTTATACACTTAATCCATGTGATTGATGAAAGTGATATTCAGTCTGAGGACAAGAACTTAGCATCGTTGAGACAGGGATCTGTTACATAGTTGCTATCTTTTAAATGTGCAATTAAAAATTAATTTTTAAGTATGCGTTTTTTAATGTTGTGTACACTGTTCTGGGATCCCTAGTAGATGAAGGAAGGGTTATAATTTTCTTTAAAATTAAATAGTAAAAGAAATGGCTAACATCATTCCCGGTTCATATTATCATTGAATCATAAAGCTTAACAAAACTTTCTTGATTTACTCCTATGCAACAAGACAGGATATTTATATAAAAATGTTCTTGAAGGTTTCTGGGCCAGTGTATTTCCCGTAAATGTTGTTCTATTGAACTCTCAGCTCGCTTGTTCTACTGCTGAACTGCTTTTTCAGCTTGAAAAGTCCTCTTAAATATAGTTTGAATGTTTGCAAACAGTCAGTTTCCCATGAAGCACAGCCGAGATGATGGTCAAAACTTTGGATGTGAGCAGACAATTGTTCTGGTGTGCGTGATTGTGCATATAGGAAATGTGTGCATACTGAACAAACAGCACAATGAACTCATACTACGGAATTCATCCCTGACACAGCCTCCAGGGATCTACTGAGCCTATTAAATTCTTTCCATCTGTGTTTTGGGGATTGTAGGGTGTCTTTTGTTCCATTGTCTGCTCATTGACCAAATTCGAACTTTTAAAAATCAGAATTCTGTTGTTGTACGTGTGCTAATTTACATTAAGGTCAATGTGCACTAGTGCCATGTACTAATGCATATTAATGCGTAGCCACCCTAGAAGTGAAAAACTTTAGAAGAATGCATAGAGAACACCGGTCTGCTGCAGAATCTACAGGTTCCATTCACAGAAACTGAAATGTGCTTGAATGCATTGCAGATTTCGCCAATGTCTCTAGTTGTCCCTAAAGCTACCAATTCTAGGGATCACTTTGATAATGATTAGGGAAGCTTAAACCAAAAACAAAGCAAAACAACTTCTCAAAAACACTCTCCTGTAAACTTCAGAATAAAGGAACATTCTGAGAGAAAGGGCTTTTATAAGGACTGGAAATACAATAGTTATACATAATAAATCATTATACATTCAATATATGTACTAGAACCATTGGAATGTTGGCCCTAGTCCTGAGTTTTGTGAATGATTGTATTGGCAACACTACCTACTTATTTGTCACCCTGAAACAGGTGACCGTCTGGACAATGTGAGCCAGCAAAAGATTCCCGCCATGCACAAAGAGAAAGATGGATGGGGATTATCTGTGGATCACATATAGCTTGTTTTAAGCCCTCTTGTATGTTCAACAGCATGAATGCATGGACATGAGGAAAATCACATGTTTATCAGCTTGACCTCACAGATCCTATGGACATACAACTTACATGTAAATCAAGTACCTTAACACAAATTTGCACAAAACCAAACACACACAATAGGGTTTCCTACTGTGTGGAGAGGATGTATGCACAGCCTCTAATTGAAAAGGGAGAACTTGTGGTTTGTGTACCAAGAAGCTCATGAACGTGTGACGGAGGCTGGAGGTGAGCATCTCTTGACAAGCCTGCTTATCTCCTTCCATATCTCTGTTCTGTGGACTGTGTGAACATACCTCTGTGCCCATGGCTACATGTGCAAGCGGGACAGAATGGATCCATAGAATTCCTTCTCCTCTCTTCCAAGCATCTTCTCACTTGCACAGCAGCCTCAACTAATGCAAATAAATTGGGTGGTTGCCCCATTATCAATTTTTCCCTGCTTTACATTTGTTTGTCTCTACATTTGTTTGTACTTGTTGCAAAACTACGTTATAGAGTTATCCTTTGCTGGTCTGTCACAGTGCCCTTTCAAGGAGCTTTCCTTTATTTTGTTGTTTCTTTAAAGCAATCTGCATGCGAGAAAACTGAATTTTACAATATGAGGATGATTGCAAAATTGTGATTAACCAGTCCTTGCTCTGAGTCAGTTTTCCCCTATTTCACAAAAGGCTTCCAAGAATAGTCTGCAGAAAATTCAGTTGGCAAATTGCAGGGCAGATTTTGGAGGGCAGTTTTTAAAGTCCTAAGGGTTGTGTCTGTATTTATGTCTTTTCTTCAATCTAACTCTTATGTAAATGGTACAAATCTGCAAACAACCAGAGGAACATTCTCAAGGAAGGGATTGCATCTACATTTTTGGAAGTTTAATGCCAATTATTGCCCCATGCAATCCTCTAACATATAGTTGGGAACAACGAATGCATTAGTGCGTACCATCAGCTGCAGTTTATACATACTTAAGGCTTTAAAATACATAGCTCCTTTTGTTTTGATGTGAAAATTGCCTTAAATTGAAAAACACTGCCCTTAGTGATGGCTTGGAAAAAATGGAGATAGCTTTCCTGTACTTTTATTTTTTTTTATAGCCATTAATGTTGCAGTAAATCTTCTATTATTGTATACAGTTGAGATTATTCTTCATTCTCTTGCCTTTGGACAGGAAAGAAATTACTGGATTCCATCAGTGTTACTGGCAATCCTCATATTCTGACATCTGTTCCTTTCTAAACATTTTACCAACCTTGATGAAATGTAGTTTAGTGTTCAAAGCTGACTTCAAGGAAAAAAATGGGATGATAAAAAATAACATTGACTAAATACCAGAACTCATTTACCAATGACTTTCAATATTTTGATGGCTGGGTACTCTATTCCAGAAAACCTAGACAAGCTAAAGAATTTTTAAATTGTATTTAATCTTTGAATTTATCTAAAGAATTGACTTCATTTTATTTCTTTTTAAGCAGAAAGACAGGACAGGGATTCTGCTCAATTTTAATTATATATCTTTGACTTCTGCACTTAAAGAATAATTTGGACATATTTTAGATATGTCATACGTTTGGTGTAATCTAGAGATTAGTTTGGTGTGATCCAGGATTTCAGTAATGGTGTCTGTTTAGATCAGAATGGGTGTGTGTGTCCTTGGACCTCGCAGTTATCTCAGAAATGCACTTACACCTGAGTAAGTATGCTTAAAATTGCAACTGCAGGGATGGAACCACCCACCGTGACCTGAAAACCTCTCCCATAGTCCCGGAAAAGCGAAATCAGACTGTATCTGTTCACTCGTAAAAAATTACCCCATGTACCTCTTCATTTTCTCCACCTGCTTGGCAATGGACATGGGTTGCATCCTACAAGGTTTGGCTCAACCACCTCCCTGCTTTTCCTGGTGCATTAAGTATTAGGGAGTTCACACCAAAATGTGAGAACGATTTTCTGTTCTTGGTGTGATATGGTGATTCGCTTTCGCTTGCGTGTGTCTGGCTAGACGTTCTTTCTGCATTTCTGTTCTGTATGTTTTATAGCTGTATGTCTCTGTTTTAAGGCAGCTGGCTGACAGTACTCTGCTGTTCCTGGGGTTCTTGAGCAAGCTCCTCACTCTAGTTGAGACATCTAAGCCTTCAGTCTTGGTCAACAGATCTGCTTATTAACCAGTGCATGTGCAGCACACATGAACGGTGCAAAAATAATTACTAGAACGGTATCAGCATGACAGGACCATATGCCCATCTTCATATTCCTTCTGGCCATTTAAGAACATAAGTGGAGACATACTGGATCAGGCCAAGCATCTGTCCAGCCCAGCAGTCTCTTCATGGCTCACATTTGTGTAGCAAGTGGTGAGGGTGCCATATCTTTAGAAAGACCCTTCTCAGTTCTGTCGTTCTGATGATCGTGATTATTGTTCTGTCATATCTAGGAATGATGTTTGCGATGTTCTAAGTGAAGTGGAAGATGTGCCTTTCTGGATATGTTGTGCTTCTTTATAAGCAAACATGGTGTCCAGGTGTGAAGCAAAGAAAGATGCTAAAGATAGGGCGGAAGTACTCGGGATCACTTCAACACCTGTTCTCCTATCTAGTTTATATTTTAACTGAATATTTTCCAGAGCTAAATCTGATTGGGTCATCTCTGTCTTATGTAAAATGATCCACTGACTCATCAGCAATGGGAAATGAAACCTACTAAATTAAAGGGAAATTTTCTAAATTTACCTCTTGTCAAATGGTTGAGAAAAGAACCGTATTTTTCATTCAGCATCTGGGTTGTTGGAGACACTAATATGCTCCAGAAGTTATAAGCTAGCTGGATCTCTGAGCATTAATCCTGAGCTACTGACTTAAATTGGCACCTTGCGTAGATGGGCACATTTTCTGTCTAACTGGAGAAACTGCGTAACATTTTATTGCTTTTCTTTCTCAGCAAATAGAACACACTTAGAGTAGGCAACTCCCAAAGTATGATTTAACCAAGGTTTGAAACATGTATTTTCTTATGGCCCGAGCGATTAATTGCTCTGACACATGTTTTGCATATGAGGGTTCACACACCTCCTTGTGATGCAAGCCCAAATGAACACCATATGTGTATTTAGGTGTGAAAAATGTGCCAAGTAACATTGTCTTTTTACCCGCGTGTGTTCATTACTATTAGCTTCATAGTTTCCCTCCTCAGCCATATGAAACTTTTCAATTTCAGGCTATGCATACCCTCATAAATTCAGCAATTTTGTTTTACTGTCCCCTCTGTATACGTTAAAGATTTTCTCTGCATTTGTTCTTGTGTAGGAAGATCTTCATGATGAAGATCTTAACTTACACCTCTAGTAGTTTTACCGCTCTGCCTTGCTCCAGTTGCTTTCCCTCCATGGGAAAATCAAGATACCAGACAAGCATGACGTGTTAAGAAGTTCCTTTTGCCAATCTTCTGCTCCCAACTGGAGTTCTTGTATGGAGAAAGATCACCCACAACTGAATGTTGTGTGTAGTTTGAGTTTCAGCCACACTTTAAATCCCTCTTGATTCCAAGAGCAATTTGATAGGTTTTCAGACATGACGATAAGAAGCATATATGAAAATTTCTCGTATTTGTGTGCCTCATAGGAAGACTGCTAATGTAGAAAAGAATTTGGAAAGAAAATCAAATGTGTGTCACAGGAAAGAAGAGAAACCCAGACTGTTCCTTAATCTCAGAGAGAAGATCAGCTCTAGTTTAAGTGGACAGAACACCCTCCCTTTAATGTGTTCTGGGATGGCCAAATGTATCAATCTCAGTGTCCTTTGGATTCTTGTTTCTCTAATCTTGAATTGCCTTTGTCATGCGAATTTTAAAACAATTTTGCATGCACATTCACACACACTATCTGCATTTCTCCTTATCCATGCATCCCTGTACACAATTGCCCAATATACACATTTTTGTAAGCAATGTTCCTAATACAGTTTTACAAATATATGCATTTATGTGTATATTTACACAGTGATTGGAGAATTCTTTTGTAAAATTTAGAAGAATACAAATTTTGATGGGAAATTAAATAAGTTCACAGTTTGGTAGTAAAGTGTAAATGTGAATATGGGTTCATTAAAAGGTGAAATGCATTAATTTATCTACCACTAGTAGCTGGAACAGAAAAAAAGATGATTTCATAGTTTCAATTAAGCCCCCAAAATGATGGTTGTTTAAAGTATGTTAAAAAGGATTCCAGGGTGGATAGCATGCAAACAGTAACTTTAAAAAGCTAAAAATTGAAAACATGATACATGTCCAGTGTAGCTGAGCTCTTGGAACACAGAGGATTTTTTTAAAACTCTGCCCCCAAGTCCATGTTACATGCCAACATGGTAACAGGACTGAAGGGAAGCCTCATGGTTTTTGGCAAATGTGGGCTTAGATTTCCTGTCATTGTAATAAATAAATAAGTCACCATCATGACCATTTCATTAGATTTCACTTTTTAAATTAACACTGTCCATATTTAAATCCCTTTTTTCCCCTGGAATCCTTTTGCCCGAGTCTGTTAATGAATTAATTGAATGCAGTGCATTCACTTTTTGGTCACTGGCGTCCTGTTGTTCCATTCCTTCACTTGGTCTAACTGATAGTTCACTCACAGGATCAGCTTTTGAAGACAGCTTCTTTCAGAACATAAAATGCTTTTAAATGTTGAAAAAGAATACTGAACTGTTGTTCTTGGGTTGAAAGTATCCAGAGATGCATTTCTATTTTATATATTTCACTAATATAGCACCAAGATTGGATTAAAATGAATTTTTCCCCAACTGAACAAAGGCAATAATCTATCTGACAGTGTTGCTTTGAAGTTTGGTGTTCAGAAAATTTGGTGTGCGGGTAGAACAGGCGTCGCTTCTGTCAGGGCTTTAAAGGTTTGGTCTCAAAAAGGGCCGCCATTCCATGTAAACAGGCAACTTGGGTCTACAATTCATTGCTGATTTTCTTTGGTTATGATGCAACCCATGGGACATTGCAACTGGTGAATAAATAGCCATCCCTTTCGCAGGCTACCAATAGCTAATTGTATAATAATTTTTTGCTTAGTGTTGCTGTGATTAGTTGATCAGTGTTTCATATGGGAATTGGGGTGTACCCAAAGGCTATGTTTTTCATTTTTCACTTATAATTTTCTCCACATAAGTCTTCAATTTTGAACTTTGAATTGAATACACATGCACACTGACTTTGCATGGAAAAGATCAGTGACAAAAATCGCATGACGTTTCCATACCATAATTATTCCCTGAATCAGTCTTGAGAGTCTTTGGGAGTTCTGGAAAAACCTGCAATAAAGCTGTTTGTGTTTATACCTACAGTACTTACGGCTTAATTCCATCTCTCTCTCCCCCTCTTTTTATGTACAGACAAATTGTTTCCAAAAGAGGGAACTTTGTGTAACTTTTTACATTACTGTCTTTGTCTTTGTAGCTGGAGCAGTCCCTTGAAACTCAAGCCTTTAAAGAGAAACAGGATTAAGTTGAAAACCAGTTGTTTCTTCATTTGTTAAAAAATGCTGTGTTCTAAGCCCACAAGTTGTGTAGCCCCTATCATTCAACATGTATTTCTACTTCTTGGAAACAGGGCTGCATCCTCAACTTAACCCAATGCATTGTTAACTATAGGCCAGTTGTGAAGTACAAACACTATTAACCTCTTGTCAGAAGACACTCAGAATTGCAGATTAATTTACCCATTCAGACTAGCAGCACCACACTCCCCAACATGAAAGTTAGCAGAAGTCTCTGGCAACTTAGAAGCTTGGCTCCCTTTCTTGGAGGTATTTGTCAGAACGGGCAAATGTCCATGGTTGCTGCATTGTCTGGTACTTGGCCTGTTACAGACTCTCAGCCTAGCCTACCTTATAATCATACTGTATTATTTATAACTGATGCAACCTCTTCTGAACAACAATTGAGCCCTGATGTTGTAACAATACACCCCACATATATCAGCTTCATATCAGCCATTATTATGTTCATTTAGTTATGTTTATCTGCACCAAGGTTCAGAATTCAGAATCTAGCTATGTGAAGCCGAGAATCACGAAACTGTGCCATGTTTGAATGGCTCACATACTTCCCCATCTTAAAACATCCATGTGACTAAAAATTAGGAGAAAGCAAACTGCTCCCCTGCTCCCGGCATCTGTTTTCTCTGTTCAGGAAGATGCTTAGGTGGAGAAAGAGAGAGAGATGGAATTCTGCACCTGCAGTCTGAAGCACTGTGACTGAGCAAGGACTGCACTGGGTGTCTCTGTCTTCAGGTCTGATTGATGAGTGCAAGGAAGGAGGATACTGGCAGAAGGTCTAACTGAACTGCAGCCTTGGAATAAGGCTCACCTGTGTGGTTTACTTGCAACAGTTTGGTGGTTGGCTATTGCCAAAGCTGGGGAGCAGCTGCAGCTGAACAGCTGTGCAGGCAGAAGATTCCTTGTTCAATCCCTGGGAAATACATGCAGAATGATCAGGTTGCACATAATGCAAAAGACCCGAGTGATCACCTGGAGAAGTACTGCCTGTTGGGGTTCAGTGTGAGCTAGAAGGGGAATGACACTGAACTGGTATCAGGCTGTTTCTTTCCGATTTCTTGGCATTGTTAGAAGATGGTTACTATTTTTGGTATTTTGAGCAGAATTATTTGAATGGTCCTTTCCCGAGGCAATAGCCTTCAGAGTTTCCAGTCTACTAACTACCTTCAGCCAGTTCATGAATCCACTTCTCCATCTCTGTCTCTGTCTCCTCCTCTGTTACTGTACTGTTACTGCTATTACCTGCTTGCACACTACTGTTCCAAGCAGTGCTACTGTTGCCACCCGGCAGTTGCTGTCCCAGCCAGTCAGTCAAAGCCCAGGGCTAAATCAAAGCCCTGCGCTCCAAAACCTCTTGCCCTATTTCTGCATCAAGCAATAGATCATGGCAGAGAGGAACAATGGCAGCTTAGTTCCCACTGAAAGGACATGTGAACTTTACAGTTCTGAAATGCTCTGGAGATAATGAGGAGGTAAATCAGTGTACTATTGTTTGAAAAGATAGGCATTGTGGGTGATGGGACAATAGAGGAATATGTTAGAGCTTGTTACATCTTTAACACATTCCCTCTGATCACATTTTCTGTGAATCAACAGATGTGTGTGTGTGTGTGTGGGGGGGTTGTTTTTGCCCATGCGCACTTTGCTTTTGCTGTTCACTTGAACTCCTGTCTTTCCAAAATCCTGTCCGTATTTCTCCACCAGTTAAACCTCCTGTGTTGTGGTTTATCAAGAAAGAAAAGTGTTTCCTCTAATTCAGACAGACCTAATGGTGCTTGTGCTTGGGGAGAATCGCTACTGAATCTAACCTGTGCCCTCCAACGATGTTCCACGACTGTACCCCCAGTAAATCAGGGCTTAATAAATCAATAAAGACAGGCAGTCAGACTAGAAGCAGAACTGACCTTCTCCACAGCACGGGCACCCCAGATGTTTCCAATAGCTGAGTGTGCTGCACTGTGAGAACACATGTGTACGATATATAAAATTAAAACAATGGGAACCAAAATGTAAAAACAGGGCTTTGCAACCCACCCAGGGGAAGAGAGCGCTTTCTTTCTTGCTTTTTTTTATTATTATTAAAGCAGATCAGTGGAATATGAATGTGTTCCATCTACATTAAAAAAAGGCCATTGAATGCAAATGGTAAAATGCAAACAGGGCATTTTCAAGGGATTTGCAAACTAAAAATCTTCATACTTCCTTAGACTCTGTGATGCACCAGCTATGTATACATAGAAGTGAGATTGTGTTAGCAGTCCTGCCTCATATGCTTGCTTCTCACCCCAGTCAGCCATCTCATGGGTGGTGGCACTGATGTGGCAAGTGACCTGGGCAACCTACATGACCAAGAATTACAGTGGAAACTCAGGTTCTGACCAGAGGAGATCCCCTGCCACCCCTAGTCCCACATTAGCAGCAAGCCAAAGCCTCTTGATTGATTTCTCATTGATGTAAAAGCACCTGGTAATCTTAGGGTGGTTTTCTCTGTTAGACAGAATTAACAGTTCCATAGTATAATACAGAGCAGACTAGTCAAGTTCGTTCGTTCATTCATTCATTCATTCATTCATTCATTTAAAACCTTGTAGACCATCCTATTACCAAAGTCTCAGAATGGTTTAACAATTCAAAATGTAAGATTTAAAAAAAACTATTAAAACACAGCATCCTAATATTCAGCTAATAATAAAATCCTAATTAAAACAGTCAGGTCTTAAAACATTGGAGAGATAAAAAGTTTTGGCCTGGTGCTGAAGAGAATATAGTGATGGTGCCTGGCAAACCTCTCTAAGAAGCGAATTTCACACTTGGGGTACCACCGCGGAGAAGGCCCTTCTCCAGATAGTCACCCTCCTAATCTCCTTCAGGGAGGGCACCCAGAGAAGGGTGTCTGCCCCAGATCTTAAGGGGTGGGCAGGCACATATGGAAGGAGATGCTCCTTCAGGTAACCAGGCCCTAAGCCATTTAGGGCTTTAGAGGTCATCACCAGCACCTTAAATTGGGCCCGGGCTTCAACTGGGAGCTAGTGTAGGTGGAAAAGGACCAGTGTTGTAAGATAAGTGCCACAGTCCTAGCAACTCTACTCCAGCAGGAAAATTGGGGTTGGCTCATATCACAGGATTGATCATTCCCTCCTGTGCTGAATTACAGCACTGGCCAAGGTAAAGAGTCAAGCTTGGCCTTCCCAAATTGTACCATTTATTTATTTATTTACTTACTTACTTACTTACTTACTTACATGTACTTATAGGCCACCTATAATTGCCAAGGCCTTCCTAGGTGTGGCTTACAATGCATCAAACATACTAACGGACTAAAAACTCATTAAAAATAATGAATTAAAGATCTATATAAACAATTAAAAGGGCCACAGCATACAGGCTAAATGGTAAAAAAAAATCCTAAAAAGATACGTCTTTGCCTGGTGCCGAAAGGAAAATAGAGAAAATAGGGCGAATTTCCCTAGGGAGGGAGTTCCAGAGATGGGGAGTAGTAGCGGAAAAAGCCCTTTGCCCGGTTGCCACCCCTCTCATCTCCCTGAGGGGCGGTTCTCGTAGAAGGGCCTCCTGCGCTGATCCAAGGGGCCGGGTAGGTGTATGTGGGCTCAGACGGTCCTTCAGATAGCCAGGCCCCAGGCCATTTAGGGCTTTAAATATCAATACAAGCACCTTGAATTGGGCCTGGGCCACACCTGGTAGCCAGTGAAACTCTTCCAGAACTGGTGTTCCATGGGCCGCTCGGGCGGTGCCAGGTTTTGTAGCATCCCATTTGACCCAAAGTGAAATGTGAATCGCATCAGGACAAGCAAGAGGGAAATCATGAAAACAGCAGTTGCTGTCTCATGAAAATAACCCTGGGATAAAAGCTCTGAAATAAAGCTGTGTGGATCTGGATAACAGAATGAGTATTGAATGATTCTGATAGGATGTCTCCGGGGAAGGTGAATTCTTCATTGAGGTAGGCAGCTTTGTTGGAGTAGGCAGCAAGTGGAAACATTGAGGTTGCAACCTGTAGGGGTTTTATGGAGGGATATATGAAGCCAGAGGGTGGCTTCGGGGCATTTTCAAAGCCAGAAGAAAGAAAAAAGATATATTCCTGAGAAGTTCCAAGTAATGCTTTAAATTCCTTAAATTTGAGATGTAATCTTAGCTCCCAAAGGAGAGAAAGTGGGATGCAGCGAGCAGTAACAGAGCAGCCCTGTTCATCCATACTTGGCTACCTGCGTGTAATTCGAAAGATCAGAGGAGAGCCCTTTCTGAGCAAGGATAGAAACAATCGGCTTATAAAGAGTATTTTTACTTCATAGGAATGTGGTTCAGCTTGCTGAAAATCTATCCTTTGCATGGAGTCAGGCATAATCCTATGCCTACTTTGCCCTTGCAGTAAAAATATGCTTAATAGCAATTTCAGAAGGGGGAAAAAGATTCTATTTTAAGCTGGTTGAGCAGAATATCTACTTATAGATGGGAAATATAAGTGAATAATGTTAATGGAGCTCTGTTTTGTAAAATGCATGGGACAACTAATAGAATCTAGCTACTTTAAAAGTGGATGATTGAATTATGTTTAAGAGACTACCTAATTTATGACCTTTAAAATAGTTTTTAGAGCTGTCAACTTGATAGGGATTGTAAAGCCCATGGTTTCTCCATCCAAAACATTTTATTTTTTTCCTAGTAGTCTCCTTTCAAAGTCTGCATTCCAATCAATGCATTTTGTTATTACTTTATATTAGAGCAATGTCAAAGTTTGTTATGCTAAAGCTAATGCTATCCAAGAGGCATATTACCCAGGGTGTCTTTCTTTGCTTTGTTTGTCATTGTACTTTCTTTTTTAAATTTTAAGAGTCTTACAGCTCAATTTAACATCTTCTGCAATATCATCTTGTTAAAACATTCTTGTGGAAGTAACCTGGTGGTTTGGAGAAGAGCTTGCTCACTGGATCAATGCATATGAGTCAGGGATGGGGCTTCTCTGTAATGGCGAGGCATTTTACGTACCACGCAGCTGGTATTGTGACAGGCACCTTGCTGAGGGGCGCTGTGCAGAATGCATCTTTCATGCCCAGGAAGGGACTGATTGTGCCATAAGTTCTTAGAAGGAAGGGGCCTTCCCAGTCCAGTTCTTCAAATGCCTAGTGGAATTATCCATTCTGCAGGCTGCTCCCCTGTATGTGCAAGGAGAAGAGATCTGATGCTGTGAATAAATAGCGTTGACATACAGTACAGTGTTAAAGCCAAGATAAAGCCGTCCTGAGACTTTTTGCAAATAGGATGACATATAAGTATTTTAAACAAACGAACAAACAAACAAACAAGGCCATTTTTTTTCAGTCATCCAGAAGGTTTCTTACACCTGGATGATGATCAAGACAACAGAAGATACACTGGACGGATCCCTCCTGTACAGGCTAAAGAATTTCATCTCTTCCTCACCGCTTCATCTGTATCTAGTGCTCACGTCCTCATGACTTGGCTGCTTGATTATGTTTTCCTTGAAAAATGACTAGCCCATAGAGCAGAGATGGTGGCCCAGAGCCTGGTGTGGGACCCTGCTTCAGTGGCGGAGCATCTGCTTTAGATGCAGAAGGTCCTTGGCAGAGACAGTCTCCATGGAAAGACATTGCCAGTCCCTGTCAAAACTACTGATCTGAAGGTACACCCAGTGCCATTGCTCCTAGTTTTTCATTCTTGGCTAGCTTTTGCAAGGTTTCTGGTGAGGGTACTAGTTTTGGGCAAACAGTGGTTTTAACAGCCCCTTGATCAATAATAATAAGAAGCACCACAGCAAATAATCTTATGATCTGTACCACTTCACTTGCAACACAAGCAGAACTTCCTGGCTCTGTTGGAATCCTTGTGTCTGCTAAGAATGTGACACCATTGTCGTACCTTTTGCAGAGGAGACACATATGGCTATACCTGCTCTGTGCATAGCCAGGAAAGGTTCATATTTGAGCATCTGAAATATACAAAATGAACAACAGACAGAAGGAAAGTACACATGGAAGTGTAAAATCCAATATTTCAGTGACATTTTGTTAGTAAACCAAATCTGTTCAACGCAGAAGGAAATTAAGCTGAGTGGAAAATGTTTATTCATTATTCGTTGTACATACAGCGGCTATTCTAACAAGTAGCCTATATGCCCCAAGAGGGGAACAAAATGGTTGCAAGGGACCAGTTTGCTTACCAATGGATGGGCGGAGAGCATGGTTTGGCCTCCTTGCACGGCTGAGCTCTGCACATGCAGAACAGCTTCTGCTTAGGATCTCTTCTGCTCCCTAACCCTCTAGCCACCCAGAGGTATGGGCAGCGCCTAGTCTCCTTAAACATGTAAAAAATACACCTTGCTATTGAGTTGCATAATAGTAACAATAATAGGGAAACCAAAATATAAAAACCTGTGGGCATACAGGGGAAAATAACAACAACATTTTATAGATTATATTATCATCATCAACATCATCTAATGCAAATAATAATAACCGTCATCATCACAAGCAACAAGGGCTCAAATGCAGAAATAAAAGTAATAAAGTTTGAGGATGTAGGGAAAAAGGATTTTACCAAAAAAACATGAACTTATGTAAGAGTAGAACAATGAACTCTGTGTCCCTCAGCTCACATATTGGCTGTTTATTATTTAATAGATGTTTACTCTGCCCATCAAAAATATTTTTCCCTGCATGGTTTCCTGTAGCATGTAGAAGAGGTGTACCTAAGCAGTTTTCTTTACCTCTATCTTTGCTAACGTGAATGCCCAGTGCTACAAATATAATGTTGGTATAAGTGTATGTTTGATTCACCCTGCAATTAGTACCCTGGCTCCCCTTGGAACATTTTACAAAATAACAGCCCTCTCATTTATTTTATTTATTAAAACATTTTTATGCCGCCCCATTCGCCGAAGCCTCGGGGCGGCTTACAACATTAAGATAAAATACAAACATTAAGTTAAAATACAAACATCATTGGATCCGCACTCTAGCTGGATAAGACACATGGAGTGAATTGGACTTCCCTGCTCCTTCCTTCCATCAGCAGCATCCCCATGCTGCAGAGTTGGGAGAGCCTGCCGAAAGGAGTGAGTATGGAAAGGGAAGGCCTTCCCTGACCCCAGTTGTGTGGAGGACCCTTCCACGAGCAGAGCCCTTCCTCTTAAAGGGGCCCCTCCTGCTCCCAGAAAGCAGACCCTGGGCTCAATCCACAAGGCTGCCTTAATCCAGCCCTCCCCAACCTGGCAGCCTGCAGATGCATCTGGATTGCAGCTCCCAGAATTCCTATCCAGCAGGACCATTGACTGGGAATTCTGGGTGTTGCAGTCCAAATGTGTCTGGGAGGCACAAGGCTGGGGAAGGCTGCCTTAAGCGGCATGCAAGGGATCACAGGCTTCATAGCGAGGAATGCTCAGGGCCAGTGTCAGCACCCGTGGTCCCTGGACAGCTGCCATGTTGGGTGTGCTAACTTCTGTTCTGGCTCCTTGTCACTATTGCCGTTCTTTAAGCAGCACTGTACTCTGAGCCACCCCAAGCAGTACTGGATCGAACTGCCCCTTCATTACTCACAAAGGTCCCAGCCTAGCATCACTCTGGACCATTATATGAAATGAAATGAAATGAAATGAAATGAAATGAAATGAAATGAAAAGCGGCTGGCTGGTTCAATTCAGCCACCCAGCACTGCCGACAAAGCCACGTGAGCCTCCCGTGCCTATAGAGAGAGGGGATTTTGCACAGGGCCTCCTTCACTCTGGAGCTGGCATGACGATTGCCACTCTGCTCCTGCCTTTGTTTGCCTCGACAGTGGAGCTAGTTCTATCCAGGGATGTGCAAATCAACCAAACTCTTGCAAAGTTTGTTCTGACTTGGGTTTGTGTTGTTGTGTGAGCTTTGTTTTCAGCTTTTCTCATGAAAATCTGTGCATGCATTTTCCAAATGTATGAATCCATTGTGCTTATCTTTCACATTCATATGATTAAAGCATATTTAGGGACCTTTTTTTTTTCAAAAAGACACATTTTCCATGCCCTTTTTTCTAACATGCAAAATATGCATGCTGTAACACACTTTCAATTTTGATCTGTGAATCACACTGCAAGTTCTGAAATGTATGGATTTCAACTTCAGATCATGTCCCAGTCCATGTTCAGTCCAGAAGTATGAACAGGGTAAATACTGATAAAAACAAAAACAAACTGAAGTGAATTTCTTAAATATCCTTAGTTCTGCCTTATGGAATCTGTCTATCTAATGTGGCATCTATCAAATGAAACATGTAAATGATCTGCTGCTAATTTCAGAAGTTCTGTGCATAAGTCTAAAAAGTTCCAATTTCAGCCCTTAATGTCATTTTAATGCTATTTTTTAAAATGTAATTATAACTCCAACAGCATCTGAGATTTGAAGCTGACAATAGTGATACAAAAAGGGACGCTGCAAAAATAGCTCCACTCAAACTTTATTAGTGATTAGAGAGAGAGAGAGGAGTCATCATCCAGCTCTTTCCTGAAAATTATTTTCAGTTGAGATAGGAAGCCATTTGTTTTCTGGTGCTTGCCGCTTGTAGAACTAGACCCGTCTTGTCACCATTTTTCTGGTGGCATCTCAGACAGAATGTATCTGTGGGAGGGCTGGTTGTCCATTGCTTTGTGTTGGATTTCTCTTTCCTCTTTCTTTTGGGGCAGGAGGCTAGCTATGATATTCTGCTCCATGTTTCTTGTCCACCCACTGACCAATGATTCTAGATCAACTGTGCAATGAAATAAGGTCAGTTGCCTGAAACTGCTGTGTTAAGTTTGCTTCTCTTGAGAACTGGGTCTTACTGCCTATAGCTCAAGTTTGGAGAATTAGGAACATTTCAATTAGAGAAGAGATTAAGGAGTGATACCATTTTTCAAAGAAAGTTATGCTGTAGGAGAGCTGGTGGAGGGTTCGGTCAGGGGCTGGGATGTCTTGCACCAGCACTACTCCAGCTGTACGATTCTGTGCGCTTGCAGGAGTCAACCAAGTGCATAGAGAGCAAATCAATGCATTACGATGTAGTTTATTTTACCCTGAAAGTGGAATGGTTCTCCCCACTGAGGGGCATTTCCTCCTTGGGTGCCAGTGTTTGTTCAGAGAGAGCAGGTCTCTGGTTGAACTTGGGGTGATTACATGCCTAGGAGCATGGCGATACCATACCCTTAACTGATATTATTAACAGGTTTGGAGACAGGTCCAAGATAAGAAAGCTGCAGTTGCTGAAATTCCACTTCTGCAGTGTGGACAGAGGCCCTGTGTTCTATGTTAGGGTATACGGAAATCAGTTATGTTCGGTGCTGAAATACTGAAATGGTGCTTTTCTCAATTTTTGCGACATATTCACAAACAGATCACAGGGATGTCATTCCATCGCTGTTTGCTGATTTCCTCCAGTGAATACTTCTTGATTTTGTTGAAACTTTACCCATTCATTCTGTTATGATGGGCTGCGTGCATCGCATGCTGCCCTCTTTCGATTGGATATGTGGTGTAGTTATCCAATGCCATGCAAAGAGCAAGTTGACCGACCGACACAGCAGAAATGTTGAATTGTGTATTCAAGTTGTCAGTTAGTCATCCAATTAAGAGTACAAACAATAGCACATAACTCTTAGAAGTACCAACACAGCACAAATTCTGAATTGTATATTCATATATATTCATATATATATCACACACACACATTTTGATCCATTCTGTCATGTTCATTGTTGTTTTGTTCCTTGACTGGATGGCTTATATAATTAACTAAGATTGTGAACTGCCGATTTCAATGTGATACACCATTTGAAATCTGAACTCAAGAAATGTGCAACAATATGATCTTAAAACCCATGATGAAAAGGGAATATTCACATACCGCACACATTAGTAAAGGACATTTTTGAAGCTCACAAAATACACCCTGGATTGGCGCCAAGCAAGAGCATTGAGGCCTGATCTGAAGTCATGGAAACTGACCTAAGTAGAAATAATGTGACAAAACTTCATGTGCTGAATTTGTTGCTGGAGTTAATTTACGGACTTGTCTGCACTAGCAAACAACAGCTGTGTGTCAATATATTTCAGGTATATTGGATCAATTATACATGTAGGCTTCAGATAACATTGAAGGCCATTTTCTCATTTTTATTAATACCTGGATATGCACCACTATGCAAAAAAACCCATCTCAGTTCTAGTGTATACTGCATTAACCATTTCTTTTCTTACTTCATCCTTCAGTGCCTTTGGTATCCTTGCACTACCATAAATTTATCTATGTGCCCATGTATATTAACCTTAACTTTTTTAACCCTTTCATATCAATAGCATTGTCTTCTCTCTGCATCGCTACTGATTTCTCAGCTACCTCTCTCTTTTCCCTCTTTGGCCTCATCTCTAATGGCCCATTTGGCTTTATGTATCCCACGGATTTTTTCCTGATTTCTCTACATGACCCCAGAGGGTTGTGCCCATCATACCTCTTTCCCCTTCCATAGCCCACAAATCTATTTGCACGCCCAACCTTCACTTATTAGTCTCCCTCATGTTTTGCTGCACACCTTTCTACATTAAGCCATTTACTTCCTTCGGCCTCTTCTTAGGCTCAGTTTCTCTTCCAGCCTCCTGGTTGTCAATGTGCAGCTTAACCACCACAACTAACACGTTCCTGTTCCCAGGAGTTTGTGCTCGAAGAACGTCTCCACATACGCCGTGGTAGCAAATTCTGGTTCTGAGCGAACGTTAGGGAGCTATGACCAGTCTTTGTGTTACCAGCATGATAGAAGTGTTCCCAGAAGCATCTCAGCTTCCTTCACACATGCTGTTTTTTGATACAAGCTGAATGTCATGTCTGAATTATTCTTCAAAGAAGTTCAAGAGAAAGCAGGGGCTGGATGAACTGGCCTCAGCATCATTGAGTGCCCGTGAATCTCGGGAGAGGAGAAGCTGTGCAGAACAGGATGGCTGTTCTGGCATGCCGTCTAAGTGGGTGCCAGATATTTCCCCCAAGTGTTGAAAAGCCATGACACATAGATGCTTGGGGGCTCCAAATGGTCAGAGATGGGGACTTAATCAGCCCTCAGGCATTATGTTGTGCAGACCTGCTGGCACTGTATGTAAACAAATATTGCCAGGAGAAGTTGGCTCTGCCCCTAAAAAATGGCCCCATTTGCATGTGAAAATCAAGGAAGAAGGGAATTAGATCCAGAACAATGGAAGTCATATCTGCTTATTAAGTGATCAATGGCTGTTCATATAGCTTAACTATTTGGCTTAACTATTGTCTATTTTCACAGATGGGAAAACTGAGACAAAGCGGTTAAGCAACCTGCTTTAAGTTCTTGTCTGAACCAGGATTGTCATAGATGATATCTGGCCTTCTGATCATGTCTACAGACTACTAAGACCACAGTTTTCTATATGCTCCAGGTAAGAACATGTTGTGTGCTGGTGTACCAGGGTCTGCTCCAGGTTTATTAGACTCTTGGTGCCCTCCTTGATTCTCAACTTGCAAGTGTGGAAATGTAAATACCCTCCCAGAAATGCAATGCTCCCCCTTCTGAAAGAAGGATGCTCTTGAAAGGTTGCCCAGAATTGTTCAGCGCATAGTTAAGAGAGCAGAACCAGCATCCTGGCATGGCTGTTATTCTTTGCAAGTTTGTGAATCACTGGGAAAAGGAATGAGAACACTTTCTCATCAGATAATGTACCTTCTCATACTCTTTGAAAGATGGTAGGATAGAAAGCTTTGCCCTGTGACCCCTTCTTTTGATACCCAGTGCATCCCAGTGGGTGGAAAACTGCAGATGGACTCCAGCAGGAAAACTTTCAATGGGGGCAGAGGAATTCCAGATTTCAATGAATATTCAGCAAATTGTGATTTGAAGTATAAGCAAAAACATGAGCAAGCTTGCTAGATGGAAGCTAACAGCCTGTTTAAGGTAAGCTCTCTATGTTTATAGTGTAGGTTCTATATGGTCTGTCAATCAAAGAAACAGGTGAACAGAAATATTTATCAATATTATAATTATTACATTTATATTCTGTCTTTCTTCCTCTTGCAAGGAACTCAAGGCAGCTTACAAAGTCCTCCTCCTTTCCATTTTATCCTCAGTCACAGGGTTTTACAACAATGGTGTGCGGTAGCTTAGGCTGAGGGCTAGTGATTGACTCAGAGTCTCCGGTGGCTCTTGAACCCAGGTCTTTGTGTCCCATTCCAGTGCTCTTAACCTGGTTTGGGATTCAGTCCAGGTTGAGTGGGGTGGAGCAGTGGAGGTGCGCACAGATCCACTTTTCCACCTGCACATTCAAAGTAGTTTGTGAAAAGGGCTTTGGAGAATCCCCAAATCCATTATCTTGGCGGATGGCCCTTCTCTTCCATCATCCAGATCTGTTTTGTTCTTACCCTCTGCATGGTTCATAAGCAGGCCAGAGGCAAATCGGAACACATAGGAATTGAGCTGCAGCCTTAACATCCCACAGAGGCCCACCAGCATGGCTAGTAGCCTAGAGGCAAAAAAATCTCCAACATGCCAGTGACTGCAATGATAAGCAATTAAGTATCCTTGGCTTAACCTACCAAGAATCCTGGCCATTCTTGGCTCAACCTACCAGTTGCCCATGGGGAAAGAGCTGGGTCAGACTCAAAGGACTTTGAAGAGCCAGGAGGAATTCCAGTGGTCCAAGATGTCACATGGCTTCTCCTGATATTTGAGCCCCGACACCTTTTGGGGGTGCCTACCAACAATGGGGAACAGGCTAGTAGCTCCCTCTCCTAGTAACCACTCCACTCTCCTAGTAACCACTCCAGTGATGCAAGAATGGGGCATCTCGGTCCAATAGCTAGAGTCCAACTTCTGAGACCCCCAGTGGCTCATGTCTGTCCATGGACAATATGTCTCCCTGGCAAGCCCAGCCTCACTATCCACACTGGCATCTTCGCCTGCAGCACTGTCCCCAAAACACCATCATGTAGCTTGTGATTTTGCACCAAAGCTGGCTAGCTCCGACTCACACATTCATTCCCTAGCACAGCAAGCCTTAGGACTGGGCCATTAGATAATCAATTTCTCTGCTTGAAACTATTTAAGCATCACATTTCCTCCTAACAACTCCCTGTAGAAAAGTTAAACATGCTATGTGGCTTCCCCTAGTCTTCAGGATCAGTGGAAAACTCCTCAGGATTTCCAAATTAATATTCCCTGGGACTCAGATAAAGACTTTCAAAGTGAGCTTCAAAGTTGCTTCTCCTCCACCCCACCCATTTGCAATTTACTGTCTATATTTAACCATGTGAATGCAGATTGTAAAGAAGCATGAAGCAGCTTTAGCTCAGTGATGGCAGTTCCTTTCTACTGCTGGAAAGGAACTAACTATAATTACTTAAATGACACCTTTTGCAAAACATTAATCTTTGTGTAAATGGCTCTCTTTTCAACATGCTGCCTGAATGTGTGTGTGTGTGTGTGTGTGAGAGAGAGAGAGAGAGAGAGAGAGATTTTGGTGTGCATGTTTCATTCTTTTCGAGCCATATCAGGGTGCTCTGAAAGGAAAATGAAGAAAATTCCAAAATCCAGCCCTCAAAGCCTTGCTTCCCCCCTTCTCTGTGACCCCAGCAATCTCTTTAGCGAGCCATGGTTCAGCAAACTGGCACACAGCAGCCGTTCTGCAGTGGAAAAATCATAAACCAGATGGAAGCTTTACATTTTTGTTTAGTTTTTAAGAGCAGTTTTTATAACATCGCTTAAAATCGTTCTGATGCATCATACTGTTTACACTTAAGACTTTGTAGCTAAGATGTTTACACTACAGAGAATGTTTTAAGATATTTTATAGTTATGATATTTAGATAATTGGCAAGAAAAAAGATAGTTTGTTGAGATTACAGTGATGTTGGTAACCGTGAAGTAACTTATGAGACTCAATAAATATGTCCAGTTCGGTGGAAAGTACAAACTCAGTTAAAACAAAACAACACAAGAGGGAATGTCTTCTTAGTGAAATCATTTCCTTTTCTTAATCAAAAGATGACAACCAAAGCTTTAGAACTCCCATCTGTAACACACCATGCCACATATCTCTGTATCCACTGTGGGTTTCTTTTGTTTTTGTAATTGATACAGTTAAATCAGTTTTTAAAGTGTTAAAATGACAACAACAGCAGCATCTCCAACAGCAAAGTCATATGAATTGTGTGCAGAAGTGGAGAAATTTAGTTCTTGCTAGACAAAAGCTGGTCCTGCCTAAGTTGTGTTTAAGTGTGTCGTTTTCCTGTGAATGCTTCTTCAATGCCTTAATGAAGAATGTGCTTCTTCGGAGCATCTGGTTTTTGGATTTTTTCAAAAAAATGCATTAATCAAAAACAATAACTTCTTTTAACTTTTGTAAAGTGCTCAGAAGACAAGTATGAAAAATCTGTGTGTGGGCTTCAAATGTTGGGAATGCAAACATTTCACAATAAACATGTGTAAATGAAAGTACTTGGCTAGATATGCTGAAAGATAGTACATGCTGGGTTAATTAATGCATACCCCATTAAAATAAACCTTGCTTTCAAGATCTGACCAATAAAAATCATTAGTATATTTGGATCAGATGTGCTGATGGATGATTTTTATGTATATGTTAAACTTTTGTAGAAAGAATTGTCCTTGGAATACCTGAAACCAGATTTCAGATTAAAGTCAAACCCTTCCATTACCTCTCTGTC